>NC_080185.1:50291363-50638792 GCF_950295315.1 Erinaceus europaeus | reverse complement strand
TGCTTTTGTTCACTAATCCTTTCTTAAATAAAAAATTAAAAAAAAAAAGAAAGTTGTTTGTAGAGGAGGAATAGTTGCCTAATTTCCAGTGAATTACAAAAGACGATACAAAAAGTCATTATAGCCCTGTGAATTTCTGAGAATTTTGTCTTCAACCACTTTTTATTGCTACACTGTCATATACTCTAAAGATAAGGCTTTCTTGTCTTTCTGATACAATTTTAGGTTAATTCAGATATTCTCATTCTTCACTTTTTGTCCTATTCATTAGGATAATGAAATAAAATATTCCCCAATTGTCCAATAGACAGACAAGTGCGTCTGCTGTTCCTGCATTTCAGCAAACCTAGGGGAACAGAAATGTAACTAATCGGGTTAAATCATTTCCTTTAGCAGAATGTAGCAAACCAAATTGTATTTGTAATCACCTGCATCTTAGTAGCCCTGATTGGTTGTAGAACATGATCAATCCACCTCATGCTTTGGCTTATATGATGACTCACAATGTGACCAATCCATTTGCACATTACCCTTGAACACACCTGATTGGTGAGTTTTGTAACCAATCAAATGTACCACCTTGTAACCAATCAAATGTACCAACTACTAACCAATCAAATGTACCACCTTATAGCCAATCAAATGCATGCTGCTGCCAGCTTGAAGGGTATAGAAACAGCTTTCCAAATCTCATCGCCTCAGACTCCTCCTTTAGATCTGCTGCACCCTGGTGCTGGAACACTTGGAGCTGCAAAATTCAGAGCTATTCTGTGGATATTTCCCCATAACAATAGGATTGTCACTAGCCGTGAGTTAATATCTTCTTTCTAACATTTTCTATTTTTTATAATTGTTTTTATTATCTTTATTGGATAGAGATAGTCAGAGATCGAGAAGGGTGAGGGAGATAGGCAGGGAGAGAGACAGAGAGACACCTGCAGACCTGCTTCACCGCTGGTGAAGCTCTCCCCCTGCAGGTGGGGACCAGGGACTCGAACCTGGGTCCTTGCACACTGTAATGTGTGTGCTTAACCACGTGCGCCACCACCTGGCCACTCTAAACATTTTCTTATCCTGAGAGCAAGAACTTGGTTTGATCTTTACTTTAGAATCATTACTGATCCTAGTTCCATCATTTTAACTTTTTAGAAACACTGTCATACTATCATCTTCCTAAGGTTACAGACCATCACAGAGCTTGGTAATGTTTCACAGAGTTCAGTTAACAGCATGCATGTCAGTCCCTCCATGTTCCATGATGCCATAGTTACCCTGTTTGTTCACATCATCGTCCCAACCCAGACTGCAGACCAATAAGAGACAGGCCTAACAGTCTTGTAACAAGCAACTTCCGCCCTGTGTGACCAAGCAGCTTACCTGCTGTTCCCACTGCATAGGTTCCTGGGACCCAGATTTCTACATCTTTGCTACTGAATGGGGCTTTCGGACTGGCTAGAGACTTAATTTCTCATTTCATTGGATAGCAGAACTTTTGGACTTCCATAGCTAGCTCAACTATAAACACGTCTGAGCTAAACACTCTCCTGTTTTGTGTCTTCTCAAGACTGAATGTCAAAACTACCAACAATACCTGATGTGACGTCATGATCAGCTCGTTTGGATTACCCAGTTCTCCTGTGACTGAACCGTGTTTTGGTAACCTAGACTTCTGACTTTGGATCACTGTACCAGTTCTGAAGATGGGAATAGGATTTTTTGCTCGACTATACTATCCTCCCCTGGAAGTAATTTATGAAGGTCTCGTTTTGCCTCCTCCACCACCAGCAGGCCAGCAAAAACTTCCAGATCCGTATTTCTTGAGTCTGTTTCTTACTTTATATAAACACCGAGGATGTAGCTTTAAACGCTTGTATGCAATAATAAAGGAGATTGAGAAAGTATTTCAGATTTATTCAGTGGATTTTTGGGGTAGATTTTCTTTACAGGGGGCAACATTTAGATAAAAGTTAAAGTAATTTTTAATTCATATATGTAATATATTAAGAATAATCAAAATTTAATGTCAAAGGAACTTTACAAGGTAAAATATACTTTATACAATTTTATAATTTAATTTTTATTCAACAAAATGTTCATAAGCAACATTTATAGTTACCTTTTGAACTGGTAAAAATCAGGAGAAAATTAGAAATTAGTATCAACTATTCAGTTGTCTGCCAGATTACTAGGGTTTAACATATGGTACTGTCCTCATTCTCTTTAAAAATGTCTGAACCTACCCAAGACGATGGATAATGTCTTCATAGAATATGGTAAGTTGTTTAATTATATAAGCTACATAAGAAATGAGAAAATTAGAATAATTAAGAAAACATGGGACTTTGGTATCTCCATTTCTACATCATATTCTCTTTCTAGGGAACATCAATGTGGGTGAATACTTACAGTTTAATAATAGGGGCAGAAAAGAACATAGCAAGACATAAGATATCTACAAAATTGTGGTTGCCTAACACAGTAGGAACAAGGTTTCCATTAACGCATTTAAATTTTTTTTTAATTTTATTTTCCCTTTTGTTGCCCTTGTTTTTTTAAAGAATTTTTATTTATTTATTTATTCCCTTTTCTTGCCCTTGTTGTTTTTTATTGTTGTAGTTATTATTGTTTTCTTTGTTGTTGGATAAGACAGAGATAAATGGAGAGAGGAGGGAAAGACAGAGAGGGGAAGAGAAAGATACCTGCAGACCTGCTTCACTGCTTGTGAAGCGACTCCTCTGCAGGTGGGGAGCGAACCGGGATTCTTGTGCCAATTGTTGCTCTTTGTGCCTCATGCACTTAACCCACTGTGCTACCGCCTGACTCCCGCCCTTGTTTTTATTGTTATTATTGATGTCAAGGAGTCCTGGGATTTCCACACAAACATGATGAGCCTGCACACAGATCCCTCTCTCCACTGTCACTGGTCATCTCTATCAGGAAGAACATAATGGAGGTTCTGAGACCAGAAAAATTAAATCACTAAAATAATAATCCTTCAGCTTCATTTCTCTGGTTAGACCTTTCCTGCCTCATAGAACTCCGTAATTCCATTTTGGATGGTGCACTTTATAGCAAAGCCTCAAAACCTATCTATAGACCACGGCCCATGAGATAGGGCATATACATACGTCTCCATAAGTTAGGGCAAAATATATACTTTAAAGCAAAAGTGCACAATAGTTCACAGTGAGTCAGTAAATGCAGCAAGCATGTAGAAAGACTTAAAAACGATACCATAAAGTACCTAATGTAGTAGTTTCTACTTACACCTAAATGCCCTCCTCATCCACTTCCTGTTACACTTCCCTCTGTCACTCCAAAGCTAACCTTGTCAGACAAAGTAAGGACGACAAAAGCTGGATAAGGGCAAGAGACTGGCACACCTTAATAATGATTCTTTAGTCATTACCAGGCCACCCCATCACCTGAGGCCTGAGTCAAGGAGTCATGGAATTCCCACACAGACATGATGAACCTAGCCCTCTCACAGATCTCTCTCACAACTGTCACTGGTCATCTCCATCAGGAACAACATAATGGACCCCTTTGTGGGCCCCTATAGGACCTTGCCCTCAATGTGGATCAGCAGTGGTAGAGACAGTTCCATTCTCCAAAGGGAGGTTGGATGACATACTCTACCTATCACCTGAGAAAGATGTGTCCTAAAATTAGTGCAGCCTGGAATGTTCCTAGCTGTAAGCACAGAATATGAGATCAGACCTAAAGGGATGCAGAGGTTACATAGGCTTCTGTGTTGACTATGGGCCCCAGATCAAATCAATGGGATTTACAGTTAACAATAATTATATACTTTTCCCATTTTTGGGAGCTACTCTCTTCCCTGATCCAGCTTTCTAGTCCTTTTTCCAGCCATGACACCATCTCCCCAGACAATAACCCGGGTCAACCTGCATATTAGATGTCAATCACAGGCAAAAACTAGTAAAATCAAGGGTCCCTTGGAATATACCTAAAATAGACCTACTAGCTTTTTCAAAAATGGAAAAATCTTCATGTGCAATATTCTTGCCTTTAGGTTCATGATTAGTCAACAATTTGCTATGCTTTATATCTTAACTCTTTTCTAGCCACCAGTTTCCAGATGCTACCATGATGCCAACCTGACTTCCCTGAGCAGACAACCCCACCATGTGTCTGGAGCCCCATGTTCCCAGACCCCTGCCAAACTTGGGAAAGAGAGACAGGTTGGGAGTATGGACCCAGGATGATTATGGGGTGGAGAAGGTGGAAGGTCTGGCTTCTGTAATTGCTTCTCTGCTGGATATGGGCATTGGCAGGTTCATCCATACTCATAGCCTGTTTCTCTCTTTCTCTGTGGGTCAGGGGTCTGGACCAAAATTCTTTTGATCTCTGCCCTTTGGGACCTCCTGTCCTCTGTCCCATCTCCACATAAATTTCTCTCCACAGCAATAGTTTTATTCAATGTTTCATATGCATTCCTGCATCTGGATATAGGATGTCTTGCTCTGCTCCTCCTACTCAGATGCCAGCATGCTGCACAGAGGACTTTCCCTTCTGAAGAACATCACTTCTATTTGTGATGGCAGATATTTGACAGAACTCATAATAGATATGTGTGACCTGTCATCCTATCGACATGCTACAGTGTAAAACACAGATTTTTTTCGGTAACAGGTGGGGAAATCTTGGCATGTCTTGGCATGTCTCCTTCATAATTGACCTAACAATTCAGGTCTAGTATATTTTCTGGATTATTTGTGCTTTTTTCTTTAAAATTTTTTTTGTTATCTTTATTTATTTATTGGATAGAGAAAGCCAGAAATTGAGAGGGGGGTGATAGAGAGAGACAGAGAGACACCTGCAGCCCTGCTTCAACACTCATGAAGCTTCCCCCATGCAGGTGGGGACCGGGGGCTCAAACCTGGGTCCTTGCACACTGTAACATGTGCGCTCAACCAGGTGTGCCACCACCCGGCCCCCCTTTTTTTTTTCTTGAGTAGTTTTACAGTTCTATAAATTATAATGCAAATATTTCTTGTCTAGTGGAATGCAATTTATTATTGTGTATCTATTTGTAAATTGTTTGCATATGTTTATGAATTTCTTTTTTTAAAATATTTATTTTATTTATTCCCTTTTGTTGCCCTTGTTGTTTTATTGTTGTAGTTATTATTGTTGTCATTATTGTTGTTGGATAGGACAGAGAGAAATGGAGAGAGGAGGGGAAGACAGAGAGGGGGAGAGAAAGATAGACACCTGCAGACCTGCTTCACCGCTTGTGAAGCGACTCCTGTGCAGGTAGGGAGCCAGGGCTTGAACCGTGATCCTTATACTGGTCCTTGTGCTTTGCGCCACCTGCGCTTAACCCGCTGTGCTACAGCCCGACTCCCATATGTTTATGAATTTCTTCTAACGTTCCTGATGGTCCATATCAGGAATCAGCAGAACTTTTTTTGTAATAGTACAGGCAGTTAATGTCATCCTTTGTGGCTTGGCTTATACAACTCTGCTATTGTAGCACAAAAACAGCTTTAGGCCCTGTGCAAATAAATGGATATGACAATTCTCCAATAAAATTTTATAAAAACAAGTGACAGGCTGGATTTGACTTATAGGCTGTGGTTTGCACATTCCTAGTCCATCCATTATTTCCCTCACTAATTAATGAGCTAAATAAAATATTTAGCATGTGTTTACTTTAAATTTGTATGAGACCCATCAGTTAACCTCTTTAAATAAGATTATACCTTAAGAGCCATCTGTGTTCAAACTGAGGTCAAATAGAAAATTCAGCTTTATTCTTATCAAGTGTTGTTTTCTCTTTGAACTCCAAATTTATAATAAATGTGTTGAGTTTTCCATTAAAAATGATGGATTTTAAAAGAGCAAAAGATGATGGGAGAAGGGAGAAAAGGGAAATAAATGAACACATTTAAAAAGCAGACTTAACACACATTGTCTACAACTGTATTTCTAAAGAAACCTCATATATGAACCAACTTGATTAAATTTTAAAATGTGCAGAGATGTGTGATTATGTCAGGGCTACTAAGGAAGTTACATTGCCTGCCTTTCCCTGGGGCTTTGTGTTCAGGCCCTAATGACTTTGATCCTAAATCTTCCCTAAAAAGCTAGCATAATATTCCAGGACTATTTTGGATTAACGAGCATGGGCAGAATTACTTGGCTCAAAGAACATCATATGAAATACCTGCAGTTCAACAAACAGCATGAAATGTGTTCGCTGCTTTGTATCTTCAGCTAATTCCATTGACAGAAGACACAATAGGAGAGATGATGTACTGCTTGCCTCTCTCCCAAGACTGGCTAGTTCTTTTACAAGGTTATTGTTCTAAAGAGGTCTAACTAATATATTATTCCCATTAACCTCATCACTGTACACAATATGCTAATGGAAAATTTTCAGAGCCCTATTAATATTGGCCATGTTAAAATTCATCACAGGCTTCTGAAAGTAAACATCTCACATACAATTAATACTCTTATTAGGAGTCACCTCATTCGTAGTCATAGCTCCATCTAGTAATATGCCAGACTTCTTTGACTTTTTCTCACATGTCTAGACTGAACATAACATGTTTAAGTGAATATTTCTTTTAGTGCCTGAATTTAGTAACATTTTTATACCTCTTTTTCCGCCTCCCCACCCTATCCTGAATTCTACATTTTTAGCTCATTTCCACATACAGACAATGGATAGATAAAATTAAGTATTAAATCTATTATGCAAGCTCAGGGAGTTTTTGGAAATGAAATTTTATCCTTGTATTTCTCTGAAAAGAACACAAACATCTGATTGAATAACATTATTGGCTGTTATTTTCTATAAGACAGCCGGTAGTGTTGATAAGAGGTCTACTTTTGGAACAACCATTGCTGTTATATAGGCTATATCTGTTTCTCAGTCTTGTAAAAACAAAAACATTATGTTAGCATCTGGAACCTGGTGGTTGAAAAAGAGTTAATATATAGAGTAAAAAAAATTGTTGACTAATCATGAACCTAAAGGCTGGAAAAGTTCATATGAAGAGTTGGGGGTTCTCCGTGATGCCACCTGGACTTCCCTGGGAAGATGACCCCACCAATGTGTCCTGGAGCCCTGCTTCCCCAGAACCCCACCTCACTAGGGAAAGAGAGAGACAGACTGGGAGTATGGATGGACCTGTCAATGCCCATGTTTAGCGTTCAACGGGGAAGAAATTACAGAAGCAAGACCTTCCACCTTCTGCATCCCACAATAAACTTGGGTCCATACTCCTAGATGGTTAAAGAACAGGAAAGCTATCAGGGGAGGGGATGGGATACGGAGTTCTGGTATTGGGAATTGTGTGGAGTTGTACCACTCTTATCCTATGGTTTTTGTCAGTGTTTACTTTGTATAAATAAAAATTAAAAACTAAAAATTAAAAAATAAAAACAGAATTAGCTTGATTTGGTCATCTCAGCTGACTTCAAGTATGATGAGTATAAAATTTAGATTGTAAGCCTGAAATTGAATAGGAATAATGTCACAGAACCTACCTGATATTTTACAGAAGTCAATACTAATGTGTAAAAATCACTAATATTGTAACAATAAGCCAGCATTCACCTGAGTAGCAGGGATAGAAATGATACTAATGACTGCTGGTTACTGAACACTTTCCACAAGCCAGGCACCATGCTGGAGATCTCATTTAGTTCCCACCATGATTCCATGCTATAACCATAATAATTGTCTCCATTTCATCTGAGAAAACAGTCGTATTGTATTCAATTAACCTTTCAAAAAAGAAATATATATATAAAAGCTAAGTGTCTTGGCAAAGGTCACATAACTATGAAATAGAGTGACTACAGCCTCAATTTAGGTAGTTTGAATCCAAAGTATGCATTGTTAGCTATAATACTACTTCATCCTCAGCCAAGAAAGACTGAAAAATCAATTCATGCCATCAGTAAACCTACAGTCACGAAATTAAAGTCAGATATATTATTAGTATACATCAGCTAATATTCTACGTTAAACCCAGATAAATATTTACATAGCATTACTGAAGTTTTGGAAGCACACAAAACCACACTTTATTTCTCATCAGATGAAAACTTTAATTTTGAAAAAGCAGGAGCTAAGTCAATAACATAAGATATTGCTAAATTTGTAGTTTGTGAATTGATCGTGGGACCTCAATTCCCAGCACCACTACAAGCCAGAGCTGATCAGTACTCTGGTCTCGTGTTCTCTCTCTCTTTCATTTAATAACATAAATTAGATGAGAATTAAAATATATATGTTATTTTTCAAGAAATTGTGAAAAGCAGCCATGAAGAAGGTGTAAGTTATTTTTGGAGATGTGAAAAAAATGTTGAGAATGAAAATCATAAACTGCCCATGTGAATGGTTTAGCTAGTTCACATTAGGGAGATAAAATAATGAGTATACAAAAAAGTTCATGCCCAAGGTTCAGAAGTGTTCGGAATACTTGCTTTATTATGCCTATAAGTTGTCAGAGTCAATAAAAGAGGAAGGCAGGGACCACATGGTGTAATTAACAGATGTCATGGAGACTATTAATTCTTCTCTACATCATTATCCTACATATTTTCAGGAAAGGAAACATAAGGGTTTCAACAATATTTCATCTAAATTTACATATAGTGGCAAAATTATACAGTTAATTTTGCATTCCCTATATTTTTTGTCATCACAGGGGCTATACCACTCACAACCAACTCTTTCTTTTTCCAGGTAAACATAGGAGAGAGAGAGAGAGAGAGAGAGAAAGAGAGATAGAGAGGGAGAGAGAGACCACAGTACCAAAATTTTCTCCAGTGCAATGGGAAATGGAATCAAACCTGAGTTACTTACATGACAAAGAAGTCACACTATCCAGATGAGCTATTTTGCCTATCCTGAATTCTACATTTGTAGCCCATCTTATTTCCACATGCAGACAATTGGTGTATAATTAGACAAAATGCAGTGAAAAGTAAGAGATCATTGTATAGAATAATTTAGAATCTATCCAAAGTCAGAGTTAGCTAACAGATCCCCCTCTCCACCATATTTTGTCACTTCCATCAGGAAAACCAGCAGAAACCTTCTTATGGGCCTATACAAAACATTGTAACCACTATAAAGCAGCAATGGTAGGGACTGCCTTACTCTCTGAAGGGAGGCTGGGTCATCGTACACAGCTACTCTAGAAAGACTGGTTCTGAAATGAGTGCATCCTCAAATTTTACCAGATATGACCATGAACTGCAAGCTCAAACTGACGGACTTGGAGGTTACACAGGCTTCTTAGCTAAGTATAACAATATATAGGCCCTGAGTCAGGTGAATGAGGTAAACAGTTAATTTTATTCATAGATTTTCAAGATTGGGAGCTACTCTCTGCCCTAATCCAACTTTCTAGATCTATTCCCAACTCTGACACTATCTTCTCAGACAATGTTTTTGTCCAACTCCAAATTACCTGTCAAAATCAAGCAGAAACTATAATAGTCAGAGGGGAGTAGATAGCATAATGGTTATGCAAAGAGACTAATGCCTGAGGCTCCAAAGTTCCAGGTTCAGTCCCTTGCACCACTGTAAGCCTGAGTTGAGCAGTGTTCTGGTGAGGAGAGAGAGAGAGAGGGAAGAAGAAATAAGAAGAAGGAGGAGGAGGGGGAAAAGGAGAAGGAGAAATAGGAGGAGGAGAAGGAGGAAGAGAAGGAGGAAAAGAAGAAGAAGAAGAAGGAGAAGGAGAAGGAGAAGGAGAAGGAGAAGAAGGAGAAGAAGAAGAAGAAGAAGAAGAAGAAGAAGAAGAAGAAGAAGAAGAAGAAGAAGAAGAAGAAGAAGAAGAAGAGATCCAAAAGGCTAACAAACATGAAAAATTGCTCCAGGTCACTGATTGTCAGTGAAATGAAAATAAAGACAACATTGAGTTACCACCTCATTCCTGTGAGAATGGCATATATCAAAAAGACAGCAACAACAAATGCTGGAGAGGCTGTGTGGACAGAGGAACCCTTCTGCACTATTGGTGGGAATGTAAATTGGTCCAGCCTCTGTGGAGAGCAGTCTGGAGAACACTCACAAGGCTAGATATGGACCTTCCATATGACCCAGTAATTCCTCTCCTAGGGATATACTCCCAGGACTCCATAACACCCAAACAAAAAGATACGTGTTCCCCTATGTTCATAGCAGCACAATTCGTAAGAGCTAAAGCCTGGAAGCAACCCAGGTGCCCAAAACAGATGAATGGCTGAGAAACCTGTGGTATATATACACAATGGAATACTACACAGCTATTAAGAACAATGAACCCACTTTCTCTGACCCATCTTGGATGGAGCTAGAAGGAATTCTGTTAAGTGAGCTAAGTCAGAAAGATAAAGATGAGTATGGGATGATCACACTCATAAACAGAAGTTGAGAAAGAAGAACAGAGAGGGAAATTTAAGGCAGGATTTGAGTGAATTTGGAGTAGGGAACCAAAGTAAAAACCCTCAGTGGAGGGTGAGGGTGGATGTTCGGCTCCATGGGGGGGTGGTGGAGGGGGATGGGATGGGACACAGTCTTTTGATGGTGGGAATGGTGTTTATGTACACTCCTATCAATTTGTAGCCATATAAATCACTATTTAATTAATATGAAAGAAGAAAACTCAATTGAATGTCTCAAACTTTTTTAATGCACAGACCATAGGCTGAGTTTTTGATACGTTGATTCTCTTAAAAGCTTAAACTAAAGAGAACAGAAGCAACTGGTGGCACAGCTATATACAAATAATATCAAAGGACATAAATTATGGTGACGTTGTATATGATACAGCAAACACTAACAGGCATTTTTCAAAGTTAACCCAATTGCCAAATAATTTGAGTATAGCAGTAACTATCTATTGCCTTCTTAAACCCTTAGGTAGCAGGAACCTCCTGCTTCCTCTATAGAGCCTTTATTTCCCCAGTTCTGGAACCTCTAGAGTGGGGTTCACTTTCCTGCATGCTTCTCTCAATTCACACTAAATGATATCACATCTGCTGATCCCAACCTAACCAACACAACAAGTACCACCTCGGTATACTTCACTTCAGACTGTGTCCAGAGGTGTCAGGCATGGAATGTCAACCCTTCAGCCTCATTACTTGGGTGAGATTTTCACTTTTATAGTTTTCTCTAATTCCATTCCAGGTGGTTCACTTCCTAACAAAGTCCCAAAACCTAGATATAGACCAGGTCCCATGAGATAGGGCATATATTCACATGTATCCATAAATTAGGGCAAAATATATACCTCAAATCAAAAATACACAATAGTCTACAGTCTACAGTGGGTCAGTATGAAGTTCATAATGCAATAGTGTCTACTTAGATGTAGATACTCTCCTCACCTATTTCCTATTATACTTCCCTCACTCACTCCCAAGCTATCTTTATCAAAGCAAACACTGCAAAAGCTGAATAAGGGCAAGAGTCTGGCATACTTTAACGATGACTCCTTAGTCACTATCAGGCCACCCTGTCAGCTGGGGCCCTATTCCAGGAGTCCAGAGATTCCCAAATAGATATGATGTGTTTAGACCTCTAATAAATCCCTGTCTCCAATGTTATTGGTCATCTATATCAGGGGCCACAAAACAGACCCCTTTGTGGGCCTCCATAGGACCTTTCCCTCACCTTGGATCCACAACAGTAGACAATGTTCCATCATCTGAAGGGAGGCTGGACAACATACTCTATGCTACACCTGAGGAAGATGGGTCCTGATATTGGGGCAGCTTGCAATGTTCCTACTGATGACCACAAGATGTGAGCTCAGATTTACAGGGATGCAAAGGTTTCATATGCTCCTAAGCTGAATATGGGCTCTGGATCAGATCAAATCGATGGGGTTTACAGTCAACACTATTTATACATCTGTACTATATTAGGGAGTTACTCTCTTCCCTGATCCAGCTTTCTGGTCCTTTTTGCAGCCATGACATCACCTCCCCAGACAATAACTAGGATCCACCTGTGTATCAGATTTCAGTGTCGGGGAAAAAAAACTAGTATAGCCACAGGCCCTTTGGAATATAACTAAAATGTGCCTACTAGCTATCTACAAAATGGAGGACCCCCCCAGCTCTTCATCTGCACTATTCCAGCCCTTACGTCCATGATTGTTCAACAATTTGTTTGACTTTGTATGTTAACTCTCTTGTCAACCACCAGGTTCCAGATGCTAGCATGATGCTGACCAGACTTCCCTGGACAGACAATCCCACCAATGTGTCCTGGAGCTCCGCTTCCCCAGAACCCCACCCTACTAGGGAAAGAGAGAGGCAGGCTGGGAGTATGGATCGACCTGCCAACACCCATATTCATCGGGGAAGCAATCACAGAAGCCAGACCTTCTACCTTCTGCATCACACAATGACCTTGGGTCCATACTCCCAGAGGGTTAAAGAATAGGAAAGGTATCAAGGGAGGGAATGGGATAGGGATTTCTTGTGGCGGGAATTGTGTGGAGTTGTACCCCTCTTATCTTATGGTTTTGTCTGTGCTTCCTTTTTACAAATAAAAATGGGCAAATATATACAAATATAGACATATAGTTGTGGAAATAATAGTTAACACATATTTTCAATCTTAGAAGAACTGCTATAGTTTCCAATGGATGGAATGGGGACACAGAACTTAAATGGTGGGAATGGTATGGAATTATACCCTGGTTATCTTGCAATTTTATAAACCAATTTTAAAAGTTTCTTTTATAATTTTTAAATTACCTTTATTTATTTATTTATTTATTGGATAGAGACAGCCAGAAATTGAGAGGGGAGGGAAGATAGAGAGGAAGAGAGACAGAGAGACAGCTGCAGCCCTGTTTCACCACTCGTGAAGCTTTCCCCCTGCAGGTGGGGACTGGGGACTCAAACCCAAGTCCTGATGCACTGTAATGTGAGTGCTCAATCAGGTGCGCGACTGCCTGCCCCCCAAAGTTTCTAAGCCCACTCCCCAAAGTGTCTCATTTTTTGAGGCCCAAGTTCAATACCTTGCACCACTTTAAGCCTGAGCTGAGCAGTGTCCTATTGAGATAGAGATGGGATGGAGAGAAGAAAAAGGAGGAGGAGAAGGAGGAGGAGGAGGAGGAGGAGGAGGAGGGGACGATGACGATGAAAAAGAAGGAGAAGGAGAAAGAGAAGGAGAAGGATAAGGAGAAGAAGGAGGAGGAGGAGGAAGAGGAGGAGGAGGAGGAAAGGGAGGAGGAGGAGGAGGAGGAATAGAGGGAATGGAGGATAGAGTAGTGAATGGTGGGAAAGAAACACTTGGGATGGCCAAATAGCTCACTTGAATAGTTCACTACTTTTCCATGTGTGAGACTTCAGTTTGAGCCTGGCCCTCACCAGCACATTGAAGGAAGCTTCAGTGCTATGATCTCTTTTAATATTTCTCTTTCTCTGTATCTTTCTCTGATTCTGTCACTGTCTGTCTATATAAAGTAACTAATAAGTAAGCAAATGAAAACATTCAAAAGCAAAAACAAAGTCAGAGTTAGGAAATTAAAAATGGGTTTAGCAAATTCTTAAACCACTTTTAGAACTTTGATAAGCATTTATCAGCTACTATCTCATCTATAGACAGAATCTGCAACCTTTTTGTGTTTTATGGATAAGGAAACTGAAACTTAGAAATATATAATAACATGTCTAAGTTACATAGCTACTAAACAAAGAAACAGGGATTTAATCTGAACTATATATATATTTGAATTCATATATATTGTTAATAAGTATTAAATGTGAATGTAAAGTGATCAGATATTATTATGGGTATTTGACAACAAAAACAGCCTAGATATGCTCCTAGTGAATAAGAAAGTGGCTTTTCAATATGTAAGTGGAACACTGTATCTGCAGAGTAGGGATGCATGAAGAAGTTTAGGTGACAGGTGGTTGGTTGTATTATAGTGGTCCTGCAACATGAAGGGGGTACTAGGCAGGGTATATGACAAGGTCTCAGTTAGTGGAATTATACCCCTGTATCTCACCCTCAGCATTTATTTCCAATTTGACACAGTAGATTTTTTTGTTGTGGAGGGTCCATCTTGCTCATTGTGGGATGTTTCTTTGTCTCTAGTTTTTTGATACCAGTAGCAACAACTCCCCAAGTGTGAATTCCAAAAACATCTCTTGTTATTGCCAGATGTTCCCTTGGGGCACAAAACTGCTAGCAATTTGGAATTGCTGAGATGGAGTTTAAAATAGAGGTTTGGTGACAAGCCAACAGGACAAGGAATCATGTATAACTACCAAAATACAAAGTGCTGATGGGAACCTGCATTGTGGCTCCTGGGGGTACTGAACTGTTGAGCTTCTAGCTTCATAGTTCTAAGTAGTCTTATTACTAGGCACTGTATTAGTCCCAGAGGCTTTAGCAGAAGAGCCACCACATAGAAATGATGCGACTGAAGGACTACAGTGGTAGGGAGCGAGGTAAGTCATTGTGAAGATCACCCTGCCAAAGTATGCATCTATTATTCTATTATCTTCAGCCACGCTGAAAAGGATTCTAGGCATATGAATTCCATAAAACTATAGATAAGTCTTTCATTATAGCTATAATCAAAACTCCATTAATTATAGATGATATACGCAACATGAGATTGACATACAACAGTTGCTGTTCATAGAAAGGAGCACTATATTAGTTACTACTGTTGGGAAGCACCCAGGAGAATTTTGTAGTAAGTTTTTTTTTTTCTGTTTGAGCTCCCCACCTAGGGTTTAAAATGGCATCTCTCAGAATCATCTGTGCAGTACAGAGCTGACTTTGAATCAGAACTTGACAGTTCAAAGAAACTGAGCAAAGTTTATACTCCATAAATACCAAGAAGCTTAAATTCATTTAGCACAGACATCTTAGCAGGACTGATTTCAGTAGTATTTCTTCTATGAGAGAAAAACAGAGTTCAAAAGTCTCTGGTGGTTATGACAGTATATTTTCTTTCTTTTTTAAAATTTTTCATTAGCTTTATTTATTAGATAGAGATAGTCAGAAATAGAGAGGGAGGGGGTGGTAGGGTGGGAGACAGAGAGACACCTGCAGCACAGCTTCACCACTTGCAAAGCTTTCCCCCTGCAGGTGGGGACCAGGGGCTCAAACCTGGGTCCTTGCACATTATAACATGTGTGCTCAACCAGGTGTGCCACCACCCAGCCCCCGACAGTGTATTTTCTTTCTTTCTTTTCTTGTCTTTTTATACAAAAAGATTAATTAATTAATTATTGAAAGAGAAAGAGAGGCAGATAGGAAAGAACCAAAGCATCACTCTGACACATGTGATGCTGGGGAATGAACTCAAGACCTCATGCTTGGGAGACTATCCATTGTGTCACCTCCTGGGCCATGACACCATAATTCATGATGGGCAATTGATTTTCATACACAAACGTTAGGATCAAATCACTGCATCATAGCAGTAAGTAGGGTAATTTTTTTTAATTCCAAGACTGTGAAAACCCCACCTGCCATAGTTTATCCCTCTTTTAAAATTAATGGAATTATTTTACAATTAATCCTTTTGGGGGGTTAATGATTTACAGCACAGTTGTTGATACAGGGGTATAATTTCTCATCTCCTCATAAGTATATACAAAACACTCTCCTTATGTAGGTCTTTTCCCACTGTCATGCCACAGGACTTCAAAGCCTCCCAATCCCATAGCTCTCTCTGCAGTCTTTCCCAAAAGTCTTTTATTTTGGTGCAATAAACCAAACCAAACCCAACTTTTACTTCATATTTCCCCCTTCTGTCCTTGTTTCTTAAATTCTGCCTATGAGTGAGATAATCTTATATTTATCCTTCTTTTTTTAATTTCTCACTTAACATGAGTTTTGGATGGAACTTGAAGGAACTTCTTTACTTTTTTCCAACAAAGTTATTGCTGGGGTTTGCTGCATGCACAATAACTTCACCTCTCCTGGAAGTTATCACATCCCCACTTCCATCCTCCTGTCATGTTTCCCCCTTTTCTTTTTTTATGGTAGAGACAGAGAGAAATAGAGGAAGAGGGAGAAGGAGAATTAGAGAGTCATAAAGATACCTTTAACATTTTTCATACCTTGTGAAGCTTTCCTCTAGCAGATGGGGATCAGGGTCTTCAACCTGGGTCCTCACACATGGTGACTCATATACTCCTCTGACTGTGCCACCTCTTGGTCCTTTCTGAAATTACTTTTAATTTTGTTATTTTGGACTGGAAGGGTTTTTGTTGATAAAGCCTTATAGAGCAGAATACTTTTTATTCTTGTATGGATAAGGATAGTGCTAAAGGATAGAAACAGGAGTTTGGCTGCCTATAGTTAGAGATAGGAAAAAGGAGAGCTCCTGTGGTGCTCTAGCCTAAATGCAGTTGTCTCTTGTCTTTCTTCCACAATACTTCTAAACGAAGAGTATAGGCTACTATCTCCTTAGAGAAAGATAAGTTAGATAGGTATCAATACTGAGTTAGAGAGCATCAGCTACCTTGTCCTCATTTTCCTGGAGTCAAACATGCTGCAAGAATAGAAATGTCTTGGAAATGCAAAGACATTTTAAACACAAGGACAACTTTCTTAACTTTCATAGGATTCCGTTCACACTGAAAGTCACATGTAATCAGATACCTCATAGATTCAGTGAAGCATTTCATTTCACTCTGAAACAGTTTTTCAGGAGTTTGAACCAAGGCAGAAAGAAGGCCTTAGTAGGGCACCAAAGTAAAAACCCTGTGGTGAGGGGTAGACATGCAGCTTCCTGGGACAGTGGGGGGTGGGAGTGGGTGGGAGGGATGGGTCACAGTCTTTTGGTGGTGGGAATGGTGTTTATGTACACTCCTAGAAAAATGTAGACATATAAATCAGTAGTTAATTAATATGAGAGGGGGAAAATCAATTGTATGTCTCAAAGTTTTTCAAAACACAAACTGAATCTTTTTAATATATAGGCTGTGTTTTTGATATGCGGACTCTCTCAAAAGCCTAGACCAAGTAGATTAGAAGCATCCAATAGCACAGATACTGTACAGATCCAATACAAGATACTGGATACTGTACAGCAAACCGTAACAAAAGGACTCTTCAAAGTTAACCCAATTACCAAATAATGTGATGATAACATTAATTATCGATTGTCTTTTTGAACCCTAAGACAGCAGGAACCTCACATCTCCACTATAGAGGCCCTACTTCCCCCAGTCCTGGAACCCTTGGATAGGGCCCACTTTCCCGTATGCCTCTCCCAATCCATACCAAATAATATTGCATCCGCCGATCACAACCTAACCAACGCAACGATTGCCACCTCAGCATGCTTTACCTCAGACTGTGTCCAGAGACTTCACGTGTGGAATGACAACCCTTCAGCTTCATTACTCGGGTGTGACCTTTCCTTTTATAGTACACTCTAATTTCATCTCAGGTCATTCACTTTCTAACAAAGTCCCAAAACCTAGATATACACCAGTTTCTGTAAGAGAGAGCTTATGTGCACACGTATCCATAAACTACTGCAAAATATATACCTGAAAGCAGAAGTACACTAGAGTTTGCAGTGAGTACCTCCCTAACACTTCCTCTCCACTATTCCAAGCTTTGGGTCCATGATTGCTCAACAATTTGTTTGGCTTAGTATGTTAACTCTCTTTTCAATCACCAGGTTCCAGATGCCACCAGGATGCTGGCTAGGCTTCCCTGGACTGAAGACCCCACCAATGTGTCCTGGAGCTCAGCTTCCCCAGAGACACACCTTACTAAGGAAAGAGAGAGGCAGACTGGGAGTATGGACCAACCAGTTAATGCCCATGTTCAGCGGGGAAGCAATTACAGAAGCCAGACCTTCTACCTTCTGCAACCCTCAATGACCCTGGGTCCATGCTCCCAGAGAGATAGAGAATGGGAAAGCTATCAGGGGAGGGGGTGGATTATGGAGATTGGGTGGTGGGAATTGTGTGGAGTTGTACCCCTCCTACCCTATGGTTTTGTTAATTAATCCTTTCTTAAATAAAATAAATAAATAAATAAAAATAAAAAAGAAGGCCTTAGGAAGGATTGATGTTCCAGATTAAATTCATAACTGTTTAATTTTCTTGTTCAAGTTAATTTAATATGGAATAAGAACCCAAAATATTGATGAAAAGGTAAGAGTGACAGAGGTCCAGGCCTCCATATTATTAGATTATTCCATCTGCTATTTCTAGTGATGGAAAAATAACACCCAAACTCCATTGATGAAGGGGATTACTTGTCTATTGTCAGAAAAGAGCAGCAAAGGTGAGCACCAGGTATACAAGGAAGAAGTTTAGTTCTCAGCAAGTTCATCTTCATTTGTGGTCTCAAAATACCATTAATTCATTAACTTGAGACTCTGTGGAAGCCTTTCACATACATCTGAGAATTTGAGGCAACTGGCATTTGCATAAAATAGCTTTGGATTTCTTTCATAACCTGCCAAAGTTTTGTTCCTTCAAATTAACATTGGCATGTTTACCTCTTTCTCAGGCTAGAGGTTAATACCACTTGGACTGATTAAAGAAACAGAAGAACTAGATTGCAACTATGTTTCATTTAATCCTGATGAGTGTATGATTAAGTGGACCACAGCCAAACAAATATCCACTAGAATGCCAAAGACTTTATTCAAGAAGTATATCAGTGACATCATTGCCTGTGGAGTTATTAGTGAGCTCCCCTGTGACATATATATATATATATATATATATATATATATATATCAGCTTTGTATTCTTCTCTCTCTACTAAACTAATTATGTGTCAGACAAATTCCCATTTAATGTGGATTTATAAAGTAAATTTATAACAATTTCACAGCATTGTTCATTTCCTCACAGCATCCTTAAGGTTATTTCTTTGATTTTCAATGTTAGGAGGTTAAACTATATGAAATTTGAATAATTTATCTAAGACTACATAACAGTGTACTCAACTTGAGAACTCTGGTCTGACATCTAACTCATCAATTATGCACTATAACCGAAAACACAATGTAAACTCCAGGCTCGGAAGAGACATTGGAGATGACATAGTCTAGCCTCAGTATAGACGTTTATCTAACCCATGTAATAAGTCTCCTGATCACTGGAAACTTTGCCTATTTCATACGTGCTCTGTGTTAATATGACATCTAATTTCTTTCCACTATTGAGATAATTTGAAATCAGATAGGCACATTTCCTTTTTCCCTATTAAATACCATTAATACTTTTGCACTGCTCTTTCTATATCAAGGATTCTTTCCTAAGGAATGATTGGAACACAAATGTTGGTGAGCTATACTATTTTCTGTTTCTTAACTTCATCTTCATAGTATTGGAAGTTCATACTGTTTTTTTTTTCTTGTTTTTTTTTTTTTTTTTTTTTTTTTGTGTGTGTGTGTCTATGCTCAAGGATTATACTTCTAGAGGTAACTGGTCAGGACACAACTGCCAGATGAAGGCTCATAGAGCCTGATCAAGAGGAATCACACTGGAAAATATATTGGTATTTTCTGAAGGCATGCATTTGGAATTTGAAACAACTCTCACGAATGTGGTGTCCAGGTCTTGTCCACTTTGGAAGAAGCTAATCGCATGCATAGTTGTAAGATCCACAGTATACTCATCTGTGTTGGAAAAGTGATCAGACCTTAGCAGGAAAATCAGCGTAAGAAGAGGGGATGCATGCAATGATACACTAGTTCAAGTGGTGGATATAATAATGTGCTTCACCAAGACTATGCATACTTTTGGCAAATAGTAGGGTGCCAATGATAAGCCCTTTTAGTTTACTTTTTCCCCCTAATAAAATCACTTAGTTCTGTAAAAAAACTAAAGAGAACATTGTCTTATTTTTCAGTTCTTTTTCCCTAGGCACAAGGTGACCCCTTATTATTTTATTCATTCCTGGATACTGGTAAAAGTGTCTTTCAAGAAACTTTCATTGCAATGAACATGGGTCCAGGTTCAGGCTCCTGGTTCCACCTGCAGGGTGGAAGGTTCACAAGTGGAAAGATAGTGCTGCAGATGTTTCTTTCTACCACTTTACCTTCCTTCTCCCTGTCAATATCTCTCTGTCTCTATCAAAATAAATAAATAAATAAATAAATAAATAAATAAATAAATCACCCTCTATGGAAAAATAGATTGAACGACATGAACTTTTTGATGCATAGATCCCAGTTCTGAGTATACGGTGCTTCAATCTAAGCACTTAAAGTTTCAGATTGGTAACCTGATTGAATTTTAACAGTGACCTTAAATTGTCAATACTTTTCTAATAATGACATTTTTCAAAGAAATATTAAATCACCTATAACCTTAGACCAGGGAGACCAGAAGCATCTGGTCTTGTCAATATACAAGATAAAGTTATTTGTAAATAGCATTCAATGACATAAATCATGGTAAGGTATTGTATGGTACAGTGAACTCTAACCATAGGATTCTCAAAGTAAACTAAATTCCCAGATAACTTGAATATAACAATAACTACCTAATGCCAGATTAAACTCTGCCAGGTGTGGGATGTCAGCCCATCAGCTTCATTACTCTGGTTAGACCTTTCCCAGCTCATGGGACTCCTTAATTACATTTTGGGTGACACATTTCCTAACAAAGCCATACAACCTAGATATAGACCGGGGCCCATGAGGCAGAACACATGTGCACATGTATCCATAAGTCAGGGGAAAATATATACCTTACAGTAAAAGTGCACAAAAGTTTGCAGTGACTCCATAAGTGCAGCACACAAGTAGAAAGGCCTAAAAAAATACATCATAAAGTACTAAATCAAATTGTTTCCACTTAAACCTAGATACTCTCCTCACCTACTTCCTATTTCACTTCTTTTGATCACTCTAAGTACAACTGTGTTAGATAAAGTAAGGAATACAAAAGCTGGATAAGGGGAAGAGACTGACAGACTTTAATGATGACTTTTATGGTTACTACCAGGCCACCCCATCACCCGGGGCCCTAGTCAGGAATCCTGGGATTCCCACATAGACATGATGGGCTTGGACCTCTAACAGATCCCTCTCTGCTGGTCATCTCCACCAGGAACAACATCATAAGCCCTCTTGTGGGCCTTTACAGGACCTTGTTTTCAGTATGGAACAACAATGGTGGGGACTGCCCCACTCTCCGAAGGGAGGCTGGGTCAAAATACTCTGCCATTCAAGGAGGACGGGTCCTGAAATGAGTACAGCTTACAATGTTCCTAGCTATGACCATGGCATTCGAGCTCAGATCTACAGGGATACAGAGGTTATACAGGCTCCTGTGCTGAATATGGATCCCAGATCAGATCGATGGGATTTACAGTTGACGCTGTATGGGTAGCTATGTGGTGGCATACTTGGTTAAGTGCTCACACTACAGTTGATGCTATTTATATACTTTCCTCAGATTTTGGGAGCTACTCTCTTCCCTGATCCAGCTTTATAGTCCTACTTGCAACTCTGACACCATCTCTCCGGACAATACCTTTAGCCTACCTGCATATTAGCTGTAGGGCTCAGGCAAACATTTGCAAAGTCATGGGCCCCTTGGCATATATTTAAAATACACCTATTAGCTTTTTCCAAAATGGAAACCCCAAATGTCATCTGTTCTATTCTTACCTTTGTTTCTGCTTATTAACTTGTTATGCTTTATATCTTATTGCTTTTCAGCTACTAAGTTGCAGATGCTATTATGATGCCAACCTGACTTCCCTGGGCAGATGACCTCACCAATGTGCCCTGGAACCCCACCTCTTTAGACTCCTGACCCACTAGGGAAAGATAGTAATAGGCTGAGAGTATGGATCGAACTGCCAATGCCCATGTCTAGCAGAAAAGCAATCACAGAAGCCAGACCTTCCACCTTCTGTATCCCATAGTGATCCTGGGTCCATACTCCCAGGGGGATAAAGAATAGTAAAGCTTCAAATAGAGGGGATGGCATGCAGAACTCTGGTGGTGGGAATTGTGTGGAATTGTACTTCTCTTATCCAGTGGTCTTGTTGATCATTATTAAATAATAAAAAAGTTCAGTCTAGTTCTGAACAGTGAGCACAGGTTTAAGAATGCTGGAACAGTATGTTCTTTTTGGACATAATGTTCTGTCTTACTGCTTGCTGGGTTTTGTTCTCCTATCCCAAAGATAAAGTGACGGTGAAATGATACTACCAGTTGAATCTCAAAGTTGAATTTTTAATTCAGGTTTCCACATAGGTAATATAAACAAAAACATAGTGGAGATGAACAACAGATGATTTCTAGTTTGTGATAGCCTGTCTCATTTGAATAGCTTTCTCAAATATCTATGGCATTATCTACTATCTGAGTTCCAAAATTCAGAAAAAAACTTTATATTCTGATCAGATGTGCAATTACCCAGAAAATCTTAGCTCTGAAAATAGAATACACAAGCTTTCCATGTCCTGCTTCTTGGTTTGCTGATGGGAATAAGATAATTCAGAAATCACTGCATTCTTTGACCAAAATTGGCAGTCTGTGAGACTTTAATAGTGGGAAAGAGAAATCAGATTTCCAGTAGGGGGGTAGAAAAATATTGACACCAAAATCAAACCAAGACTCACCACTGTGTAACTCTGCCATAGTCAAAAGGGAGGGTATCAGGCTAGGAAAAGCTATGGATTATGACCACATCTGTATCATGATAGATAGATATTTCAGACTCAATGCCAGTGGCTATTGGCTACAAACTAAATAGGCTAATTTTATAGACATACTTTTGTTTGTTTTTAGAGGACACATTTTAATCTCCTACCAACACTGATTTCTGGCCCATACCTGGAGTTACATATATTGCCTCTTACTGATATAATCTTCACATGTTAGGTGTTTAGGTGCCTGCCATCTAACAGGATAGATTTACCCATGGGGTTTAAATCAATCATTTAGAGCACCAAGGGGTTTCAAGATTCTGTGTGGACTTCGTTTAAAACAACTGTTGACCCTTTAAAATAACAAAATTTAATTGAAAGTTGGGTATGTGTCTTCAGAATGTCTTTCCTTTCTACCAAGAGTTGAAATAGAAAGTGTTTAGCTTATATAAGGAATCCTTTAAATTAGACTCTAGGAAATTAGTCTCTGATGTTAAATTTCAGAACAAATGATCATAGAATTCACTCTGAATGGCTTTTAAGACAGAAGGATTTAATTTAGACACGGTGCTATTCATTTCAAATTCAGAGTCTATGTTCCTTATTTCTGCAGTAAAATCACTCTGATGAGCCTGGACAATTTGTTTTCTCCCTGTGAGGCCAACTTCTAAAAAATGAAGAGGAGGAGAACTAGATCACCTTTCCAAATGAAATTGTTTTTGATCATTCAAATAAATGTTTAAAGGGTAACTTCCATCTGCTAAAAATTGTTTTAGACTTTGGGGGTTCATAAGTAAACAAAATTGGTAGTCTATTTACTAGAGAGATGATAGAGGAACTGATAAAGATATGTATGCCAGTTAGCAGTAACTATTAACAAAAGTCTTAATGCCTATCAAGGGGTAAGGAATAAGTAAGGAGTAAAGCTAATCTTATAGAGGGAGAATAAGAAGGTTTCCTGGACAAGTGGCATTGGAGCAGGCATCTAATGGAAGGAAAGGAGAGAACCATGCAGCTATTTGCATGAGGATTATTTCAGGTGGTGACATTGAAGCTAGACAATTCATTTACGAGGTGAGTATGACTGAAGAAGATAGAGTGAGATTGGAGATGAAAGCAAAGGGAGACTAGGGGGATAGAACATATAGGACCCTGAAAACTTTGGAGGGAGTTTTGGAGGACTTTGAGCATAGTGTTATAGTTTGATTTATGTTTTAAAAGAATGAGACAAATTGGTAGGCAAAGACTAGATTACACAGAGCTGCAAAGGAAAACAGAGACATTAGTTAGGAAAGTTGTAATAATGGGAAAAAGATATAATAATGGTTTGGACTATGGTGAGGTAAAGTGAAAATCTATGACTATAATAAATGGAAAAATTTTGTTGTGTACATACAAAGAGTTCCTCTGTTAGAGTCCCTTGCAGATAATATGTGCCTGCAGTCAATTTATACACCTAAAGCATTGGGGATGCTTAATTTATCCCTTTAGAAATTCACTAACAGGGGATCGGGCGGTAGTGCAGCGGGTTAAGCACAGGTGGCACAAAGTGCAAGGACCAGTGTAAGGATCCCGGTTCAGCACCCAGCTCCCCACCTGCAGGGGCGTCGCTTCACAGGAGGTGAAGCAGGTCTGCAGGTGTCTATCTTTCTCTCCCCATCTCTGTCTTCCCCTCCTCTTTCCACTTCTCTCTGTCCTATCCAACAACGAATGACATCAACAACAACAATAATAACCACAACAAGGCTACAACAACAAGGGAAACAAAAGGCGGCGGGCGGCGGGGGGGGATGGCCTCCAGGAGCAGTGGCTTCATGGTGCAGGCACTGAGCCCCATCAGTAACCCTTGAGGCAAAAAAAAAAAGTTAAAAAAGAAATTCATGCCCCAGATCACATCAAATTGATGAGGTTTGTAGTCAACAATATTTATACCCCTTTCCCATATTATAGAGCTACTCTCTTCCCGGATCCAGCTTTCTGGTCCTTTTCCCAGCCATGACATCATCTCCCCAGACAATAATTAGGATACACCTGCATATCAGATTTAAGGCTCGGACAAAAAAGAAAAAAAAAACCCCACTAGTATAGCTACAAGCCCTTTGAAATATAACTAAAATATGCCTACTAGCTATCTACAAAATGGAGGACCCCACCAACTCTTCATCTGCACTATTCTAGCCTTTAGGTCCATGATTCTTCAACTATTTGTTTGGCTTTGTGTGCTAACTCTTCTGCGACCAGGTTCCAGATGCTAGCAAGATGTGACCAGACTTCCCTGGACAGACAACCCCACCAATGTGCCTTTAAGCTCCTCTTTCCCAGAGCCCTTCCCTACTAGGGAAAGAGAGAGACAGGCTGGGACTATGGATCTACCAGTCAACGCCCATGTTCAGTGGGGAAGCAATTACAGAAGCCAGACCTTCAACCTTCTGCATCCCACAATGACCTTGGGTCCATACTCCCAGAGAGTTAAAGAATAGGAAAGCTATCAGGGGAGGGAATGGGATACAGAGGTCTGGTGGTGGGAATTGTGCTAAGTTGTATCCCTCCTATCCTATGGTTTTGTCAATGTTTCCTTTTTATAAATAAAAAAAATTTAAAAAAGAAATTCACTAACAGTGCAACAACTCTTTAAGGAATACTAAAGGGATCTGTACAAAAGGAAAATGTAGTATAAACTCTATTGCATGGGATAATTAAAGAAACAAAGCAAGGAAACAATCAAATAAAGATGAAAGTTTGTTCTTAAGAGTGTAGAACTGAGATTATCAAAGGGTAGTGGGTAAGGAGTAGACACCAAGTACTGAAGAGATTTTATAGACTTTGGTTAAGGGATATTGGTGCTTTAGTTGAGGGTGATATTTGTAACACATTTTTAGAGGTGAGGCAGTTTTTCTAAGACACTTAAAGTTTTTTAAACAGGAGTAACCTCAAAACAAAAATATAAAAAATCCAAATCTCATATTCCTTATCCAGTCAAATTGACAAAGATGCTTCCATTTAAAATTGAGCTTTATTTATCTTTTAATATAGGAAAAAATGGATTTCTGATGGTGGTGGGAATTGTGTGGAGTTGTACCCCTTTTATCCTATGGTTTTATTAATGTTTCTTTTTTTATAAATAAAAGAAAAAAAAGAGGCCAGAACAATGCCTCACTCTGAATCAAATCTGAGGCTTCATGCGAGTTCTGTGCTCTATCCATTTAGCCAACTTCCAAGCTAAGATAATTTTTATTTTTAATTCTTTTTGAATTTTTAAAAATATATTTATTTATTTGTTATTGGAGAGAGACAAAGACAAATTGAGGGGGGAGTGATAGAGGTAGAGAGACAGACACCTGCAGACTTGCTTCACTGCCTGTGAAGTTTCCCCTCTGCTGATGGGGACCAGGAGCTTGAACCTGGATCCTTGCACACTGTAATGTGTGCTTTCAACCAGGTGTTTCACCATCTGGCCCCCAATTCTTTTTGACTTTTTAAAAACAGTATGAGATTGCCCAAATGTAATAAATGATCACAATCATACAGCATTGGTAGGAGAGGAATTTAACAACACATATAAATATTTTAAGACACATATCCTGCTTAAAGGTGTATTTTTTTCTTTTTTCCCAGAGCACTGCTCAGCTCTGGTTTATGGTGGTTTGGGGGACTGAAGCTGGGACTTTGGAACCTCAAGCATGAGAGTCTTTTTGCAGCACCATTTTTCGATCTATTCCTGCAAAGGTGGAAATTTTTTTAACACACATATTCTAAGATTACTAAATTATATTAGTAGATATTTGGCTTTTACATACAGTCACATAGGTGTTCAATGACCTATAATGAAGTAAAATATATTATAATTCCAATTCACAAGTGATTAAACTGAGACTTGGGGAGATTAAGTCACTTGCCCAAGGAAATACATGTGACAAGTGGCTGATTTCAAGACCTATGTTCTTTCTGCCATTCCAGACTGCCTATAGATATCAGAGTGACCTGTGAAACTTGTTTTACTTTATGATCCCCCACTGAGTTTTTGAAATTTATAAGGCTATTTATCCTTAAGACTAGATTCTTCTCTGAGCTTCAGTCACCATTGCCTCGACCCACAGAACTCTCTTCCACACTGTAATCACCCTGAGACTAAGGGTCAGATAGGAGAGAATAAATGAAGTGTCTTGTTGCTTATTTTCTACAATTTCAACACAAACACTTATCAGTTTTGTTGAGACTTAATCTTCCTAGCTCATCTGTGAGAACAATTTTAATTTGGAACCATCTGCCACAGACAAATTAGTAATTATGGCAGAGCTAGAGAGGTGGGCCATGGGGAGATGGTTGGTTTAGCCTCTTTCTGCCTGCCTGCATTGACACATGTGACCAAAAAAGAAAATTACTTGGGTAGATTTTTGTTGCAGAAGTCAGCAGCTCTACCTTACTATTGTTCAAATTATTAGACTTTAGTGAATGAGGAAGGATGCCTTTGAGGTAATGCAGCTTGCCCAGCAACCAAAAGGAGACCATTACCATCAAGGCCAGACAGAAGGAGATAATCTGTGAACTGGGCTAGTAAACTCACTAGCTTCCCTCCTTCACTGTACTAGTAGTACTTTGTGATAAATTTATGTCACTTGCCAGCTGGTCCCTGTAAACACACTATGATAGGCTAAGTCAAAATAATGGAGTTAAATGGAAAACAACAGTAATCTATGGTCAGATTTTTTTCTCAATCTCTTCAGAGAAGTTTGATATATCTTTATATTCTTTCTTTTTTACATTAAGTCCATGGGTTAGTTAAGTGCAGCTATTTTAGCTTCACTTTTACAGAGGGTGAAATTGAGGAATAAAGAAATTCTAACACTGGTCAAGTATAAAGAACAGGTGACTTGCCCAAAGATACCCTGTTAGCTACAAGCTGGCTAACTTTTCAAACTCTAGATGAGAACCTATGACCATGTTGTTTATACCAGTGGTTTTCCAGATATACTTGCTCCTCAAGGAGCAAGGCACATGGGGTTGAATCAACGAGAGAGAGAGAGAGAGAGAGAGAGAGAGAGAGAGAGATGATTTGCAATCTGACAGGTATCCAAATTAAGGAAGCTCTTATGAGCATATATAATAGGAAGTGGGGCTAATAGATTACAGTACAATTGTTGATACACAGGTAGATAAATTGTCTCAACTTTGTGTGATAGGTATTTATTTAGTTTGTCTGTTTTACATCCAGACATGATTTCATTTACTGAAAGATTCTGCTGCTGAGTGAAAATCAATGTTCTGGACTAGTATTTCTTGTATAGTGAGATAAATTGTGTTTCTTTCAAATATGTTCAAGGGCTAACTTCCAATAATAAAAATAACCCCTTATTTGAAAAAAAAAGTCTTTATAGATGTAACCAAGTCAGATGATGTCATCTATATTCAAGTGGATCTTAAATCAAATGATTCATGTCTTCATAAGTGAAAGGAGAGGGATATTTGGGCCCAGAGACACTGAGAAACGACAGAGGAGAATTTTATGTGGTGATAGAGGAAGAAATTGGAGTGATGCAATAAACAGGAGCATGGAACAGATTATTAGAATTTCCAGGAGGAACCAGCCCTACTGACACCTTAATTTTAGACATCTTTCTTTCTAAACTGTGAAATAACAGTTATTTTAAGTGACCATTCTTGTGTTAATTTGTAATGGCATTCCTAGGGGACAAATGTGTAGAGGCAAATAGACCTTTTACTGAGAAAGATGTGGGGATACACTTGTTAAATGTTTATTTTTGGCCCAAATTTCAAGATTCTGATTCTGTAGGTATGCCACAGGTTCCAGAATCTGAATCGAGTTCTCCATATTTACAAAAATGCTTTGGACAGGTTTTGAGCACAGAGATATGACTCCTCTCTGGGAAGCAGGTGGTGGCAGATCCAGTATAGTACACATGTAACAGTGTTCAAGAGCCTGGTTCAAGCCCCTGTCACCATCTGTGGTGGCGGGGGAAGGGGGGCTTCATAAGTGGTGAAACAGTGTAGCATTTCTCTCTCTCTCTCTCTCTCTCTCTCTCTCTCTCTCTCCCCCTCACTCTCTCTCATATCTCTCTTCCCTCTCAATTTATTTGTCTCTGTCCAAAACCAAAGAAATACAAAATAAAATATTTTAAAAGACTCATCTCTGGACTATAGTTGGATTCATTTTTCTTCTGATGCTTCACTTAATGGTTCTCAAATCAGTGGGCTAGAGGAAATGATCTTAGCAGATATGAAATAAGTTGAAATCAGACCTTCTATAGTTCAAAACCTTTTAATATTGAGCATAATTTAAGAGTCTTTATTTCAAGGAATCACAAATGTTTGAGAGTACCAAATGCTACTTCTGAAAAAAAAATAGGCCATTGCAGTTAGGAAGTGAATATTGACAATAAGTCCCCCCCCCTTTTTTTTGAGTAGCAAGAAGACCATAGAAAACACACACACACACACCACAGTTTCCCACTTTTTGCCTGGTATAACAGTATAAGAAATTCTATTTGATAAGGCATCACTGTTTTTACTTTAAGATTTAGCCCATATTAAAAATGCAAATCTTCATGTGAGCATTGACACTTGAAGTTAGTATCAACCATTTGTACTTGACCATCAATTCTTACCTGAAAGCAGTTTTGGTAGGTTAGATTAGGGGGAAAAGCACAGTAGGATGGGATAGGAGCATGAAAGAGAGGAGATCTAGTGATACTTGAGTCCAAACTCATTACCTAGCAAATATAAAGAGTGTACTAGTTTATTCACACAAGACTTATAGAGGTAAGCTGTGCTTGATTCCATGATGAATTGAGAGAGGGCCTACATGAAGAAGGGCAGTTGTCTGGATTTTGACCTTGGGATAGTACATTCTAGAGAGTATCCTATCGAGTTAGTCGCAGAATCCTTCACAGTATCTGTGCTTGCTCATAGTCCTGTTTCTATCTTCCAAAAAGGGAAAGCTACACCACTGTGGTAGCCCATTTTTATATTCACTGGCATTTTATTTGTCACAACAATTATCAGACCAATAAAAATATAAAATTTAACAGATTAATTTGTAGTCATATAAATCACTATTTAATTAATATGAGAGGGGAAAATTGATTGTATGTCTCAAACTTTTTAAAGCACAGACTGAGTCTCTTTAATACGTAGGCTGAGTCTTTGATATGTTGACTCTCTCAAAAGCCTACGCCAGGGAGAATGGAAGCAACCGGGACACAGCTATATACAAGATGTTGGGTATGATACAATGGATCCTAACAAATGGGATTTTCAAAATTAACCCAATTACCAAATAATGTGATGATAACAATAACGATCTATTGTTTTCTTGAACCCTAAGACAGCAGGAACCTCACATTTCCACTATAAAGCCTATATTTCCCCCAGTCCTGGAACCTTAGGGTGGGGCGCACGTTCCTGCATGGTTCTCTCAATTCATACTAAATAACATTGCATCCACCAATCCTAAGCTAATCAATGCAAGGAGTGCCACCTCAGCATGCTTTACTTCAGACTGTGTCCAGAGACTTCAGGTGTGGAATGACAACCCTTCAGCTTCATTGCTCGTGTGAGACCTTTCCTTTCATAGTATTCTCTAATTCAATTCCAGGTGGTTCACTTCCTAACAAAGTCCCAAAACCTAGATATAGACTAGGTCCCATGAGATAGAGCATATGTTCACATGTATCCATAAACTAGGGCAAAATATATACCTGAAAGCAAAGTACACAATAGTCTGCAGTGAGTACCCCCCCCCCCAACACTTCATCTGCACTATTCCAACCTTTAGGTCCAAAGTGGCTCAAAAATTTGTTTATCAGCCAAGAAGATATAACTATTATTAACATCTATACACCCAATGAGGGACCATCTAAATACATCAAACACCTTCTCAAAGAACTTAAAAAATACATAAATAGTAATACAATAATAGTGGGAGACTTTAACACCCCACTCTCACACTTAGATCAACAAAATACAGAATCAATAAAGAAACAAGAGAATTAAATGAAGAGATGGACAGACTAGACCTCTTGGACATTTTCAGAGCTCTTCACCCCCAAAAATTGGAATACACATTCTTTTCAAAACCACACAGCACATACTCAAGGATAGACCACATGTTAGGCCACAAAGACAGCATCAATAAATTCAAGAACATTGAAATCATCCCAAGTATCTTCTCAGACCACAGTAGAGTAAAACTAACATTCAACAACAAACAGAAAATTCTTAAAAGTCACAAAATCTGGAAAATAAACAACATACTGCTTAAGAACCACTGGGTCAGAGAGACACTCAAGCAGGAAATATAAAGTTCCTGGAAACAAATGAAAATAAAGACAAAACCTATCAAAATATTTGGGACACAGCTAAAGCCATACTGAGAGGGAAACTTATAGCCATACAATCACATATTAAACAACAAGAAAAAAACCCAAATAAACAACCTTACTGCACACCTTAAGGACTTAGAGGAAGAGGAAATAAGGAATCCTAAAGCAACCAGAAGGACAGAAATCACTAAAATTAGAGCAGAAATGAACAACATCGAAAATAAGAGAACCATACAGAAGATCAAATGTTGGTTCTTTGAAAAATTAAACAAGATTGATAAACCCCTAGCCAGACTCACTAAACAAAAAAGGGAGAAGACTCAAATTCATAGAATTGTGAACAATAGAGGAGATATCACAACTTATACCACAGAAATCCAGAAAATCATGCGAGACTTCTATGAAGAACTATATGCCACCAAGCTAGAAAATCTGGAAGAAACGGAAGAATTCCTAGAAGCATATGCCCTTCCAAAACTGAACCAAGAAGAACTACAAAACCTAAATGCACCAATCACAGACAAAGAAATCAAAACTGTTATTAAGAATCTCCCCAACAACAAAAGTCCTGGACCAGATGGCTTCACAAATGAATTCTACAAACCCTTCAGGAAACAGTTAATACTATACTCCTAAAGCTTTTCCATAAGATTGAAGAAACAGGGAAACTCCCTTCCACTTTTATGAAGCCAACATCATTCTGATACCCAAAGCAGATAGAGACAAACACAAAAAGGAAAACTACAGACCTATATCTCTGATGAACATAGATGCCAAAATATTAAACAAGATCTTAGCCAACTGGATACAACAGCACACCAAAAAGCTTGTTCATCATGACCAAGTGGGAATCATCTCAGGAATGCAAGGCTGGTTCAACATCTGTAAGCCAATCAATGTCATTCACCACATGAATAAAAGCAAAGCCAAAAACCACATGATTATCACAATAGATGCAGAGAAAGCCTTTGACAAAATTCAACACCCATTCATGCTCAAAACCCTACAAAATGGGAATATATGGGAAATTCCTCAAGATAGTGGAATTCATATATAGCAAACCAACAGCCAACCAACATCATACTCAACAGACAGAAGTTGAAAGCATTTCCCCTCAGATCAGGGACTAGACAGGGCTGCCCACTATCACCATTACTCTTCAACATAGAACTGGAAGTTCTTGCCATAGCAATCAGGCAAGAGAAAGAAATCAAAGGAATACAGATTGGAAGGGAAGAAGTCAAAGTCTCACTATTTGCAGATGACATGATAGTATACATAGAAAAACCTAAAGAATACAGTAGAAGACTACTAGAAGTTATTAGGCAATATAGCAAGGTGTCAGGCTACAAAATCAGTGTACAAAAATCAGTGGCATTTCTTTATGAAAACACTAAATATGAAGAAGAAGACATCCAGAAATCACTCCCATTCACTGTTGCAACAAAATCCATAAAATACCTAGGAGTAAAGCTGACCAAATAAGTGAAAGACTTGTACACTGAAAACTATGAGTTACTCTCAAGGAAATAGAAAATGATACCAAGAAATGGAAAGATATCCCATGCTCATGGATCAGAAGAATAAATATCATCAAAATGAATATTCTCCCCAGAGCCATATACAAATTTAATTTAATACCCATCAAAGTTCCACCAAGCTTCTTTAAGAAAATAGAACAAAAACTACATTCATTTATCTGGAACCAGAAAACACCTAGAATTGCCAAAACCATCTTGAGGAAAAGAAACAGAAATGGAGGCATCACACTCCAGGATCTCAAACTATATTATAAGGCCATCATCATCAAAACAGCCTGGTACTGGAACAAAAATAGGCACACAGACCAGTGGAACAGAATTGAAAGCCCAGAACTAACCCCCCACACCTATGGACATCTAATCTTTGATAAGGGGGCCCAAAGTATTAAATGGAATAAGGAGGCTCTCTTCAGTAGATGGTGCTGGGAAAACATGAAAAAGAATGAAATTGAACCACTTTATCTCACCAGAAACAAAAATCAACTCCAAATGGATCAAAGACTTGGATATCAGACGGGAAACTATCAAATACTTAGAGGAAAATAATTGGTGAAACACTTTCCCACTTAAACCTCCGGGACATCTTTAATGAAACCAACCCAGTTGCAAGGAAGACTAAAGCAGAAACAAACCAGTGGGACTACATCAAATTGAAAAGCTTCTGCACAGCCAAAGAAACTATTAAACAAACAAAGAGACCCCTCACAGAATGGTAGAAGATCTTCACACAGACAAAGAGACCCCTCACAGTATGGTAGAAAATCTTCACATGCCAAACATAAGAGACTAATCACCAAAATATACAGAGAACTCAGCAAACTTAGCACCAAAAAAGCAAATGACCCCATCCAAAAATGGGCAGAGGATATGAACAAGACATTCACTTCAGAGGAGATCCAAAAGGCTAACAAACCTATGAAAAACTGTTCCAGGTCGCTGATTGTCAGAGAGATGCAAATAAAGACAATATTGCGATACCACCTTACTCCTGTGAGAATGGCATACATCAAAAAGGACGGCAGCAACAAATGCTGGAGAGGCTGTAGGGACAGAGGAACCCTTCTACACTGCTGGTTGGAATGTAAATTGGTCCAGCCTCTCTGGACAGCAGTCTGGATAACTCTCACAAGGCTAGACATAGACCTTCCATATGACCCAGTAATTCCTCTCCTAGAGATATACCCCAAGGATTCCATAATGCTCTACCAAAAAGATGCGTGTACATCTATGTTCATAGCAGCACAATTCATAATAGCTAAAGCCTGGAAGCAACCCAGGTGCCCAACAGCAGATGAGTGGCTGAGAAAGCTGTGGTACATATACACAATGGGAAACTATGTAGCTATTAAGAACAATGAGCCCACCTTCTCTGACCCATCTTGGATAGAGCTAGAAGGAATTATGTTAGTCAGCTGAGTCAGAAATATAAAGATGAGTATGGGATGTCCCCACTCATCAACAGAAGTTTAGAAAGAAGAACAGAAAGGGAAACTAAAAGCAGGATCTGATTAAATCGAGAGCAGGGCACCAATGTAAAAACACTGTGGTGAAGAGGAGGATGGCCATTGGGCTTCCCGGCATGGTGGAGGGTTGGGGGGCGGGGGTGGGTGGTGGGGCTGGGACACAGTCTTTTGGTGGTGGGAGTGGTGTTTATGTACAATCCTGTTAAAGTGTAAACATTATATAAACCACTATTTAATTAATATAAGAGGCGAAAAACTGATGATATGTCTAGACCTTCTTAAAACACAGACTGAGTCTTTTTAATACATAGACTGTCTTTGATATGTTGACTCTCTCAAAAGCCTAGACCAGGGAGAACAGAAGCAACCGATAGCATAGCTATATACAAGATGCTAGGTACTATACCCCAAACCCTGTCAAAGGGACTTTCCAAAGTTAACCCTATCACCAAGTAATGTGATGATAACAATAACTATCCATTGTCTTCTTGAACCCTAAGACAACAGGAACCTCACATTTCCACTATAGAGCCTATATTTCCCCCAGTCCTGGAACCTTAGGATGGGGCCCACTTTTCTGCATGCTGCTCTTAATTCAAATAAAATAATATTGCGTCCGCGGATCGCAACCTATTCAACACAACGAGTGCCACCCCAGCATGCTTCACTTCAGACTGTGACCAGAGACTTCAGGTGTGGAATGATAACCCTTCAGCTTCATCACTGGGGTGAGACCTTTCCTTTCATAGTATTCTCTAATTCCATTCCAGGTGTTCCACTCCCCAATAAAGTCCCCAAACCTAGATATAGTCCAGGTACCCTGAGATAGAGCATAGGTTCACCTGTGCCCATAAACTAGGGGAAAAAGATATACCTGAAAGCAGAAGTACACAAGAGCATGCAGGGAATACCCCCAACACTTCATCTGCACTATTGCAGTCTTTAGGTCCATGATTGTTCAACAGTTTGTTTGGCTTTGTATGTTAACTCTCTTTTCAGCCACCAGGTTCCGGATGCTGACCAGACTTCCCTGGAGCTCTACTTCCTGAGAGTCCCACCCTACTAGGGAAAGAGAGAGACAGACTGGGAGTATGGATCGACCAGTCAACGCCCATGTTCAGCAGGGAAGCAATAACAGAAGCCAGACCTCCCACCCTCTGCAACCCACAACGACCCTGGATCCTTACTCCCAGAGAGATAGAGAATGGGAAGGCTATCAGGGGAGGGGTTGGGATGTGGATATCGGGTTATGGGAATTGTGTGGAATTGTACCCCTCTTATTCTATGGTTTTGTTAATGTCTTCTTTCTTAAATAAATAAAAAAAAGATCATTGTGAAGCAAGGCAGTAGTTTGTTATGTCTTCATTCAGCTAGTATATCAAATCAGGAATTTAGCAGGGCTGTCTAGAACATAACAAATCTGTTTTGATAGGATGGTCATGTGGACGAAGTAGGTAACATGCTCATTTCTCTCAGCTTGGATGCTCACCCAAATCCTGTAGGTATGTCCTTTCCATAGAGCTTATGCTTCCCCCCCATACACCCTGTCTCAGAACTCTTTTGCGGGGGATCCTTAGACTTAGACTAGCAGGTAGCATAACGGTTTTAAGTGAGATAAGTCAGAGGGAGAAGCACAAATACTGGATGATCTCACTTACAGGTGGAACTTCAGGAAAGAAAAGACAAACACAGTGTGAACCTTGGAGTGAGTATCAGCAAAAGAAAGGACATTGAGGAAGAAAGGGAAGGAAGAGGTAGAGAGGGTATTGGGGACCCAGTGCATGATGATGGAAAAGAACTTCAGTTGATCATGATAATGGTGTGCATACACCTATAATGGGGGTGGGGAAGAAACTGTATCAACATATTAAAAAATGTTTTGTAAACTATTATGTCCCCAATAAAACTTTTTGAGGAAGGAGAAAAAGACATAGGAACTAAGCTACCTGAATTTGAATCCTGACTCTGATACTTATTGTAATATCGGACAATTGACCTAACTTCCTTGAAATATTAAAAAAAAATTCTCATTAAAATACAATTCTATTTTTCTCACTGACAAAATGGGCATTATAATAAAACTGTCCAGCTAACAGAGGTGCTTATGAGGTAAAATTCTTTTTTTTATTTAAGAAAGGATTAATTAACAAAACCATAGGGTAGAAGGGGTACAATTCCACACAATTCCCACCATCCAATCTCCATTTCCCACCCGCTCCCCTGATAGCTTTCCATTCTCTATCCCTCTGGGAGCATGGACCCAGGGTCATTGTGGGTTGCAGAAGGTAGAAGGTCTGACTTCTGTAATTGCTTCCCCGCTGAACATGACGTTGACTGGTCGGTAATACTCCCAGTCTGCCTCTCTCTTTCCCTAGTAAGGTGGGTCTCTGGGGAAGCTGAGATCCAGGACACATTGGTGGGGTCTTCAGTCCATGGAAGCCTGGCTGGCATCCTGATGACATCTGGAACCTGGTGACTGAAAAGAGAGTTAACATACAAAGCCAAACAAATTGTTGAGCAATCATGGACCCCAAGTTTGGAATAGTGGAGAGGAAGTGTTAGGGGGGTACTCACTGCAAACTCTAGTGTACTTCTACTTTCAGGTATATATTTTGCAGTAGTTTATGCATACGTGTGAACATATGCTCTCTCTCACAGAAACTGGTGTATATCTAGGTTTTGGGACTTTGTTAGAAAGTGAACCACCTGAGATGAAATTAGAGTATACTATGAAAGGAAAGGTCTCACCCGAGTAATGAAGCTGAAGGGTTGTCATTCCACACGTGAAGTCTCTGGACATAGTCTGAAGTGAAGCATGATGAGGTGGCAATTGTGTTGGTTAGGTTGTTATCGGCAGATGCAATATTAATTGATATGGATTGGGAGAGGCATACGGAAAAGTGGGCCCTATCCTATGGTTCCAGGACTGGGGGAAGGAGAGGCTCTATAGTGGAGATGTGAGGTTCCTGCTGTCTTAGGGTTCAAAAAGACAATCAATAGTTAATGTTATCATCACATTATTTGGTAATTGGGTTAACGTTGAAAAGTCCTTTTGTTAGGGTTTTCTATATAGTACCCAGTATCTTGCATATAGCTGTGCTGTTGGTTTCTTCTGATCTACTTGGTCTAGGCTTTTGAGAGAGTCTGCATATCAAATACACAGCCTATATGTTGAAAAGTTTCAGTTTGTGTTTTGAAAAACTTCGAGGCATACAATTAATTTTCCCCCTCTCATATTAATTAACTAGTGATTTATATGACTACATTTTACTAGGAGTGTACATAAACACCATTACCACCACCAAAAGACTGTGACCCATCCCTCCCACCACTCCCACCCCCCATTGTCCAGGAAGCTGCATGTCTACCCCTCACCACAGGGTTTTTACTTTGGTGCCCTACTTACAATTTGGTCAGGTCCTGATTTTTGTTTCCCTTTCAGATCTTCTTACTCAACTTCTGTTGATGAGTGAGATCATCCCATACTCATCTTTATCTTTCTGACTTAGCTCACTTAACATAATTCCTTCTAGCTCTGTCCAAGATGGGTCAGAGAAGGTGGGTTCACTGTTCTTGATAGCTGCATAGTATTCCATTGTGTATATATACCACAGCTTTCTCAGCCACTCATCTGTTGGGTACCTGGGTTTCTTCCAGGTTTTAGCTATTATGAATTGTGCTGCTATGAACATAGGAGTACACACCTCTTTTTGGTTGGCTGTTTTGGAGTCCTTGGGGTATAACCCCAGGAGAGGAATTACTGGATCATATGGAAGGTCCATATCTAGCCTTCTGAGAGTTTTCCAGACTGCTCTCCAAAGAGGCTGTACCAATTTACATTACCACCAGCAATGTAAAAGGGTTCCTCTGTCCCCACAACCTCTGCAGCATTTGTTGCTGCTGTCCTTTTTGATGTATGTCATTCTCACAGGAGTAAGGTGGTATCTTAATGTTATCTTTATTTGCATCTCTCTGACAATCAGCGACCAGGAACAGTTTTTCATATGTTTGTTAGCCTTTTGGATCTTCTCTGAGGTGAATGTTTTGTTCATATCCGATGCCCATTTTTGGATGGGGTCATTTGCTTTTTTGGTGCTAAGTTTGCTGAGCTCTTTATATATTTTGGTGATTAGTTTCTTGTCTGATGTATAGCATGTGAAGATCTTCTCCCATTCTTTGAGAGGTCTCTTTGTTTAATAGTTTCTTTGGATATGCAGAAGCTTTTCAATTTGATGTAGTCCCAATGGTTTGTTTTTGCTTTAGTCTTCCTTGCAATTGGGTTTGATTCATCAAAGATGTCCTTGAGGTCTAGGTGGGAAAGTGTTTTATCAATGTTTTCCTCTAAGTATTTGATTGTTTCTGGTCTGACATCTAGGTCTTTGATCCATTTGGAGTTGATTTTTGTTTCTGGTGAGATAAAATGGTTCAGTTTCATTCTTCTGAATGTTACAACCCAGTTTTCCCATCACCATTTATTGAAGAGAGCCTCCTTTTTCCATTTAATCCTTTTGGCCCCCTTATCAAAGATTAGATGTCCATAGGTGTGGGGATTTATTTCTGGGCTTTCAATTCTGTTCCACTGGTTTGTGTGCCTATTTTTGTTCCAGTACCATGCTGTTTTGATGATGATGGCTTTATAATATAGTTTAAGGTCTGGGAGTGTGATGCCTCCATTTCTGTTTCTTTTCCTTAAGATGGTTTTGGAAATTCTAGATGTTTTCAGGTTCCAGAAAAATGATTGTAGTATTTGTTCTATTCTCTTAAAGAAGCTTGGTGGAACTTTGATGGGTATTAAATTAAATTTGTATATGGCTCTGGGGAGAATATTCATTTTGATGATATTTATTCTTCCAATCCATGAGTATGGGATATCTTTCCATTTCTTTGTATCAGTTTCTATTTCCTTGAGTAGCGACTCATAGTTTTCAGCATACAAGTCTTTCACTTCTTTGGTTAACTTTATTCCAAGATTTTTGATTGATTTTGCTGAAAGAGTAAATGGGAGTGATTTCTGGATGTCTTCCTCTTCAGATTTAGTCTTTGTATAAAGAAATGCCACGGATTTTTTACATTGATTTTGTAGCCTGGTACCTTGCTACATTGCCTAATAACTTCCAGTAGTTTTCTGCTGGATTCTTTAGGTTTTTATATGTATACTATCATATCATCTGCAAATAGTGAGAACTTGACTTCTTCCCTTCCAATCTGTATTCCTTTGATTTCTTTCTCTTGCCTGATTGCTATGGCAAGATCTTCCAATACTATGTTGAAGAGTAACGGCGACAGTGGACAGCCCTGTCTAGTCCCCGATCTGAGGGGGAATGCTTTCAGCTTCTGTCCATTGAGTATGATGTTGGCTGTAGGTTTGCTATATATAGACTCCACTATCTTGATGAATTTCCCATCTATTCCCATTTTTTGTAGAGTTTTGAGCATGAATGGGTGTTGGATTTTGTCAAAGGCTTTCTCTGCATCTATTGAAATAATCATGTGGTTTTTGGCTTTGCTTTTATTGATGTGGTGAATGACATTGATTGACTTACGGATGTTGAACCAGCCTTGCATTCCAGGGATGAATCCCACTTGGTCGTGATGAACAATCTTTTTGATATGTTGTTGTATCAGGTTGGCCAAGAAATTGTTTAATAATTTGGCATCTATGTTAATCAGAGATATTGGTCTGTAGTTTTCCTTTTTTGTTCTGTCCCTATCAGCTTCTGGTATCAGGGTGATGTTGGCTTCGTAGAAGGTGGAAGGGAGTATTCCTGTTTCTTCAATCTTATGGAAAGGCTTCAGAAGTATGGGTACTAACTGTTTCCTGAAAGTTTTGTAGAATTCATTTGTGAAGCCATCTGGTCCAGGACTTTTGTTGTTGGGGAGGTTCTTAATAATGGTTTCAATTGCTTTGTTTGTGATTGGTGCATTTAGTTTTTGTAGTTCTTCTTGGTTCAGTTTTGGAAGGGCATAGTTTTCTATGAATTGTTCCATTTCTTCCAGATTCTCTAGCTTGGTGGCGTATAGTTCTTTATAGAAGTTTCGCAGGATTACCTGGATTTCTGTGGTGTCAGTTGTGATAGCTCCTCCATTGTTTACAATTCTATTAATTTGAGTCTTCTCTCTTTTTTGTTTGGTGAGTCTGGATAGGGGTTTGTCAATCTTGTTTAATCTTTCAAAGAATCAACATTTGGCTTCATTGATCTTTTGTATGGTTCTTTTATTTTTGATGTTGTTTATTTCTGCTCGAACTTTAGTGATTTCTGTCCTTCTGGATGATTTAGGGTTCCTTTTTTCCTCTTCCTCTAAGTCCTTGAGGTGTGCAGTAAGGTCGTTCATTTGAGCTTCTTCTTGGTGTTTAATATGTGATTGCATGTCTATAAGTTTCCCTCTCAGTACTGCTTTAGCTGTGTCCCAAATATTTTGATAGGTTTTGTCTTCATTTTCATTTGTTTCCAGGAACATTTGAATTTCCTGCTTGAGTGAATCTCTGACCCAGTGGTTCTTAAGGAGCATGTTGTTTAGTTTCCAAATTCTGTGTCTTTTAATAATTTTCTTTTTGTTGTTAAATGTTAGTTTTACTTCACTGTGGTCTGAGAAGATACTTGGGATGATTTCAATGTTCTTGAATTTATTGATGCTTTCTTTGTGGCCTAACATGTGGTTTATCCTTGAGTATGTGTTATGTGGATTTGAAAAGAAGGTGTATTCCAGTTTTTTGGGGCGAAGGACTATGAAAATGTCCAAGAGGTCTAGTCTGTCAATCTCTTCATTCAATTCTCTTGTATCTTTGTTGGTTCTCTGCTTTGTTGATCTGTCTAAGTTTGAGAGTGGGGTATTGAAGTCTCCCACTATTATTGTATTACTATTGATGTATTTTTGAAATTCTTTCAGGAGGTGCTTGACGTATTTAGATGGTCCCTCATTGGGTGCATAGATCTTAAAGATTGTTAAGTCTTTTTGGCTGATTTATCCTCTAGTCATTATGTAATGTTCTTGCCTATTTTTTATTACTTTATTTAATTTTAATCATGTCTGAGATGGGAATGGCTGTTCCTGCCCTTTTTTGTGGTCCGTTAGCCTGCATGATAGTTTTCCATCCTTTCACTTTAAGCCTGTGTTTATCTTGTTGTGACAGATGGGATTCTTGCAAGCAGCATATGGTTGGATTATGTTTTCTGATCCATCCCCCAACTCTGTGCCTTTTGATGGGTGAGTTTAAGCCATTGACATTTATTGATATTATGGATTTAATGTATTGTATTGCCATTGTTTAAAAAAATTTTTTTTTGTTTGCTCTGATATATTGCCAGTATTTTAGTAATGTTCTTGTTTATAAGAGGTCGTTTAGAACCTCTTTCAGGGCCGGTATGGTGATATTTGCCTCCTTTAACTGTTGTTTGTCTAAGAAGGTTTTGATCCCTCCATCGAGTTTGAATGAAAGTCTAGCAGGATATATTATCCTTGGTTGCAACCCTTTTTCATTCAGGGCTCGATAGATATCTTGCCACTCCTTTCTGGCTTTTAGAGTTTGAGTGGAGAAGTCTGAAGATAATCTTATGGGTTTTCCATTGTATGTGACTTTTTGTTTCTCTCTTGCAGCCTTTAGGATCCTTTCTTTATCCTTACTGCTTCTCATTGTGACTATAATGTGTCTTGGTGTCTTCAGGCCTGGGTTGATTCTGTTTGGTACTCTCTGGGCCTCTTGAATCTTGATGTCCTTTCTGTTATTCAGGTATGGGAAGTTTTCTTCTATTATTTCCTCTAGAATGTTTCCTTCCCCTTCCTCTCTTTCTTCCTGTGGCAGGCCAATTACGCGAATGTTACTTCTTTTGAGATCATCCCATATGTCTCTGTTGTTGTTTTCAGTGTCTCTCAATCTCTTTTTAAGCTCTTTCACCTCTTTCTTTGTTTTCTCTAACTCATCCTCTGTCTGACTAATTCTGTTTTCTGCTTCTGTTAGTCTGCTTTCCCTGGCCTCAGCTTCTTTTTTCTTTACAGCTATTTCAGCTTTCAGTTCTCTAATTGCCTCAAGGTAATCAGTATTTTCCTTGGGTGTCTCAACTGTTGTTTCCCTAATACTGCCATCCCTTTCCTCCAATGTTGTTTTAATTTCTGTGATTAATAAGTTTATTATTGGTTGCATACTTTTCTTATCTATGGTTACTTCTGGCTGATTTGTAGTTTCTTATGGGCTCTTGTCTTCATTCATTGGAGTAGCAGTTTTATTTGTTTTTGATCTACCCATTTTTTATTTATGTGTTTCTTTTTTATGCTCTGTTGTTCCTCAGTTGTTGTGTCTTGAGCACAAGCAACACTGTACTAAATACCTTCATGACAATTGCACTCACCAACCTCAGGAATTACAGTAGCAACTGAAGCAAGTATTGAAGCAGTTTAATCGTTACCAGTTGGCCAATTTCTCCAGTCCGTGAAAGAATAGTAACCAAATCCCAGTGAAGAAAAAAGAGAAAAGAAAGAAGGGATAGCAAGAATAAACAGTTATGCAAATCTACTATCCACTGTATATTCTAGGGGTAACAGGAGGAGAAAGGGAACTAGAGCAGAGATACACACATAGAGAGTCCACTCTTAGTCAGATTTCTTCCCCCAAATAATTCACAAATTCAGAAAGGCAAAGAAGAAGGAAGGAAATAGTATATAACAAGATAAAAATAATAAAAGAAAAGAAAAATAAAAAAAGAAAAAAGAGACAAGTGAGAGAAAAGTGAAACGATAAGAAAAAGTGCTGTAATTAAAGAGCAGTGAAAGGAAAGTGTTTTTTTATTACTTTATTTTTAATTTAATTTAATTTGATTTTTTTAATTAGCTAGGAGGAGAACGGAGGGGAGAGTCTGTAAAGGAGGTAGGAGTAAGGAGACAAGTTCCTCCCACAATAGATAAGATGCCCACTACCCTAGCAATGAAAGATACCCTAAGAGTTAATTCCGATCAACCTAAAGGGGGGGAAGATATATGCCTTTATATAATATTAATAATAAAATAGAGCAGGGTAAAAAAAAAAAACCCTGTCCCAAATTACCTCAAACTTCGTGATCAGAGGTAGCTGATTGTTAAGAATGAGAAAAAAAAACCTCAGGACTAGACAAGGATAGCTGAAATAGACAGTTATGCAAATCTACTATCCACTGTATATTCTAGGGGTGGCTAAAGGAGGAAGGGAAGTTGAGCAGAGACACTCACAGTGAGAGTCCACAATGAGTCAGAATTCTTCCCTAAAATAATTCCCAAATGTGTATCAGTGAATTCAAAAAAGCACACTGTTTGGTGGTGTGGGGGCTAGGGCCTGTGGCTTTGGAAGCTGTAGGATTTAGGAAGAAAGGGTGACAAGAATGAGAAAAAGAAAAAAAAAGAAAGAGAGAGAGAATAAAAAAGATAAGAAAAAGAACAGTCATAAAAGAGCGGTGAAAGGAAAGAGTTTATTTATTTATTTATTTATTTTTAATAATTTAATTAGCTATGCAGGGTGAGGTGGGGGGTTGGCTACTTAGAAAAAAGGCCAGAGGTTTCAGAAGGGTATAGACTTAGAATGAATGATACTCCCTGGTGGGACAGGAATTTGGTAAAGACAGAAGTTCAGCAGGGGAGCCTGCTAGAAGCTGGTCCCCAGGGACTGGTTAAGCGGGGTGGTGGGGAGGGGGTGTGCTTAATAATTAAAAGGAAAGAATTTTTCCCCTTTTTTTCTACTCTATTTCTTAACCCAAATTAAGTTATAGTCACCACCTTGGTGTCACCGCTCGGACCCCTTATTGACTGGCTTACTAAAGGCAGAAAATCCTACCTTTTCCAGCAGATGTGGTCAGAGCTCAAGCCACTAGCAGCTTCTCAGTCCGCCATCTTCCGGGAACCAGTTGAGGTAAAATTCTTAAAATAGTGCCAGCTGTATACTACTTATTCATAAAGTAAGTATTTGAGTGCCTGTAATGTTTGAGGCATTTCCACAGTACTGTGTTACAGTGATTAAGAAGAAAGGCAATATCCCTTCTCTCTTTGCACTGTATTAAATGCTGATGGGAAATGGGAGGGAAGACTCAGACTTTTATTCCAGGAAATTTTAAAGTTGACTCAACAATGATCCCTGAATATTAATCCTGGGTGCCTAAGAATATAGGAGAATCACAGAGACAAAACCCTGAAACATATGAATCTGAGTATCTATCTATATCTGCACTGTAGAATTTTAATATCTTACTCGTTTTATTTTAATTAGAGAGATACAGACAGAAAGATACAGAGAAAGAAAGGGAGGGGGGACCAGAGTACTGCTCAGCTCTGCCTTATCGTGGTGTAGAGTATTGAACCTGGGACTTTAGATCTTAAGGCATGAAAGCCTTTCTGCATAACCATTTATGTTATGCAACACCCCATCCACACTCTTTGCGCTGTGGAAATAATGCTTAGTATTCTCCAGTCCTTCAGGAAGGCTGTTGAGGACAAAATTCAGGCCAATGTTTGGTCTCTCTTTTCCTATTTTATTTTAATATTTCTTTAATATTTCTTTATTTTTATGAGGGAGCGTGTATAAGAAAGAGATCACAACAACATTTAGCACAAACCTAGGATCTCATGTATGCATATCCTTTGCTGTACCATTGAGACATCTCCCTGGCCCTGTAGTCCCTCCTATTTTAGAAGTAATCTTTGGGTAGAGGAAAAAAATAAAGGCAGTGTGATATAGGAATAGTAGAGGTTTAGATATTTTAGAAACAGAGATCATTTGCGGGTAATATTAGTAATTGAATATATATGGACTAATTTTACTAAGGAAAAGGCAAATAAGTAAAAGCCAGAATGAGCTACACATAGTGTGACTTTGCATACCACCTAAAATCACTGGTGCTATTTCTGATAGTGAAGAGGTCTTTTTAAAAATTATATATTTGTTTGTTATTGGATAGAGACAGAGAGAAATTGAGAGAGAAGAGGGAGGTAGAGAGGAAGAGAGATAGAGAGATACCTGCAGACCTGCTTCACCGCCTGTGAAGTGACTCTCCTGCAGGTGGGGAGTCAGGGGCTTGAACCGGGATCCTAACCAGTCCTTGTGTTTGCGCCACGTGTGTTTAACCCTCTGCGCTACCACCCGACTCCCACGAAGAGGTTTTAGTCATAGGGTTTCTCAACTCTAGGCTATGAAACCACTATTAGTTTAAAAGGTTCTGCCCCTGAGATCGACTGTTTTTGGTTATTTGCCAGCCGGTAGGCATTTCTCTTACCTGCCTTTCTCCACTGGGCCGCCTGTAGCTGAGCAGCAACTCCACAGCACCCACCACTTCTTTGCGAATGGCATAAAGCAAAGCATCACCTACATACACACTGTGGTTCAGCAGTAGCTCCATAATCTCCAAGTTCTCATTCTCAATGGCAATGAGTAGGGCACTACGGCCCAAAGGATCCATACAATTGATGTTGACATTATAATATATCTCGGCCTCCTGAAGGGCCTGTTTCACAGTGGCATAGTCCCCCTTTTCCACTGCATTGAGGAAGGCCTTCTCCTCCACAGAGAGCTCTGTTTCAGCCCTCACAATTTGTAGGGGGATGCGGTCTCTGTATGGTGAGTAGTTGACCTTTTTGTAGTACAGTTGGGCCATAGTTCACAGTTATTTGGAAACCTGAGTAAGGAGAGAAAGGGAGAGAAAAGCTATTGTTAGATGCCTGAAGGTCTCCACAGACAGCTAAGGACACAATCTTATTAATGATTTTTAATTACAAATGGTTTTAGTGCCAGAATCGTTGTCTTCTTGCACTGGAGCATAGCACAACAACTTCAAGCTTTGGGCCAAGTTGCAAAAACCTGGCTAACCCCTTGCTCTGTGATCTTTGATAAGCTACTCAAACCTTCTGCATTCCAGTTTATTATCATTAAGGTTATAAACATTAAGAATATTCATGGCAGCTACTAGTTATTTCATTCTTTGAATCAGGCCCTGTACTAAAAATAATACAAAAAAAACTTGTTCTAGTAGAGCACAGGATTTAGATGTCTGAAGTCCTAGGTTTGATCCCTGGCAATACCACATACCACACTTGAGCAGTGTTCCGAGGTTTATCTTCCTCTCCTCTCTAAACAAACCTTAAAACATTTCTGGTTTTATAAAGCTATTGCAAAATTTAAATAGTATAATACATTACCAAAGCAATAGGCACAGAGTACAACTTTTGTACCCTGGCACAAGTAGTCTTCCTTTCTGATGGCTGAAAATACTCACTATAATATTTCTGGTTGGTGTTGCAAATTCAGAGTTCATCTTTGGCAAATTTCCTTTATGATCTGGGCCTGTGTGGGCCTGTGTTAATTTTCAGGATTACTTTTATAGATGCATATCCTTGATTGGAATCCTGTTTAGTGTTAACTGAAACTATGATTCTTGCTGCTACTCACTGGGGAAGCAGAAGGGGAGGGGGAAAGGGTACTGGCTCCAATAGACAAAAAGATGATTACAAAACACAGTCATGTAACCCTTCTGTCTACCCACATTTTTGTGTTCACAATTCAAAAACAGGGAGAAAATTAGTCTGAGAATCTGATTCAGTTTTGAGAGGTCAATAGATTATTTTACATGTATCACATCAAAAGCAGGGTTACATTTGATAAAGTTAATTTTAAAGTAAAAATTGTTACTATTATTGAGTTCCAACAATGTGTTTAGATTTTCTTTGAAGACAAAAAAAAAAACACACCAAAAAACAGATGCCTGTGACTGTTGTGGATGAACCAAACTATAGAGCAGCTTCTGAATCACTGTTTACAAATAAAATTTATGATCATCAATAACAGTAGAGAATGTTCCATCCTCTGAAGGGAGGATGGACAACATACTCTTAAGTTACACCTGAGGAAGATGGGTCGATATGGGGGCAGCATGGAATGTTCCTACACATGACCACAGAATGTGAGCTCAGGTCTACAGGGATGCAGAGGTCACATAGGCTTCTAAGCTGAATATGGACGCCAGAACAAATCAAATCAATGGGGTTTACAGTCAACTATTTATACACCTGTCTCATATTAGGGAACTACTCTCTTCCCTGATCCAGCTTGCTGTCCCTTTTCCACCCATGACATCACCTCCACAGGCAATAACTTGGATCCACCTGCATATCAGATTTCAGGCTCAGAGTGAAAAAAACTAGTATAGCCACAGGCCCTTTGGAATATAACTAAAATATGTCTACTAGCTATCTACAAAATGGAGGACCCCCCCAACTCTTCATAAGCACTATTCTAGCCTTTACGTTCATGATTGTTCAACAATTTGTTTGACTTTGTATGTTAACTCTCTTTTCAGCCACCAGGTTCCAGATGCTAGCATGATGCAGACCAGACTTCCCTGGACAGACAACCCGACTAATGTGTCCTGGAGCTCTGCTTCCCCAGAACCCCACCCTACTAGGGAAAGAGAGAGACAGGTTGGGAGTATGGATCGACCAGTCAATGCCCATGTTCAGCAGGTAAGCAATTACAGAAGCCAGACCTTCTACCTTCTGCATCCCACAATGACCTTGGGTCCATACTCCCAGAGGGGTAAAGAATAGATAAGCTATCAAGGGAGGGGATGGGGTATGGGGATCGGGTGGTGGGAATTATGTGGAGTTGTACCCCTCTTATCCTATAGTTTTGTTAATGTCTCCTTTTTTAAATAAAAAAAGACTCACAAAAATTATAATCATTCTTTTTTTCTTTTTTAATATTTATTTATTATTGGATAGTTGGATAGAGACAGAGAGAAATTAAGAGGGTAGGGGGAGACAGAGAGGGAGAGGGACACCTGCAGCAGGGCTTCACCACTTGTGAAGCTTTCCCCCTGCAGGTTGGGATCATTCTTCAGTTATCCTGAAAGATAGAAATTGTTATCCTCATGCAGAAGAATGAAACTGAACCAACTTGTCTCACCAGAAACAAAAATCAACTCCAAATGGATCAAGAATCTGGATGTTAGACCATAAACTATCAAATACTTAGAGGAAAACATTAGTGGAACAATATTTCACCTAAACCTCAAGGGCATCTTTGATGAAACAAACCCAACTGCAAGGAAGACTAAAGCAGAAACAATCCAGTGGGACTACATCAAATTGAAAAGCTTCTGCACAGCCAAAGAAACGATTACACAAACAAAGAGACCCCTCAAAGAGTGGGAGAAGATCTTCACATGCCATACATCAAACAAGAGTCTAATAATGAAAATATACAAAGAGCTCAGCAAACTTAGCAACAAAAAACAAAATGACTCCATCTAAAAATGGGCAGAGGATATGAACAAAACATTCACTACAGAGGAGACACAAAAAGCTAACAAACATGAAAAATTGCTCGAGGTCACTGATTGTCAGAGAAATGCAAATAAAGACAACATTGAGATACCACCTCACTCCTGTGAGAATGGCATACATCAAAAAGGACAGCAACAACAAATGCTGGAGACGCTGTGTGACAGAGGAATCCTTCTGCACTGCTGATGGGAATGTAGACTGGTCCAACCTCTGTGGAGAGCAGTCTGCAGAATTCTCACAAGACTAGACATGGACCTTCCATATAACCCAGTAATTCCTCTCCTGGGGATACTGCAAGGACTCCATAATATCCAACCAAAAAGATATGTGTACATCTATGTTGGTAGTAGTACAATTTGTAATAGCTAAATCCTTGAAGTAACCCAGGTGCCCAACAACAGATGCGTAGCGGAGAATGCTGTGGTATGTATACACAATGGAATACTATGAAGCTATTAAGAACAATGAACACACCTTCTCTCACCCATCTTTGATGGAGATAGAAGGAATTCTGTTAAGTGAGAAAAGTCAGAAAGATAAAGACTAGGATGGGATTATCCCACGCATAAACAGAAGTTGAGAAAGAATAACAGAAAGGGAAACTCAAAGCAGGACCTGACAAAATTTGTAGTAGGGCACCAAAGTAAAAACCCTGGGTGGAGGGTGAGGGTAGATGTTCAGCTTCATGGAGGGGGGGGTGAGGGGGATGGGATGGGCCACAGTATTTTGTGGTGGGAATGGTGTTTATGTACCCTCTTATTAATTTGTAGTCATATAAATCACTAAGTAATATGAGAGGGGAAAAACTGATGGAATGTCTCAAACTTTTAAAAGCACAGACTGAGTCTTTTTAATACATAGACTGAGTCTTTGATATGTTGACTCTCTTAAAAGTTTAGTCCAGGGAGAACAGAAGCAACTGGTGCCATACCTATATGCAAATAATGTCAAAGGACATGAAATATGGTGATGGTGTGTATGATACAGAAAATCCTAACAAAGGGATTTTTCAAAGTTAACCCAATTGCCAAACAATGTGATTATTGCAATATCTATCTATTGTCTTCTTAAACCCTAAGACAACAGGAATCTCCTGCTTCCTCTATAAAGCCTACGTTTCTACCAATCCTGGAGTGGTGGGGCTCACTTCCCTGCATGCTTCTCTCAAGTCATACCAAATGATATTGCACCCACCGATTTCAAGCTAATCAGTGTAACTTGTACCATGTCAGCATGCTTTACCTCAGACTGTGTACAGGGACATCAGGCATGGCATGTCAACCTTTCATCCTCATCACTTGGGTGAGACCTTTCCTTTCATGGTATTTTCTAATTCCATTCCAGGAGGTTCAATTCCTAACAAAGTCCCAAAACCTAGATATAGACCAGGTCCTGTGAGATAGAGCATATTTTCACATGTATCTATAAATTAGGGCAAAATATATACCTGAAAGCAAAAGTACACAATAGTCTGTAGTGAGTCAGTATCAAGTTCATAGTGAAATAGTGTCCACTTAGACTTAGATACGCTCCTCACCTACTTCCTGTTACAGTTCTCTCACTCACTCCAAAGCTAACCTTATCAAAGCAAGTACTGCAAAAGTTGAATAAGGGCAAGAGACTGGCTTACTTTAAAGATGACTCTGTAGTCACTACCAGGCCATTCCATCAACTGGGACCCTAAACGGGGAATCCTGAGATTTCCAAATGAACTAGATGGACCTAGAACTTGAATAAATCTCTCTCTTCATTGTTGCCAGTATTTTCTATCACTCCTTTGTGGGCCCCCATAGGACCTTGCCATCAACTTGGATCAACAATGGTAGAGAATGTTCCGTCCCCCGAAGAGAGGATGGACAACATACTCTGTGCTACACCTGAGGAATATGGGTCGATATTGGGGCAGCATAGAATGTTCCTATTGATGACCACAGAAGGTGAGCTCAGATCTACAGGGATGCAGATGTCTCATAAGCTCCTAAACTGAATATGGGCACCAGACCAAATCAAATCGACGGGGTTTACAGTCAACAATTATTTATACCTCTTTCCCACAGAATGTGAGCTCAGATCTAGAGGGATACAGAGGTCACAAAGGCTCCTAAGCTAATTATGGGCCCCAGATCACATCAAATTGATGGGGTTTACAGTCAACAATATTTATACCCCTTTCCCATATTAGGGAGCTACTCTTTTCCCTGATCCAGCTTTCTGGTCCTTTTCCCAGCCATGACATAATCTCCCCAGACAATAATTAGGATCCACCTAATTATCAGATTTCAGGCTCAAGCAAAAACAAACAAAAAATACCCCCCACTAGTATAGCTATAGGCCCTTTGAAATATAACTAAAATATGCCTATTAGCTATCTACAAAATGGAGGACCCCCATCACTTCATCTACACTATTCCAGCCTTTTGGTCCACGATAGTTCAACAATTTGTTTGGTTTTGTATGTTACCTCTCTTTTCAGCCACCAGGTTCCAGATGCTAGCATGATGCGACCAGACTTTCCTGGACAGACAACCCCACCAATATGCCTTCAACCTCCGCTTCCCAAGAGCCCTTCCCCACTAGGGAAAACGAGAGACATGTTGGGAGTATGGATCGACCACTCAATGCCCATGTTCAGTGGGGAAGCAATTACAGAAGCCAGATCTTCATCCTCTGAATCCCACAATGATCTTGGGTCCATACTCCCAGAGGATTAAAGAATAGGAAAGCTATCAGGCGAGGGGAGAGGATACGGAGGTTTGGTGGTGGGAACTGTATGAAGTTGAACCCCTCTTATCCTATGGTTTTCTCAATGTTCCCTTTTTATAAATAAAAAAAATTAAAAATTGTTATCCTTTCCTGGAGGGTAGGTGAGGCTCAGACCAATCTGATATTTGACTCCTCTTTCTTTTCTATCCCTGGAATCTGGGCTGAATTTGGAGGGATGTATTTAAAGTATTTTTTTATTACTGAACTTTTTGCCAGCTAAAGGAAATGGAAATGTGATGAGAGACTGCTAGCTTTATCTTCTGGATATTAAAAAGATGAAGATGTGAAGCTTTCACAAACACTTGCCTTACCCTTCCAAATAATTATATATCCCTGTTTTCGCAGAGAGAAGCATATGTTATACCAAGTGGCATTTGCAATTCATCTGCTTATGATCTTCTAGGGAGCTAGCATTTGAAGGTGAGTGCGATCTCTTACCCTGAACAGGTCAAAATGAAACATTTCTTTTTTTTGTGGTTGAAATTATTTTTTAATTTATTTTTTATTTAAGAAAGGACAAATTAATAAAACCATAGGCTAGAAGGGGTACAACTCCACACAATTCCAGCCACCCAATCTCCATATCCTATCCCCTCCCCTGATAGCTTTCCCATCCTCTATCCCTCTGGAAGCATGGACCCAGGGTCATTGTGGGTTGCAGAAGGTGGAAGGTCTGGCTTCTGTAATTGCTTCCCTGCTGAACATGGGCGTTGACTAGTTGGTCCATACTCCCACTCTGCCTCTCTATTTCCCTAGTAGGGTGGGTGTCTGGGGAAGCTGAGCTCCAGGAAACATTGGTGGGGTCTTCAGTCTAGGGAAGCCTGGCCGACATTCTGATGGCATCTGGAACCTGGTGACTGAAAGAGACAGGCAGACTGGGACTATGGACCAACCAGTCAACGCCCATGTTCAGCGGGGAAGCAATTACAGAAGCCAAACCTTCTACCTTCTGCAACCCACAATGACCCTGGGTACATGCTCCCAGAGGGATAGAGAATGGGAAAGCTATCGGGGAGGGAGGGGTGGGATATGGAGAATGGGTGGTGGGAATTGTGTGGAATTGTACCCCTTCTACCCTATGGTTTTGTTAATTAATACTTTCTTAAATAAAAAAAATTATTAAAATATTTAAAAAAAGAAGATGATACAGTGTGACCTCCTGAAGAAAACTTCGACAACTCAATTTGAAAATTTGTTTAATTAATCAATACAATTACAATGGAAGACTTTGGTTACCTCACTTTGTGACAACCACAATTGGAGGACGTCAAAGAGTAGATCACTGATAGCATCATCTCTCACTTGGCATATATTTTAATTTTTATTTATTTTTAATTTTCATTTATAAAAATTTATATTTGAAACGCTGACTCTCTTAAAAGTTTAGAGCAGGGAGAACAGAAGCAACCAGTAGCATTACTCTATAAAACACAGCTATATACATATAATGTCAAAGGACATAAAATTTTGTGATGTTGTGTATGATATAGTAAATTGTAACAATGGGATTTTCAAAGTTAACCCAATTGCCAAATAATTTGATTATAGCAATAACTATCTATTGCCTTCTAAAACTTTAAGACAACAGGAACCTCCTGCTTCCTCTATAGAGCCTCTATATTCCCCCCAGTCCTGGAACCTCTAGGGTGGGGGTCACTTTCCTGCATGCTTCTCTCAAGTCATATCAAATGATATTGCATCTGCTGATCACAACCTAATCAATGCAACAAGTACGAACTCAGCATGCTTCACTTCAGATTGTGTCCAGAGATGCAGAAGTAAAATGTCAACTCTTAGGCTCTTTACTCAAATGAGAACTTTCCTTTCTCATAGGATTCTCTAATATCATTTCAGGTGGTTCACTTCCTAACAAAGTTCCAAAATCTAGATATAGACCATGTCCCATGGGATAAGACATATGTTCACATGTATCCATAAATTGTGGCAAATTATATCTGAAAGCAAAAGTGCACAATAGTCTGCAGTGAGTCAGTATATGTAGCAAGCAAATAGAAAGACCTAAAAAGACACCATAAAGTTCATAATGAAATAATGTCTGCTTAGACTTGGATACCCACCTTAACTACTTCCTAGTATATTTCTGTCACTCACTCCAAAGCTAACCTCATCAAAGTAAGGACTGCAAAATTTGAATAAGGGCAAGAGACTGGTATACTTTAATGATGACTCTTTAGTCCCTATCAGGCCACTCCATCAGCTGGGGCCCTAGTTGGGAAGTCCTGAGATTCACAGACAGACATGATGGGACTTTACCTCGAATAGATCCCTCTCTCCATTGTTACTGGCCATCTCTATCAAGAACAGCACAATAGACCCTTTGTGGTACCCCATAAGACCTTGCCCTCAAAGTGGATCAACAACAGCAGAGAATATTACAAGCTGTCCTTGGCTGGACAGCATACTCTGTTCCATCCAAGGAAGATGGAGTGTGAAATTGGGGCAGCTTGGAACGTTTCTATTCATGACCACAGAATGTGCGCTCAGACCTACAAGGATGCAGAGGTCATGTAGGCTCCTTAACTGAATATGGGGCCCAGATCACATCAAATTGATGGGGTTCACAGTCCACAATATTTCTACACCTTTTGCATATTTGGGAGCTACTGTCTTCCCCGATCCAGGTTTCTGGTCCTTTTTCCAGCAATGACATCATCTGCCCAGACAATAATTAGGACCCACCAGCATATCAGATGTCAGGCTCAGGAAAAAAAAAAAAACTAGTATAGTCATAGACTCTTTGGAATATAACTAAAATAGGACTACTAACTATCTACAAAACAGGGACCCCCCCCAACTCTTCATCTGCACTATTTCAGCCTTTAGGTTTATGATTAGTCAACAATTTGTTTGACTCTATGTGTTAACTCTTCTTTTCAGCCATCAGGTTCCAGGTGCTAACATGATGCCAACCTAACTTCCCTGGACAGATGACCCCATCAATGTATCCTGGATCCCTGCTTCCCCAGTACCCCACCCCACTAGGGAAAGAGAGAGAGACAGGCTGGAAGTATCCTTTTTATAAGTAAAAATAAAAAAAGAAAATATGACTCTTTAACCATAAATCATGGACTTTTTGTAAATTTATTAATAAAAATAAAAAATAACAAGAAAGGAAACACTGATAGAACACATAGGATAAGAGGGGTACAACTCCACATAATTCCCACTACCAGAATTTCGTATCCCATCCCCTCCCCTGATAGCTTTCCTATTCTTTATCCCTCTGGGAGTATGGACCTAGGGTCATTATGGGGTGCAGAAGGTGGAAGATTTGGCTTCTGTAATTGCTTCTCTGCTGAACACAGGCATTGGCATGTTGACCTATATCTCAGCCTATCTCTCTAGTGAGGTGGGGTTCTGGCAAAGCGGCGCTAAGTCAAAGTCATTCACCACATCAATGAAAGCAAAACCAAAAACCATATGATGATCTCAATAGATGCATAGAAAGCCTTTGACAAAATTCAACACCCATTCATGCTCAAAACACTACAAAAATGGGAATATATGGGAAATTCCTCAAGATAGTGGAGTCCATATACAGTGAACCTACAGCCAAGATCAAACTCAACAAAGAGAAGCTTAAAGCATTCCTCCTCAGATCACCATTACTCTTCAACATAGTATTGGAAGTTCTTGTCATAGCAATCAGGGAAGAGAAAGGAATAAAAGGAATAGAGATTGGAAGGGAAGAAGACAAGCTCTCCCTGTATGTTAACCAGACTTGGCACATTCTAGAGTTTTACAGCTGACCACCTTGATCCTGTAACTTCTCCTCGATATCATCTTCTGCATCACTCCCAAGTTATAATATAAAATACAAATCTGGTGCTATTTCATTCCTCCTAGGTTTCTCTCATGTTGTGCTCATAATAAAATCAGTAATTCTTTCTGAGGTCTACTAGGTATTGGGTTCTGTTTATTGTTCCAACTTCACCTTAAACCATTTTTAACTACATCCAAGAGCCTTTATTATTTTTTTTCCTCTCTACACTTTATTTTTGCAGATCTCTCCCAATTTGAATTTTCCAAAAACTTTCTCACTTCAAGGCCTCTGAACATCTGTCATGCTTTTAAAAACACTTGCTTCTAACTAAATTCTGGGAAACTCTGGATGCTTTACATATATTTGATGAATAAATGAATAAATATTTAATGATATTATCTTATCTCTCTCCATCTAACCCTAAATTCTAGACATACTGAGTCATGTTCTCTGAATTGCCTTTTTATGATGGTGATTTTGCCTATGGCTTCAATCCAGTCTCTCCACTTAACAAAATCTTTCCTAGAGTCTTCATCTTGCTTATATATCTTTTCTATAAAAAATTTTTCACCAGAATGTAAGTTGGTCCAATCTCTGTGGCGAGCAATCTGGAGAACTCTCACAAGGCTAGACATGGACCTTCCATATGACCCAGTAATTCCACTCCTGGGGATATACCCCAAGGACTCCATAATGCCCAACAAAAAAAAAAAAGATATGTGTACACCTATGTTGGCAGTAGCACAATTCATAATAGCTAAAACCTGGAAGCAACCCAGGTGCCCAACAACAGATGAGTGGCTAAGAAAGCTGTGGTATATATACACAATGGAATAGTATGCATCTATTAAGAACAATAAACCCACCTTCTCTCACTCATCTTGGATGGAGCTAGAAGGAATTACGTTAAGTGAGCTAAGTCAGAAAGATAAAGATGAGTATGGGATGATCATACTCATAAACAGAAGTAGAGAAAAAATAATAGAAAGGGGAAATCAAAGCAGGATTTGACTGAATTTATAGTAGGGAACCAAAGTAAAAACCGTGGGGTTAGGGTGAGGGTAGATGTTCGGCTTCCCAAGGTGGCAGGTGGTGTGTGTGTGGGGGGGGATGGGATGGGACATAGTCTTTTGGTGGTGGGAATGGTGTTTATGTACAATCATATTAATTTGTAGTCATATAAATCACTAATTAATATGAGAGTTGAAAAATTGATTGTATGTTTCAAACTTTTTAAAGCAGTTTTAATCTTTTTAATATATAGGGTGAGTCTTCGATATGCTGACTCTTAAAAGCCCAGACCAGGGAGAACAGAAGCAACTGGTGGCACAGCTATATACTAATATGTCAGAGGACATAAATTATGGTGATGTTGTGTATGATACAGCAAATCCTAACAAAGGGATTTTTCAGTTAAACCAACTGCCAAATAATGTGATTATAGCAATAACTATCTATTGCCTTCTTAACCCTAAGACTGCAGGAACCTCCGACTTCCTTTATAGAGCCTACATTTCCCCTAGTTCTGGAACCTTATGGTGGGGCTCAATTTCCTGCATGCTTCTCTCAATTCATACCAAATGATATCACATCTGCTGATCCTAGTCTAGTCAATGCAATGAGTACCACCTTAGCATGCTTCACTTCAGACTGTGTCCAGAGACGTCAGGTATGGAATGTCAACCCTTCACCCTCAGTACTAAGATGAGACCTTTCCTTTCATAGTATTCTCTAATTCCATTCCAGGTGGTTCAATTCCTAACAAAGTCCCAAAACCTAGATATAGACCAGGTCCTATGAGATAGAGCATACTTTCACATGTATCCATAAATTAGGGCAAAATATATACCTGAAAGCAGAAGTACACAATAGTCTGCAGTGAGTCAGTATAAAGTTCCAATGAAATAGTATTTAATTAGACTTAGATACCCTCCTCACCTACTTCCTATTACAGTTCTCTCACTCACTCCAAAGCTAACCTTATAAAAGCAGGGACTGCAAAAGCTGAATAAGGGGAAGAGACTGACATACTTTAATGACGACTCTTTAGTCACTATCAGGCCACCCCATTAGCTGAGGCCCTATACGGGGAGTCCTGAGATTCCTGAAAAGACATGATGGGCCTAGACCTCAAATAAATCCCTCTCTCCATGGTTACTGGTCATCTCTATCAGGAACAACAAAATAGACCCCTTTGTGCGTCCCCCATAGGATCTTGCCCTCAACTTGGATCAACAATGGTAGAGAATGTTCCATCCTCTGAAGGGAGGATGGAAAACATACTCTATGCTATACTTGAGGAAGATGAGTCAATATTGGGACAGCTTTGAATGTTCCTACTGATGACTACAGAATGTGAGCTCAAATCTACAAGGGTACAGATGTCACATAAACTCCTAAACTGAACATGGGCCCCAGACCAAATCAAATCTATGGGGTTTACAGTCAACAATATTTATACCACTTTCCCATATTAGGGAGATACTCTTCCCTGATCCAGCTTTCTCTTCCTTTTCCAGCTACGACATCATCTCCCTAGTCAATAACTTTGATCCACCTGCATATCAGATTTCAAGCTCAGGGAAAAAAAGCTAATATAGCTACAGCATCTTTGGAATATAACTGTAATATGCCTACTAGCTATCTACAAAATGGAGCCCCCCCACCCCCAACACTTTAGCTGCACTATTCCAGCCTTTAGGTTCATGATTGGTCAACAATTTGTTTGGCTTTGTATGTTAACTCTCTTTTCAGCCACCAGGTTCCAGATGCTAGCAGCATGCGACCAGACTTCCCTGGACAGAACCCCACCAATGTGTCTTGGAGCTCTGCCTCCCCAGAGCCCTTCCCAACTAGGGAAAGAGGGAGACAGGATGGGAGTATGGATCAACCTTTCAACACCCATGTTCAGCAGGAAAGCAGTTACAGAAGCCAGACTTTCCACCTTCTGCATCCCACAATGATCTTAGGTCCATACTCCCAGAGGGTTAAAGAATAGGAAAGCAATCAGGGGAGGGGATGGGATATGGTGACCTGGTAGTGGGAATTGTGTGGTGTTGTACCCCTCTTATCCGATGGTTTTGTCAGTGCTTTCTTTTTATAAATAAATAATTTTTTCCACAAAATCCTCGAAAATCTAGCCAATAATGAAGTTCTCCAATTGCACTTGAATTATATTTCTCTAACTGCACCTATCACATGTTTTTATTCCTGTCACTAGGGTAAGAAGATCTTGATTTTTGCCTTTACAATACCCATAAAACATTTGGAACATAAGAGGTGCTCAGTAAATGTATGCTTAGTGAAAAAAATGTAATCTAGGTGCAGAGGGTAAACACTATCATGAAATGAAATGCTAAGATATTTGCTACTGAGTTGATGCTTTGAATTTTCAGAAAACTCTCAGTGAAGGCTGGAGATTACAGAGAAATTCTCATATAGAAATAGCTCTTATGCCAATCTTTTGTGGATGAATTAAATGTAAGAAATTAAAAGTAGTATAGGCATTATAGAGTGAAAGAATAAAAGTTGTAAGTGTGATCACAGCTTAATTGGGGAGCAATTTTTTCAAGATTTACTGGGTTATAGGATTTCGAGCAAACTAAAATTGTAAGGTGATAGCTCATAACTTTAGCTTCCCTATCTGATAAGTTATCTTAAAAACTTACTACCTATTTGCCACATAAAGAGGCTACAATGGAATAAAAGATAGATGCCTTTGAAATGATGTCTTGGTGATACTGCAGAAAAATCAGTGCCCATTTTATTCAGGCTGTGGGGAAAGGGGAGAATAGAGGTAATCCGAACTGCCCCTGCGGCTACAGACAGACTATGACCCACATAGTCAAAGACTGCCGCCTCTCCAGATTCAAAGGAGATGTCGAAACTTTACATCAGGCTCAACCTGAAGCTGTTAACTGGCTATGGAAGAAGGGCAAACGCTAGAAGAAGATAGACTCTAACAATGCCCTATTATGTTCCAGGACTATAATGGAAACTACTGCAGTAAAATAATTACTATAGTTTTGGGTACTTAATCTAGCCCAGACATTGCCATGTACTGGTGCATCACTATTACTATGAATATGTTTAATGGAAACAAAGGCAATGAGTTGTATCATTCATTAAATTTGCTATGTAACCAGATGTATGAGTTATATTAATTAATAGAGAGGACATTAAAATGATAACTTGAGGCTTGAAGTAAGTATAATTGAAAGATATGTAGCTCATTTAGGGTCTAGTTTCACTTTTCGTCTCTTTCATTTGAAATCAGTGTGGCCTATTGCAGTTCCAGTGAGCTATGCAGTGAAAAGCTTCATCATATCTACCTGTAGAGAAAAATAATTATTTCAGATATTTGCTTGAGATAGTGTTACTACAGAGTAATTTCTTTGCCTTTTGATGTAATCTCTCTAAAACTACCCCAGAAAGAATGATAAGTCATTGTGACCAACAAATATATCAATTCTTTGATTAAGAAAGAAGTCAGACTTGGGAATACATAAATATGTTTCTAGAAGAATAGGAAAGATATAATGAAGAAAGAAGTAACTTTGTGTCTAGCTCTAAAATTTTTTATGTGTCCATATTCCCTATACACTACACATTGAGGGGCCTGGGCAGTGGCACACCTGGTAGAGTGTACCTGATTCAATTCAGGTTCAAGCTCCTGGTCCCTACTACAGGAGGAAAGCTCCACAAGTGGTGAAGTAGGGCTCTCTCTCTCTCTCTCTCTCTCTTTCTCTCTCTCTCTCTCTCTGTGTCTCTTTCCCTCCTTTTCTCTACATTTCTACCTATCTCTATCCCTTCTCTCTCAGTTTCTCTGTTTTTATCCAATGAATGATAGATAAATAAGTATTTATACTGCACACTGAAAATCATACAAAATGAGCTTCTTTAACTATTTGTTGAGATGGATATAGGCTTAAATAGATGACTTGCTAGTGTTAGTTGACCCTCTCCTCTCTAGCTGCAGTCTTACTCTCAGAATAGGGTACTAATGATGGAGTTTCTGAAAACTCTTGAAGATGTATTATTAGGAAGTTTCATTCCCACTACCCTTTACTGTTAGACTTTTGCCTGCCATTAACTTAAACCAAGAGATGAGGTTGATTTTTCTTTTTTTTTTTTTAACATAAATAGGTCATATTTATGAAGTGGCAATGTCATAGAAAAATGGAAATTTTACCTCAAATTGATGTACAAGATTAATGTTATTCCTATCAGACTCCTGAAAGAACTTTTGTTAATATATATGTTATGTATATTTTCATTATTGAGAAGGTTAATGGTATATAGTTCACAGTAAAATACAGTAGGTTGTACATGTATAACATTTCTCAGCTTTCTACATAACAATTAAACCACTTCTAGGTCCTTCTCTGTTGTCATGTTCCAGGACCTGTATCCTTCCCCCTACCCCAGAGTCTATTACTTTGGTGCAATACACCAAACCCAGTTCAATTTCTGCTTTGTGTTTTCTTATTCTTCAACATCCTTTTTTATTATTAGTTATCTAATAATGATCAGAAAGATTGTGGGACAAAAGGGGTAAAATTCATACAATTTGACACTAGAGTGCCAAACCCCATCCTCTCCATTAGAAGGTTCCCTATTTTTTATCCCTCTGGGAGTATGGAACAAAGATCTCTATAGGAGGTCTAACTTCTGCAATTGCTTCTCCACTGGACATGGGCATTGACAGATCGATCCATAACCTCATCCTGTTTCTACCTTTTCCTCGTGTGTTAGGGCTCTGGGGAGGTGGGGTTCCAGGACACATTGGTCAGGGAAGGCAGGTTGGTGTCAGGCTATTATTTTTAGATTTCTGTTTATGAATGAGATCATCCCTTATTCATCCTTTTCTTTCTGACATATATCACTTAACATGATTCATTCAAGCTCCATCCAAGATGAGGTGAAGAAAGCAAAATCACCACTTTTAATAGCTGAATAGTATTCCATACCATGGCTTTCTCAGCCACTCATCTATTGCTGGACACCTGGGTTGCTTCCAGGTTTTGATTATTATAAATTGTGCTGCTATGAATACGTGTATACAAATCTTTTTGGATGAGTGTGTTTGGTTCATTGGGATATATCCCCAAGAAAGGAATTGCAGGGTCATAGGGTAGGTCCACTTCTAGTATTCTGAGAATTCTCTAGACTACTCTCCACAGAGGATGGATCAATTTACATTCCCACCAGCAGTGTAGGAGGGTTCCTTTGACCCCAAACCTCTCCAGCATTTGTTGTTGCAACTTTTTCTGTTGTATGACATTCTCACAGAAGTGAAGTGATATCTCATTATTGTCTTTATTTACATTTCTCTGACAAAGATATGGAGCATTTTTTCATGTGTTTCTCAGCCTTTTGGATTTCTTCTGTGGTGAATATTATGTTCATATCCTCTCTCCGTTTTTGGATGGACTTATTATTATTTTTTTTTTGTTGCTGAGTTTGTTGAGCTCTTTATATATTTTGGTTATTATCCTCATGTCTGATGTATGGCATATAAAGTTCTCCTCCCATTCTGTGAGGGGGCTTTTGTTTATTTGTTTTTTTTCTGTGCAGAAGCTTTCTAATTCGGTGTAGTCATATTGGTTTATTTTTGTTTTAGTCTACTTTGTAATTGAGTTTTTATCATTGAGGATGCCTTTAAATTTTTTAAGAGATTCTTCTTTATTTTTTTTTAAAAAATTTATTTATAAAAAGGAAACACTGACAAAACCATAGGATAAGAGGGGTACAGTTTCACACAATTCCCACCACCAGACCTCCATATTCCAACCCCTCCCCTGATAGCTTTATATGGTTTGTGTCATCGAAGACGTCCTTGAGGTTTAGGAGGCAAAGTGTTCTGCAAATGTTTTCCTCTATGTATTAGATAGTTTCTGGTCTAACATCCAGGTCCTTGATCCATTTGGAGTTGACTTTTGTTTCTCGTGAGATAAAGTGGTTCAGTCTCTTTCTTCTGCATGTTTCAACCCAGGTTTCCCAGTACCAATTATTGAAGAGAGCCTCCTTCCTCCATTTAATTTTGGCCCCACTTATAAAAATTAGATGTCCATAGGTGTGGAGATTTAGTTCTCGGCTTTCAAATCTCTTCCACTGGTCTGGGTAGCAATGTTTGTTCCAATACCAGGCTGTTTTGATCATGATGGCCTTATAATATAGTATGAGATCTGGGAGTATGATGCCTCCATTTATGTTTCTTTTCTTCAGATTATTTTGACAATTCTAGCTGCTTTATGGTTCCAGATAAATGAGTATAATTTTTGTTCTATTCTCTTAAAGAAACTTGGTGGGACTTTGATGGGTATTGCATGGAATTTGTATATGGCTCTGGGGATAATATTCATTTTCATATTAATTCTTCCAATTTATTATCATAGGATGTCTTTCCTTTTCTTTGTAACATCTTTCTATTTATTTGACTAGAGACTCACAGTTTTTAGTCTACAAGTCTTTCACTTCTTTTGTCAGGTTTATTCCTAGGTATTTTATTGATTTTGCTATGACTGTGAATGGGAGTGATTTCTGGATGTACTCTTCTTCTTCTTTTTTTTTAAATTTATTTTTTATTTAAGAAAGGATACATTAACAAATCCATAGGGTAGGAGGGGTACAACACCACACAACTCCCACCACCCAATCTCCATATCCCACCCCCTCCCCTGATAGCTTTACCATTCTCTATCCATCTGGGACCCAGGGTGGTTGTGGGTTGCAGAAGGTGGAAGGTCTGGCTTCTGTAATTGCTTCCCTGCTGAACATGGATATTGACTGGTCAGTCCATACTCCCAGTCTGCCTCTCTCTTTCCCTAGTAGGGTGTGTCTCTGGGGAAGCTGAGATCCAGGTCACATTGGTGGGGTCTTCAGTCCAGGGAAGCCTGGCCGGCATCCTGATGGCATCTGGAACCTGGTGGCTGAAAAGAGAGTTAACATACGAAGCCAAACAAATTGTTGAGCAATCATGGACCCAAAGATTGGAATAGTGGAGAGGAAGTGTTAGGGGGGGTACTCGCTGCAAACTCTAGTGTACTTCTGCTTTCAGGTATATATTTTGCAGTAGTTTATGGATACCTGTGAACATATGCTCTCTCTCACAGAAACTGGTGTATATCTAGGTTATGGGACTTTGTTAGAAAGTGAACCACCTGAGATGAAATTAGAGTGTACTATAAAAGGAAAGGTCTCACCCGAGTAATGAAGCTGAAGGGTTGTCATTCCACACGTGAAGTCTCTGGACACAGTCTGAGGTGAAGCATGTTGAGGTGGCAATCGTTGCGTTGGTTAGGTTGTGATCGGCGGATGCAATATTATTTGGTATGAATTGGGAGAGGCATACGGGAAAGTGGACCCTATCCAAGGGTTCCAGGATTGGGGGAAGTAGGGGATCTATAGTGGAGATGTGAGGTTCCTGCTGTCTTAGGGTTCAAAAAGACAATCGATAGTTAATGTTATCATCACATTATTTGGTAATTGGGTTAACTTTGAAAAGTCCTTTTGTTAGGGTTTGCTGTACAGTACCCAGTATCTTGTATATAGCTGTGCTATTGGATGCTTCTAATCTACTTGGTCTAGGCTTTTGAGAGAGTCCGCATATCAAATACACAGAAAAATATTAAAAAGATTCAGTTTGTGTTTTGAAAAACATTGAGACATACAATTGATTTTCGCCCTCTCATATTAATTAACTACTGATTTATATGTCTACATTTTGGTAGGAGTGTACATAAACACCATTCCCATCACCAAAAGACTGTGACCCATCCCTCCCACCCACTCCCACCCCCCACTGGCCCAGGAAGCTACATGTCTACCCCTCACCACAGGGTTTTTACTTTGGTGCCCTACTTAATATTTGATCAGGTCCTGCTTTTAGTTTCCCTTTCAGATCTTCTTAGTCAACTTCTGTTGATGAGTGGGATCATCCCATACTCATCTTTATCTTTCTGACTTAGCTCACTTAACATAATTCCTTCTAGCTCTGTCCAAGATGGGTCAGAGAAGGTGGGTTCATTGTTCTTGACAGCTGCATAGTATTCCATTGTGTATATATACCACAGCTTTCTCAGCCACTCATCAGTTGTTGGGCATCTGGGTTGCTTCTAAGTTTTAGCTATTATGAATTGTGCTGCTATGAACATAGGAGTACACACCTCTTTTTGGTTGGGTGTTATGGAGTCCTTGGGGTATAAGCCCAAGAGAGGAATTACTGGATCATATGGAAGGTCCATATCTAGCCTTGTGAGTGTTTTCCAGACTGCTCTCCACAGAGGCTGTACCAATTTACATTCCCTCGAGCCATGCAAAAGGGTTCCTTTGTGCCCACAGCCTCTCTAGCAATTTTTGCTGCTGTCCTTTTTGATGTATGCCATTCTTACAGGAGTGAGGTGGTATCTTAATGTTGTCTTAATTTGCATTTCTCTGACTATCAGTGACCTAGAGCAGTTGTTCATAGGTTTGTTAGCCTTTTGGATCTCCTCTGAGGTGAATGTTTTGTTCATATCCTCTGCCCATTTTTGGATGGTGTCATTTGCTTTTTTGGTGCTAAGTTTGCTGAGCTCTTTATATATTTTGGTGATTAGTTTCTTGTCTGATGTATGGCATGTGAAGATCTTCTCCTATTCTCTGAGGGGTCTCTTTGTTTTTGTGATAGTTTCTTTGGATGTGCAGAAGCTTTTCAATTTGATGTAGTCCCATTGGTTTGTTTCTGCTTTAGTCTTCCTTGCAATTGGGTTTGATTCATCAAAGATGTCCTTGAGATATAGTTGGGAAAGTGTTTTACCAATGTTTTCCTCTAAGTATTTGATTGTTTCTGGTCTAACATCCATGTCTTTGATCCATTTGGAGTTAATTTTTGTTTCTGGTGAGATAAAATGGTTCAATTTCATTCTTCTGCATGTTACAACCCAGTTTCCCCAGCACCATTTATTGAAGAGAGCCTCCTTCTTCCATTTAATGTTTTGGGCCCCCTTATTGAATATTAGATGTCCATAGGTGTGGGGATTTATTTCTGGGATTTCAATTCTGCCACTGGTATGTTTGCTTATTTGTATTCTAGTACCATGCTGTTTTGATGATGATGGCTTTATAATATAGTTTAAGGTCTGGGAGTGTGAAGCCTCCATTTCTGTTTCTTTTCCTTAAGATGGTTTTGGCAATTCTAGGTGTTTTCATGTTCCAGATAAATGATTGTAGTGTTTGTTCTATTCTCTTAAAGAAGCTTGGTGGAACTTTGATGGGTATTGCATTAAATTTGTATATAGCTCTGGGAAGAATATTCATTTTGATGATATTTATTCTTCCAATCCATGAGCATGGGATGTCTTTCCGTTTCTTGGTATCAGTTTCTATATCCTTGAGTAGCAACTCATAGTTTTCTGTATATAAGTCTTTCACTTCTTTGGTCAGCTTACTCCTAGGTATTTTATTGCTTTTGCTGAAAGAGTAAATGGGAGTGATTTCTGGATGTCTTCTTCTTCAGATTTAGTGTTTGCATAAAGAAATGCCACTGATTTTTGTACATTGATTTTTTAGCCTGATACCTTGCTATATTGCCTAATAACTTCCAGTAGTTTTCTGCTGGATTCTTTAGGTTTTTCTTTGTATTCTATGATAGTATTATCATATCATCTGCAGATAGTGAGAGCTTGACTTCTTCCCTTCCAATCTATATTCCTTTGGTTTCTTTCTCTTGCCTGATTGCTATGGCAAGAACTTCCAATACTATGTTGAAGAGTAATGTTGACAGTGGACAGCCCTGTCTAGTCCCCGGTCTGAGGGGGAATGCTTTCAGCTTCTGTCCATTGAGTATGATGTTGGCTGTCGATTTGCTATATATGGATTCCACTATTTTGAGGAATTTCCCATTTAGTCCCATTTTTTGTAGAGCTTTGAGCATGAAAGGGTTTTGGATTTTGTCAAAGGCTTTCTCTGCATCTAATCATGTGGTGTTTGGCTTTGCTTTGATTGATGTGGTGAGTGACATTGATTGACTTACGGACGTTGAGCCAGCCTTGCATTCCTGGGATGAATCCCACTTGGTCATGATGAACAGTTTTTTTGATGTGGTGCTATATCCGGTTGGCCAAGATCTTGTTTAATATTTTGGCATTTATTTTCATCAGAGATATTGGTCTGTAGTTTTCCTTTTTTTTTGTTGTGTCTCTTGTCCCTATATGCTTTTGGTATCAGGATGATGTTGGCTTCATAGAAGATGGAAGTTAGTATTCCTCTTTCTTCAATCTTATGGAAAGGTTGAAGAAGTATGGGTAGTATCTGTTTCTTGAAAATTTTGTAGAATTCGTTTGTGAAGCCGTGTGGTCCATGACTTTTGTTGTTGGGGAGATTACTAATAACAGTTTCAATTTCTTTGTCTGTCATTGGTGCATTTAGATTTTGTAGTTCTTCTTGGTTCAGTTTCAGAAGGGCATATGCTTCTAGGAATTGTTCCATTTCTTCCAGATTCTCTAGCTTGGTGGCATATAGTTCGTCATAGAAGTTTCTGGATTTCTGTGGTGTCAGTTGTGATATCTCCTGCATCGTTTACAATTCTATTAATTTGAGTCTTCTCTCTTTTTTGTTTGGTGAGTCTGGCTAGGGGGTTGTCAATTTTGTTTAATCTTTCAAAGAACCAACATTTGGCTTCATTGATCTGTGAGGTTCTCTTATTTTCAATGTTGTTTATTTCTGCTCTAACTTTAGTGATTTCTGTCCTTCTGGTTTTTTTAGGGTTCCTTTGTTCCTCTTCCTCTACGTCCTTGATGTGTGCAGTAAGGTCATTCATTTGAACTTTTTCTTGTTGTTTAATATGTGATTGTATGGCTATAAGTTTCCCTCTCAGTACTGCTTTAGCTGTGTCCCAAATATTTTGATAGGTTGTGTCTTCATTTTCATTAGTTTCCAGGAACATTTGAATTTCCTGCTTGAGTGAGTCTCTGACCCAGTGGTTCTTAAGCAGTATGTTGTTTAGTTTCCAAATTCTGTGACTTTTAATAATTTTCTGTTTGTTGTTAAATGTTAGTTTCACTCCAATGTGGTCTGAGAAGACACTTGGGATGATTTCAATGTTCTTGAATTTATTGATGCTGTCTTTTGACCTAACATGTGGTCTATCCTTGAGTATGTGTTATGTGGATTTGAAAAGAAGGTGTCTTCCAGTTTTTTGGGTTGAAGGGCTCTGAAAATGTCCAAGAGGTGTAGTCTGTCAATCTCTTCATTCAATTCTTTTGGATCTTTGTTTATTCTATGCTTTGTTGATCTGTCTAAGTGTGAAAGTTGGGTATTGAAGTCTCCCACTATTATTGTATTACTATTGATGTATTTTTGAAATTCTTTCATTAGGTGTTTGATGTATTTAGATGGTCCCTCATTGGGTGCATAGATGTTAATAATTGTCAAGTCTTCTTGGCTGATCGATCCCCTAATAATTATGTAATGTCCTTGCCTATCTTTTGCTACATTATTTAATTTAAAATCTATTGTGTCTGAGATGAGAATGGCTGCTCCTGCCTTTTTTTGTGGTCCCTTAATCTGTATGATAGATTTCCATCCTTTCGCTTTAAGTCTGTGTTTATCTTGTTGTGATTCTTGTAAGCAGTATATGGTTGGATTATGTTTTCTGATCCATCCCCCCACTCTGTGCCTTTTGATGGGTGAGTTCAAGACATTGAAATGTATTGATATTATGGATTTAATGTATTGCAGTGCCATTGTTCAAAAAAAAATTTTTGTTTGCTCTGATATATTGCAAGTATTATAGTGATGTTCTTGTTTATCAGAGGTATTTTAGAACCTCTTTCAGGGCCAGTTTGGTGATGGTTGCCTCCTTTAACTGTTGTTTGTCTAAGAATGTTTTGATTCCTTCATCTAATTTGAATGAAAGTTTAGCAGGATATATTATCCTTGGTTGAAACCCTTTTTCATTCAGGGCTCGATAGATATCTTGCCATTCCCTTCTGGCTTTTAGAGTTTGAGTGGAGAAGTCTGCAGATAATCTTATGGGTTTTCCCTTTGTATGTGACTTTTTGTTTCTCTCTTGCAGCCTTTAGGATCCTTTCTTTATCCTTACTCCTTCCCATTGTGGTTATGATGTGTCTTGGTGTCTTCAGGTCTGGGTTGATTCTGTTTGGAACTCTCTGGGCCTCTTGAATCTTGATGTCCTTTCTGTTATTCAGGTCTGGGAAGTTTTCTTCTATTATTTCCTCTAGAATGTTTCCTTCCCCTTCCTCTTTTTCTTCCTCTGGCAGGCCAATTACGCGAATGTTACTTCTTTTGAGATCATCCCATATGTCTCTGTTGTTGTTTTTCAGTGTCTCTCAATCTCTTTTTGAGCTTTTTCTCCTGTTTCTTAGTTTCCTCTAACTCATCTTCTGTCTGACTAATTCTGTTTTCTGCTTCTGTTAGTCTGCTTTCCCTTGCCTCAGCTTCTTTCTTCATTACAGCTATTTCAGTTTTCAGTTCTCTAATTGCCTCAAGATAATCAGTATTTTCCTTGGGCGTCTCAACTGTTGTTTCCCTAATACTTATATTCCGTTCCTCCAATGTTGTTTTCATTTCTGTGATTAATAAGTTTATTATTGCTTGCATAGTTTTCTTATCTATGGTTACTTCTGGCTGATTTGTAGTTTCTTCTGTGCTCTTGTCTTTATTCATTGGAGTAGCAGTTTTATTTGTTTTTGATCTACCCATTTTTTTGATTTATGTGTTTCTTATTTTTATGTTCTGTTGTTCTTCAGCCATTGTTTCTTGAGTACAAGCAACAGTGTACTAAATACCTTTATGAAAAATGCAATATATACAATAGCAACTGAAGCAAATATTGGAGCAGTTTAATCACTACCAGTTAGCCAAACAGTGTCTCCAGTCCACGAAAAAGTAGCAACCAAGTACAAGTGAAGATGAAAGAGAATGGAAAGAAGGGATAGCAAGAATAGACAATTATGCAGATCTACTATCCACTGTATATTCTAGGTGTAGCAAGAGGGGAAAGTGAAGTAGAACAGAGATACACACATAGAGAGTCTACTCTGAGTCAGATTTCTTCCCCAAAAGAATTCACATATTCAGAAAGACAAAGAAGGAAGGAAGAAATGTATGACAAGATAAAAAAAAGAGAAACAAGAGAGAGAAAAGATAAAAGATAAGAAAAAGAGTTGTAATTAAAGAGCAGTGAAAGGAAAGTTTTTTTAATTGATTACTTTATTTTTAATTTTATTATTATTATTTTTAATTAGCTAGGAGGAGCAAAAAGGGGAGCATCTGTAGAGGAGGTAGGAGTAACGAGACAAGTTCCTCTCACAATAGATAAGATGCCCCTACTCTAGCAATGAAAGATACCCTAAGAGTTAATTCTGGTCAACTTAAAGGAGGGGTGGAAGAGATATGCCTTTATATAATATTAATAATAAGATAGAGAAGGGAAAAAGACCCTGTCCCATATTGCCTCAAGCCTCCTGAACATAGGCAGCTGATTGTTAAGAAAGGAAAAAAAAAACCCTCAGGACTAGACATGAATAGCAGGAATAGACAACTATGTAAATCTACTATCCATTGTATATTCTAGGGGTAGCTAAAGGAGAAAGGGAAGTTGAGCAGAGATACATGCAGAGAGAGTCCACTCTGAGTCAGATTTCTTCCCCAAAATAATTCCCAAATGTGTATCAGTGAATTCAGAAAGCTGAAGGAGGAAGGAAGAAAGGATGACAAGAATGAGAAAAAGAAAAAAAAAGAAAGAGAGAAAAAAATAAAAAGATAAGAAAAAGAACAGTAATAAAAGAGCAGTGAAAGGAAAGAGTTTTTTATTTATTTATTTATTTATTATTTAAGTAGCTATGTGGGGGGTGAGGGAGAGAATTGGTAGGGGCGGTATTTTAGCAGTGAATAAGACACCCAGTCCCCAGGCGATTAAAAATACACTAAGAGTTAATTCTGGTCAACCTGAAGGAGAGGGGAAAAGGGGTACACGTTTATCTTGTATTGATAATAAAATAGAACAGAGTGAAAAACCTGTCCTGAAGCTTGGATGGCTTCAGATTGCCTCTGGCCCTCTGAGCAGAGGCATCTGGTTGGCTACTTAGAAAGAAAAAAGGCCAAAGGTTTCAGAAGGGAATAGAATTAGAATGAATGACACCTCCTGGTGGGACAGGAATCTTGGTGAAGAAAGATGCTCAGCAGGGGAGCCTGCTAGGAGCAGATCTCTGGTCCCCAGGGACTGGTTTTGGGGGGGTGCGGGGAGGGGTTGCTCTTCGGGAATAATAATTTAAAAGAAAATATTTTTCCCTTTCTTTTTACTCTATTTTTTAACCCAAATTAAGTTATAGTCACCTCCTTGGTGTCACCGCTAGGACCCCTTATTGACTGGCCTACTAAAGGCTGAAAATCCTACCGTTTCCAGTTGATGTGGTTGGAACTCAAGCCACTAGCAGCTTCTCAGTCTGCCATCTTCTGGAAACTCTCTGGATGTACTCTTCTTTGAACTTAGTGTTTGCATAAAGAAATGCCACTGATTTTTGTACATTGATTTTGAAGCCTGACTCATTGCTATATCGCCTAATAACTTCCAGTAGCTTTCTTTGGAATTATTTATACTTTTCTATGTATACTATAAAGACCTAAAAAGACACCATGAAGTACCTAATCAAATAGTTTCTACTGAGACCTAGATACCTTCCTCCCTACTTCCCTCAATCATTCCAAAGCTAACCTTGACAAAGTAAGGACTTCAAAATCTGAATAAGGGAAAGAGACTGGCATACTTTAATGATTACTCTTTAGTCACTACCAGGACACCCTGCCACCTGGGGCCCTAGTCAAGGAGTCCTGGGATTCCCACACAGACATGATGGGCCTAGACCTCGAATAGATCCCTCTCTCCACTGGCACTGGTCATCTCCATCAGGAACAATATAATGGACCATTTTGTGGGCTCTCATAGGATCTCGCCCTCAATGTGGATCAACAATGGTAGAGACTATTACATCTTCTAAAGGGAGGTTGGATAACATACTTTACCTACCACCTGAGGAAGATGGGTCATGAAATTGGCGCAACCTGGAACATTCCTACTCATGACCACAGAATGCAAGCTTGTACCTACAGGGATGCAGAGCTTACATAGGCTCCTAAGCTAAATATGGGCCCCAGATCAAATTGATGGGATTTATAGTTAACAATATTTACATACTTTTCCCATATTTGGGAGCTACTCTCTTCCCTGATCTAGCTTTCTAGCTCTTTTCACAGCCATGACATAATCTCCCCAGACATAACCTGGTCCACCTGCATATCAGATGTCAGGCTCAGGCAAAAACTAGTAAAGTCATGGGCCCCTTGCAATATACCTAAAATAGACCTACTAGCAATTTCCAAAATGGAGACCCCAAACCTTCATCTGTAATATTCAAGCCTTTAACTTCGTGGTTAATTAACAATTTGTATGGCTTTATATGTTAACTTTTTCAGCAACCATGTTCCATATGCTACTATGATGCCAACCGGACTTCCCTGGACAGATGACCCCACCAATGAGTCCTGGAGCTCTGCTTCTTCAGAGCCCTGCCCCACTAGGGAAAGAAAGAGACAGGCTAAGAGTATGGATAGAGTTGTCAATGCCCATGTTTAGTGGGGAAGCAATTATAGAAGCCAGACCTTCCACCTTCTGCACCCCATAATGACCCTGGGCCCATACTCCCAGAGGGATAAAGAATAAAAAGCTATCAGGGAAGGGGATGGGATACAGGGTTCTGGTGATGGAAATTGTGTGGAATTGTACCCCTCTTATCCTATGGTCTTGTCAGAGATTGTTTTCCACAGGGGTTGGATCAATTTATATGCCTTACATTTTCACCAACACTTGTTGTTTTGTCCATTCTAATGTATGACATGTTCACAGGTGTTATACAGTATTCCAATTTTGTCTTTAAATACAATTTCTCTAATAATTCGTGACTTTGAGTATTTTATCAGATGTATATTTATCTTTTGGATCTTTTATTTGGTCAAGATTCTGTCCATGTCATAACCTAATGTTCTTTGCTTTTTATTGTTGAGTTTTGTGAGTTATTTATATATTTTTGTTGTTAGCCATTTGTATAATACATGGCATATAGATATCTTCTCCTACTCTTTAGTATTAATTTTTGTTTTGTTCATTGTTCCTTTTGCTGTGAAGAAGCTTTTCATTTTGGTTAATCCCACTGGTTTATTTTTTAACTTTTAGTTTCATGTTATTTGGCTGATGTCTTCAAAGTCATTTACAAGACAAACATCATAGGGTGTTCTGTCAATGTTTTCTTTAGTGTACTTGCTGGTTTCCAGCCTAATTTTCATATCATTGATCTGTTTGAAATCAACTTTTGTTCATGGTGATATGCAAAGGTCCGGTTTAATTCTTTTGTAACTGTCAACCCAAATTTGTTGAAAAGACTCTTTTTCCATTTAATACTCTGGACCCCCTTGTCAAAAATTAATTGTCCATAAGTGTGAGGGTTTATTTCTCTGTATCTGTTTTTGTTGCAGTATCCTGCAGTTTTGACCATAGTCTTGCTGTATAAAGTGAGGAAATGAGATTACTTAATTTTTAGTCTTTTTAAAAAAATATCTTAGTTTATTTATTCAGATAGAGACAGAAAGAAACTGAGCAAGGAGAGCGAGTTAGAAAGGGAGAGTGTAAGAGAGACACCTGCAGCACTACTTCACCACTTTTGAAGCTTTTTACCCCTGCAGAAGGGAACCAGGGTCCTTGCACATTGTAACATATGCTCTCTACCAAGAGCACCAGTATCTGACCAACTCATTTTTCCCATTGGATTGCCTTGAAAATTATAGGTATTTTCTGATTCCAGGTAAACTTTTGTAACTTTTTTCTATACCTTTAAATAAAGTAGTGGAACTTTGATAGTGGTTGCATTAAACTGTACATATCCCTGCAATATAGTCATTTTAGCAATGTAAATTCTCCCAAACCATTATCGTGGAATATCTTTTCATTTCTTTGTTTCTTCCTCTATGTCCATTATTTAGTATCAAATCATAATTTTCAGTGCATAGGTCTTTCACCTCCCTTTTAAAAGTTTATTACCAGATATCTGATTGATTTTGCTGCTATTGTAAATAGGACTGAATTTTTTTCTTTCCCTCTCTTCCATCTTTCCTTCCTACCTACCTTCCTCTCTCCCTCTCTCCCTTCTTTCCTTCCTTCCTTCCTTCCTTCCTTCCTTCCTTCCTTCCTTCCTTCCTTCCTTCTTTCCTTGTTTCATCCTTTCTTTTCTCCCATAACACTTCTTAGCTCAATCTTATAGTGGTGCAGAGGATTGAATTTGGGACTTTGAAGACTCAGACATGAAAGTCTTTTTGCACGCCTTTATGCTATCTCCCCCTCCTTAATTTTTGGACATTATTTTTGTAGCCTGCTACCTTACTATACTTGAAAAAAAATTTTTTTTTACACCTGCAGACCTGCTTCACCGCCTGTGAAGCGACGCCCCTGCAGGTGGGGAGCCGGGGGCTCGAACCGGGATCCTTATGCCGGTCCTTGTGCTTCGCGCCACGTGCGCTTAACCCGCTGCGCCACCGCCCGACTCCCACTATACTTGAAAATTTACAGGAGTTTTCTGGGAAGTTTTCTGTCTTATTAGATCATGTATAAGAAAAGGTTTTCCAAAATCAACATTACTGTTTATCATAGTTTTGGAAGTATTGGCCATAGCAATTAGGCAAGAGAATGGCATTAAAAGGATACAGATTGGAAGAGAAGCAATAAAGCTATCACTAATCATATATTATATTACACTGTACACAGAAAATGCAAAAGCAAAGCCTTTTTCTTCCTACTGAGTCTCATTAAGGGTTTATCAGGAGACACTTTAATTTTTCCCCCTTTTGTTGCCCTTGTTGTTCTAGCCTTGTTGTGGTTATTATTGTTGTTGTTGATGTAATCTGTTGTTGAACTGGACAGAGAGAAATGGAGAGAGGAGGGGAAGACAGAAAGGGGGAGAGAAAGACAGACACCTACAGACCCACTTCACCACTTGTGAAGCAACTCCCCTCCAGGTAGGGAGCCGGGGGCTCGAACTGGGATCCCTACGCTGGTCCTTGCACTTTGATGATTGACAAGATTGTGGGATAAGAGGGGTACAATTCCATACAATTCCCACCACCAGAGTTCCATATCCCATCCCCTCCATTGGAAGCTTCCTTATTTTAAAAAAATATTTTATTTATTTATTCCCTTTTGTTGCCCTTGTTGTTTTATTGTTGTAATTATTATTATTATTAGTGTTGGATAGGACAAAGAGAAATGGAGAGAGGAGAGGGAAGACAGAGGGGGGAGAGAAAGATAGACACCTGCAGACCTGCTTCACCGCTTGTGAAGGGACTTCCCTGCAGGTGGGGAGCCAGGGCTCTAATCAGGATCCTTATTCCGGTCCTTGTGCTTTGCGCCACCTGCACTTAACCCACGGTTGTACAGCCTGACCCCCTATTTTTTTTAATCACTCTGGAAGTTAATTCTTCTTCTAGCGTTTACCTGGAAGTTAATTAAAACCATCATCTTTTTTGGTATATGTGTAGTGTTGTGGCTAAAGGTACAAATGTGATTATGAGTTTTATCCTTAGTAGGGACACAGAACTTTACAAATCCCGTCAATCAATTAATTGTATTTATTTATGAATAATAAACATTAAAGTAATTTAACATGTGTCAGATATCATATGTGCCAATTATTTCAGATACATTATTAAACTTACTAATTTTATCTTGTCTTACAAAAAAAAGAACCTAAGCACAGAGAGGTAGGTTAAAATTTTAAATTCACAGATATTAAGTGGTAGAGATGGAATCAGAGCCAAGTTTCTGACACTAGAATCTATTATAGTGTTAACTACTTTGATGGAAATTCATTCTTTTGAATTCTGGTGACAGGGTCGCGGAGCAGCAGCTGCTGTGTTTTTCTCTTTGCTTCTCCCAGGTCAACTAGGAATACCAAAGGAGATCATCTGGGACTGCAACAAAGCAGGATTAGAACAACTTCAAGAACCCACCAAATCACCGGTGAGTGCAAACACATGTGGCTCATGGACAGAGAGGAGCCTAGGGAGAGATGAAGTGGCTGGTAACAGTCCAGCAGTTTACCAGTTGAGGCACCACCTCCACTCTGTTTTACCAACAAAAAGATGGCTGAAGGGAGGAGAGGACTCCCCTAAGACTCACCAAATACAGCTGTGAGTCTCCATTGCTACTTCGCTCAGAGGCTGAAGCAACAGGGGGGAAGCCCTGTGCTGACACCAGGGGACAGAAAACTAACCAGGAAACTCAGGAGATGATCAATACCTCGGTGGCCTAGCAGTGGGGCTATGTGGTGGGAGCCTTTCCATATTGTTCTCCTGATGAGAACATAGTGAATAGTTGCCTCAGAACCTACAGACTATAAATGGGACTTGTTTAGAAACTCACAGGGCCCAGCAGTGCTGCCCAGCTTGCCAGAGAAGCTGAATTGAGCCTGGAGCTTTGGCTCCTTGGGGTGAGAGTCTTTTTGCATAACCACTGTATTATCTCTCCATCACCCTGCTTTATCTCTTGGTGAGGAGTGAGGGATTAAGCTAAAAAGCTTACTTTGAGTTTAAAAGCACTCAGGCTCCCATAGCCTACAGGGAAGAAAAAGAACAAAGGAGACTTTAAAGCCACTGAGCTCAAAATCAGGGATTAAAATACTACCAAAACAAATGTTAACTTCCACAACTGTGAAACCTTTAATTACCTTACTTAGACACAAGTCAATCCAGGCAAGAGTAATCAGTAATTTGAAAAGTACTGAGAGAGGAACATCATAACATAGTACACAAAATGGTTAAACCAACAAGAAGAAATATTGGAGAAATGAACCAGGACAAGAGTCCAGCTAAAAGCCCCCCAAAGGGTGAAGCACTAAATAATAAGGTCAACATCCAAACACTAGTTAAGGAAATAATCACAGGAATGAGTAAAGAGGTTGAAAGAATTGTCATCAGAAATTCAGAAACAACAAATGAGGCTCTGGAAAAAAACACTAATTATCTCAGGGTTATTAGAGAGCTGAAAGCTTCAATAGCTGAGCTAAGAACACAACTAGCTGAACAAGCAAAAACAGTATCAGAACAGGGTAACAAAATAGATGAACTCCAGAAAACAGTAGAGGGGAGAGAGAATAGAATAAATGAGGCTGAAGACAGAATTAGCAAGATCGAGAATGAATCAGAGACAACTAAAAAAGAAGTAAGAGATCTCAAAAAGAGATTAAGACATACTGAAAACAACAACAGAGACCTATGGGATGACTTCAAAAGAAATAATAAATGCATTATTGGCTTACCAGACAAAGAAAGAGAGGGAGGGGAAGAAAGTATTTTTCAGGCCATAATAGCTGAAAACTTCTCTAGTCTAGACAACATCAAAGACATAAAGGTTCAAAAACAAAGAGTCACCTACAGAGGAAAACCTATAAGATTAGAAGCATACTTCTCCACACAAACACTACAGCCCAGAAGAGAATGGCAAGCTATCTACCGAGTGCTCAATGAGAAAGGCTTTCAAGCAAGAATACTTTATCCTGCTAGAGTATCATTCAGAGTAGATGGATTCATAAAAAGTTCTCAGACAAGCAACAGTTGAAGGAATCAACTATCACCAAGCCTGCCCTTAAATAAGTTTGAAAGGTCGCCTATAAACAGTCAGACCACCATAAATAGGTCATATATCAGAACACTCTGAAACTCTACAAGCATGGCGTTAAAATACCTTTAATCTTTGAAATCAATAAATGTAAATGGCCTGAATTCACCTACTAAAAGGCATAGAGTAGGAAGATGGATCAGAAAACACAACTCAACAATATGCTGTCTACAGGTAACCCACCTAACTCAACAAGACAAACACAGACTCAACGTGAAAGGATGGAAAACTATCATACAGGCCAATGGCCCACAAAAAAGGGCAAGAACAGCTATTCTCATATCTGACATCATATACTTCAAAATAAATAAAATTTAAAACAACAGGGATTTACACTACTTAATGCTCAGAGGATCAGTCAATCAAGAGGATTTAACAATTTTTAACATCTATGCACCCAATGAGAAGCCATCTAAATATATCAAACGTCTACTGAAAGAGCTACAGCAATATATTTATAGCAACACAGTCATAGTAGGGAACTTTAACACCCCACTCTCTCAACTGGACAGATCATCCAGGCAGAAAATCAATAAAGACATAAGGGAGCTAAATGAAGAGATAGATAAACTAGAACTATTGGACATTTTCAGACTCATTCATCCCAAGAAACTGGAGTACACATTTCACTCAAGTCCACATGGGTCATTCTCAAGGATAGACTGTATGTTAGGCCACAAAGACAGCATCAGCTAATTCAAGAACATTACCATCATCCCAAGCATCTTCTCAGACCACAGTGGAATTAAACTAACACTTAACAATCAACAAAAGATTAGTAACAGTCCCAAAATGTGGAAGCTCAACAGTACACTCCTTAACAACTACTGGGTCAAAGAGGAAATAAAGAAATCAAAATGTTTCGAGAGTTCAATGAAAATGAAGACACAAGCTATCAAAATATTTGGGACACAGCTAAGGCAGTACTGAGAGGGAAGTTCATAGCCATACAAGCACACATTAGGAAACAAGAAAAGGCACAAATAAACAGCCTGATTGTACATCTTAAAGACGAAGAAGGAGAAGGAGAAGGAGAAGGAGAAGGAGAAGGAGAAGGAGAAGGAGAAGAAGAAGAAGAAGAAGAAGAAGAAGAAGAAGAAGAAGAAGAAGAAGAAGAAGAAAAGAAACCTAAAGCAACAAGAAGGACAGAAATCACTAAAGTCAGGGCAGAAATCAATAACAGTGAAAATAAGAGAACCATACAAAAGATCAATGAAAGTAAATGTTGGTTCTTCGAAAGAGTGAACAAAATCGACAAACCTTTAGCCAGACTCACAAAACAAAAAAATGGAGAAGACCCAAATAAATTGAATCATAAATGAAAGGAGAAATCACAAGACACCGCAGAAATTCAACATATCATGAGAGGCTTCTATGAACAACTATATGCCACCAAGCTAGAGAACCTGGAAGAAATGGATGATTTCTTAGATACCTACAAAATTCTAGAACTAACTAAAAAGGAACTAGATAACATTAGCAGGCCCATCACAGCTAATGAAATTGAAACAGTTATCAAAAACCTTCCCAAAAATAAAAGCCCTGGACCAGGTGGTATTACAAATGAATTCTACAAAACATTCAAAGAAGAACTAAAGCATCTACTTTAAAAAGTCTTCCAGTAGACTGGAGACAGCGGAATACTCCCTTCCAACTTCTATGAAGGTAGAAGTTGAAAAACAAGATCAGAAAAGAAAACACAAGTAGAACCTGAACTGGAATTGGTGTATTGCACCAAAGTAAAAGATTTTGGGGTGTGTGGGTGGGAGAATATAGATCCCAGAAGGATGACAGAGGACCTAGTGGGGGTTGTATTGTTATATGGAAAACTGGGAAATGTCATGCATGTACAAAATATTGTATTCACTGTCAAATGTAAAACATTAATTCCCCAATAAAGAAATTAAATTTAAAAAAAGAAAAAAAGCACAGCCAGCTAGAAGTTTGGTCATTTTGGCTGCTGCTTGTTCTCCTAGTCAGATGTATCTCAGCTGAGGCTGTTTGAGGTGTCTGCCATGGCTACTTCTGGGAACTTAACTCCTGTGTCTCAGCTAGCCAGTAAACTGTAAGATTCCTCTATAGCCATGAGTAACCCATACTTCGACTGATAATCATTTATCTCTTGGCAATGAACTTTTGATAACTACTCATGGACTTTATGGACCTAGTGTATTCTTAACCCCTGATGATAACTGCTTATTTTGCAGTATCTGAAATTATGTCCCAAACCTTTATACTGCCCTAATAAAACCTAATTCCTTTAAAAAATTTAAAAGATAGGGATGGACATTACTTAATGTTCAGAGAGGATTAGTCAATCAAGAGGACTTAACAATTATTGACATCTATGCACCCACTGAGAATCCATCTAAATACATCAAACATCTACTGAAAGAGCTACAGCAATACATTAACAGCAACACAGTCATAGTAGGGGACTTCAACACCCCACTCTCTGAACTGGACAGATCATCCAGGCAAAAAAATCAATAAAGAAATGAGGGAGCTAAATGAAGAGATAGATAAACTAGAACTATTGGACATTTTCAGAGTCATTCACCCCAAGAGACTGGAATACACATTGGAGAGAGAAAGGGAAGATAGAGAGGGAGAAAGATAGACACCTGCAGACCTGCTTCACCGCTTGTGATGCGACTCCCCTGCAAGTGGGGAGCTGGAGGCTCGAACCGAACCGGGATCCTTATGCTTTGTGCCACCTGCACTACCACCCGACTCCCAGTATTTATTTTTTTTCTTTGTCATTGGATTTGAGTGTCTCAATATATCTCTAACATTTACATCTTGGAGTATTTAGCCTGTTTTCTTCAATGTATTTTATAATTTTAGGTATAATTACGTAAGCCTTAAATCTACTTTGATTTAATTTTAATGTGTGTGTTTAATATTTTTATTATCTTTATTTATTTATTGACTAGACATAGCCAGAAATTGAGAGGTCAGGGAGGGATGGAGGGAGGGAGAGAGAGAGAGAGGGAGAGAGAGAGAGACCTTCAGTACTACTTCACAACTTGTGAAGTTTTCCCCCTGTGGGTGGGAACTGGGAGCTCAAACCAGGGTTCTTGCTCACTGCAATATGTGTACTCAACCAGGTGTGCCACCACCCAGTCCTATGTGTGGTTTTAGGTGATCTAGTTTTTTTTTCCCTACATGTGGCTGACCAGTTTTCCTCAGTATCATTTGTTAAAGAGGTTTTCTTTTCCCCATGTATTGTTTTAGTTCTTTGTTTTATACTAGATGTCTATTTATGTATTTAATTCTGTGCTCTCTATGTCCTGTTCCACCGATATAAGTGCTTGTTTTTGTTCCAATATCATACTGTTTTAATTACTGTTACTTTGTAATGTAGTCTGAATGAAGTCAGCATATACTTCCTTTTTGCCCCTTTGCTCTCAAGTGTTTTGACTATTTGTGGTCGTTTGCGGTTCCATATACATTTTATAATTGTTTCTTTCCTTGAAGAATACTGTTAAGGGTTGAAAGTACATCCAACAGAGCATATAGGTTACTATGTATGAGGACCTCGGTTCAAGCCACCAGTCCCTATCTTTAGGGTAAAATCTTCATGAGTGATGGAGCAGTGCCATAGGTTTCTCTCTCTCTCTCTTTCTATTTCTTTCCCGTCTCTCTCTTCTTCTATCCATATCTATCAAACAAATAAGAAAAAGAAGGAAAAATGTAAACAAAGAGTGGTGGTGAATTTGTCGCTCAGGAACCAACTTGCAGTCTTAATATTGGAGTAAAAAAATAAAAATAAAAGATAAAATAAAAACACCATTGGAGGGGGAGTCAGGCAGTAGCACAGAGGGTTAAGCGCATGTGGCACAAAGCTCAAGCACCTGTGGAAGGATCCCGCTTCAAGCCCCCGGCTCCCCACCTGCAGGGAAGTCGCTTCACAAGCAGTGAAGCAGGTCTGCAGGTGTCTATCTTTCTCTCCCCCTCTCTGTCTTCCCCTCCTCTCTCCATTTCTCTCTGTCCAATACAACAGTGATGACATCAATAATAACTACAACAGTAAAACAGCAAGGGCAACAAAAGGAATAAATAAATAAAATATTTTAAAAACCACCATTGGAATTTTAATATGGCCTGCTTTGAATCTATAAACTGCTTGAGGTGAGACAGTCATTTTAGCAATATTTACTTTTCAAATCCATGAGTGTGGAGTTTCCTTCCTTTGTGTTTTCCTTCATTTCTTTAAGAATGTCCTATGGATTTTATTTTACTTTTAAATAGGTTTTTAAAAATTTATTGTTTTTTAAATTATCTTCATTTATTTATTGGATAGATACAACCAGAAATCAAGAGGGAAAGGGGTAATAGAAAAGGAGGGAGACAGAGAGACACCTGCAACACTGCTTCACCACTAGGGAAACTTTCCCCCTTCAGGTGGGGACTGGGGTCTTGAATCTGGATCCTTGTTCTTTGTAACATGTGCACTCAACCTGGTGCGCCACCATCTGGCCCCTGTCCTATAGATTTTATTGTAATGATCTTTCCCCTACTTTGTTAGATGTACTCCAGGATATTTTATCTCTTTCTTTTTGATAGAGCCAGTGATTTATGCATGTGCAGTTCACCATTTCAGACTATTTTTTCATTCAGATATAGGGAGACAAGAGAGAAACACACACACACACACACACACACACGCACACACTGCGGTGGCATAGTACTTGAACTTCCTACAATACTAAATCCCTGACTTTGTGCATGACAAGGCAGATATCTGAAATGGTGAGCTACTTCTATAGCTCAGTACTTTGTCTTTTCTCATTTGATTTCTTGATTTCCTTTTTTTTTTGGACTCATCCATTTAATTTAGAAATACAACAGAGCTATGTATATTGGTAATGTATCATTTCTCTTTACTGAATTTTTGACTATTAGTAGTTTTGGGTGGAGTCTTTTATATTCTATGCACTGTATTGAATATACAAATAAAAGTATCATATTTCTTCATATATATTTTTGCACGGTTGTTCTGGCTAAAGTTCCCACAAATATGCTGAACAGTAACTACTTGGTATTAGGGGAGAATCTATCACTTTTTCATCATTGAGTATGATTATAGCCATGATTTTTATAGGTGTGGCAATTTGTGTTTGTATTATTTAGAGGATTGACTTTAGTTTTCATTTTTCTACTGTGCTTTTATGCTTTGGTGTCAAAATTACATTGACTTCATTAATGTGCTTGGGAGTGTCCACCTTTTAAATATTATTTATTTATTTGTATTGCCATCAATGTTATCATTAAAGCTTGGTGCCTACACGAGGAATCCACTGTCACCAGTGACCATCCTTCTCATACTGACAAGATAGAAACTGGTAGAAAGTTGCTAGTAGTAAGGAAGTTGGAACCATTTGTTGGAGGATACTGAACATCTGGTTGAGATGTTAATTTGATCTTATGAGCACAGGGAAACCACTTTATATTTTTAAATAACATGTGGCCAAAAGATCTGTGTAAAGTGGCTCCTATGGTTGTACAAATGCCAAATCAGAGCAGAAAAGAATGCATTAAGGCAACACATACGTAAAAATCACATCTAGAGTTTGTAAGTCAGTCAGTTATTAATTTCTTTAAATATTAATTAGACTTATTTTAAATGAAGAAGATAGAGCTTGGTAATGGGTAGACTAAAGGGGATCAAATACAGAGATAATCTCGATGTGCTATCCAGGTTTTAGTCAGAGTTACTAAGAGACTGGTAGTTCTGCTGTGTAACTGGAAAAGCTATTTGCTGGTCTGGTTACTGTGACTCTGTAAGATGAGTTTCTGTCAGATGCTCTTTTAAATTACCTTTATTTATTTATTTATTGGATAAAGACAGCCAGAAATTGAGAGGGAAAGAGGTGATAGGGAGAGAGACAGAAAGACATCTGTAGCCCTGCTTCAACACTCGTGAAGCTTCCCACTTGCAGGTGGGGACTCAGGGCTCGAACCTGTGTCCTTGCATATTGTAAAATGTGCACTCAACCAGATGCGTCACCGAGTGGCCCCTCAGATGCTCTTTACTCATGGCTTCCATCATTAAATTAAAGATGCTTGTTTTGGTATAGTTTTGGTCTTTATTTGGCAATAGCTCTTAACATTTTAAGTTTGTTTCTCTCCCAGAGGGTTCTGCCAAGTAATGATCTTAAATGCTTAAATGCTCTCAAGAAGTTCTGCTGAGCAGTCTCTTATAATGCAATTGCATTCATTGTGGCTACTTTAGAACTTATTTTGCATATCATGTTTTCTGAAATCAGGTCACATTTTTTCCTGCTGAGAAGATTTAATTTTTGAACAAGGTCACATTCTCTTCAATGCTAGTAAATTCTCCACTTGCCCTGATATGTAAGATTAGTACTCAAATGTTAAAATGGTACAGCTTCCGTGAAAGATACAAATTTGTCAGGAGGCTTAACTGAAAATAGTCATATACATACCTCGATGTGTAAATGGCGCAGTTTGAAAATGATGCTCTGGAAATTAGGAGACCTGTATTCTAGTTCTAGTGTTTCCATTCATTTGAAGTACAAAGTTGTGTGAGTCACATTACCTCTTCTTCATGTCTCATTTTTCGTTCTCTGTGAAGAGAGATAAAAAGACAATTTCTTAGAATAATACCAACTCTAAAATAAAATTATATTAAAACAAGAAATGTTTGCATAATATTAGCAACGTTTTTATACCTAGAGAGAACTGGGTTATATATAGCATCAAGCAAGGTACACATTTATCAGTTAGACATTTATGTGATCCAGAAAGACAAACAAAAACAAATGATTCAGGCTAAAGGAAATGAAGTTTGAAATTGAGGTATTGATTTGGGTTCTTCTAGACGATCCAAATTATGTTACCGTTCTTTTTACTCTAGAGACTATGCAGAATTATATTCCCACGCTACTTCTTGAGTATAATAAAACAGATGCAAAGAACATGCTGCTCTTATTTTCTGAAGGCAATGCCTTAGGTCTCTTGAGTGCTGATACCTGAAAATAAAGTCGTACTGCTCAGAACTATTTTAACCCTAGTTGGTTTCCATCATATAAGGAAGACTTATTTTTTTTCTCTAATAGAGGCTCTGAGAACAATGTTGTTTGAAGAGAGGGCTTATTTCCTTTAGTGTGTCCCTTTAAAAAATTAAATTCCCAAACCTATGTACTATACCCATGATCAAAGTTTCACGGTTTACTTTGACAACTACCACAATTTGCACAAAGCCTAGAAGACAATTTGGTTATGATTTTTTGCAAGCTAATTTGCTTTACTTATCTATATTCATTTTTTCTTTATTGGGGGATTAATGGTTTACAGTCTACAGTAATATACAGTAGTTTGTACATGCGAAACATTTCTCAGTTTTCCACATAGTAATTCAACCCCGTCTAGGCCCTCCTAGTTATCTATACTCAATATATGAGTGAACCATCTGGTATTTGACTTTCACTTTTTTTATTTAGCATAATCACTTCAAGTTCCACCTGTTTTGTTCAAAATGATGCAAAAATTAGCCATAAAATCTTATACTTCAAGCCAATGTTCAATCTTCAGTAACAAAAGAACAAAATATATTAATGCAAATGCTCAAAGATAAAGAACATATAAGCATCACTATCTTATGAGATAAGTATTGACTATATAAATAGTTGGCTCATTCCAGAAGGATAAAGAAATAGGAAAGCTATCAAGGGAGGGGATTGGATATGGAGTTCTGGTGGTGCGAATTGTGTGGAATTGTACCCCTCTTATAATATGGTGTTGTCAATATTTACATTTTATAAATAAAAAATAAATAGTTGGCTCAATATCTTTTTTTAGCATTTTATTTTTTTAATATTTATTTATTTATTCCCTCTGGTTGTCCTTGTTGTTTTATTGTTGTAGTTATTATTGTTGTTGTTATTGATGTCATTGTTGTTAGATAGGACAGAGAGAAATGGAAAGAGGAGGGGGAGACAGAGAGGAGGAGAGAAAGATAAGACACCTGCAGACCTGCTTCAACATTTGTGAAGCCATTCCTCTGCAGTTGGGGAGCCAGGAACTCAAACCCGGATCCTTCCGTGGGTCCTTGTGCTTTGTACCACCTGCGCTTAACCCGTTGCGCTACCGCCTGACTCCCGGCTTAATGTCCTTTATGTCACCTTAAAACAGTTTTCTTTAATAACGCAATACAAAGAAGAATGAAACTGGACCACTACATTTTACTACGAACAAAATTAACTCCAAATGAATAGAAGACTTGCATGTTAGAATAGAAAACATCAAAACCATTTTCCCAGATAACTGTCATATTCATGCCTTATTCACAGGATTAAATTCTTATTGAAACTATATTATTTTTTTTGGTAGACTGGCTTATTTTGAGAATTTCTGGACTCCAAATTTCCTCACTGTCTCTCCTACCCTTCCTTTCAGACACCGTTCCTTGTGGAAACATTGTTTTTATAGGCTGAATTGCATGTCATCAGGTGCATTACCAGCGACTTTTACTATCAGCTAAAATTGAAGGCATAATTAAGTAGCCACATATGAATAAAATTAAGCCCTTGGTGATGCCTGATATGCTTCTACTAGATGTCCTTTTGTTACACATGCATTTGTTTTACCAGCTACTAAAGAATATCAGAATTTGTGACTAAAATACCTGAAATGAAGAAAATTTTACCCACAAACTAAGATTATGAAAATCAAGAAATTATTGTCACATAAAGTAGAAAACAAGAAAGTAAATAAATAGAACCAATTTAAACTTTTTGACTGCAAGATTAAATAGCATTTACCAGTAGAGAAGAGAGTAACAGGCATGGATAAACTGAAACAGGAGACAAATACATGATGAAGGAAAGAATTGGACATTCAGTGATAAATTGAACATACCAAAATGTTTTTGTTTCCCATGATATACACCTGAAGCATATATAATGTTATATAGCAGTGTTACTTCAATAAAAAATGGGGAAAAAAGAAAATTACTGTCATAGATTGCTTTTAATGGCAGAACACCTTGGTGCAAACTGAAGAACATCTGTGATTTGTGAAACCGTAACATAGATAATAACAACTGACCAAATATATATATATATATATATATAGTTTTCCTACTTGTGTTTTCACTGGGGCTTTACACCTCATGAAGCCATCCCCCCTGGTGGGCTTTTTTTTTTTTATATAGGTAGGACATAAGTGACAAAGAGGGTAAGAGAAACAAAGAGGAAGTGAGAGAAATAGAGAGGAGTGACACCACAGAACTGCTCCATTCTTCTTTTTTTTTTAATTTCTTTATTGGGGAATTAATGTTTTACATTCAGCAGTAAATAAAACAGTTTGTACATGCATAACATATCTCGGTTTTCCATATAACAATACAACTCCCACTAGGTCCTCTGTCATCCTTCTTGGACCAGTATTCTCCCCCCCCCTCTAACCCCAGAGTCTTTTACTTTGATACAATATGCCAATTCCAGTTCATGTTTTAATTGTGTTTTTCTCTTCTGATCTTGTTTTTCAGCTTCTACCTGAGAGTGAGATCATCCCATATTCATCCTTCTGTTTCTGACTTATTTCACTTAACATGAATTTTTCAAGGTGCTCCATTCTTGAAACTTCAACACTGTAGGAAATTCTTTGCTCATTTAGCGTGTGTTCTTCTGTATCTGCCTCTTCTATTTCTGAGATTCCTATTATTCAAATATTATTCCTTCTGAATTCATTTGAGGTGTCTCTGGTGTTGATTTCATTATCTTTCTGTCTCTTTTCTAAGTAATTTACTATTTTCTTTTTTTATTTTTAAAAATAATTTATTTACAATAATATTGGAAAGTCTTTAATATAAGATATAAAGGAGATAGTATTAGTTTTATGGAAACACAAACCTATGGATCCTGCCAGTGGTGCACCAAGTTGCCCTCATTGGTTACCATGTGAGGTAACCAAGCCTCTGATCCCATCTACAGGGGGATACTCTAGGAGCCATGTAAAAGTACTGCATCTCTCTCTCTCTGTGTGTCTCTCTCTCTGTCTCTCTCTCTGTGTGTATGTCTTCCTATCTCTCATCTTTCTTTTTTAATATTTTTATTTATTAAAAAAAAGGAGACATTAACAAAACCGTAGGATAGGAGGGGTACAACTCCACACAGTTCCCATCACCAGATCTCCATATCCCATCCCCTCCTCTGATAGCTTTCCTATTCTTTATCTCTCTGGGAGTATGGACCTAAGGTCATTGTGGGATGCAGAAGGTGGAAGGTCTGGCTTTTGTAATTGCTTCCCTGCTGAAAATGGGTGCTGACTGGTTGATACATACTCCCAGCCTGCCTCTCTCTTTCCTTAGTAGGGTGGGGCTCTGGGGAAGCGGCGCTCCAGGACACATTGGTGGGGTCATCTATTCAGGGAAGTCTGGTCAGCATCATGCTAGCATCTGGAACCTGGTGGCTGAAAAGAGAGTTAACATACAAAGCCAAACAAATTGTTGAACCATTTTGGACCTAAAGGCTGGAATAGTGCAGATGAAGTGTTGGGGGGGTACTCACTGCAGATTATTGTGTACTTTTGCTTTCAGGTATATATTTTGTCGTAGTTTATGGATATGTGTGAACATATGCTCTATCTAATGGGACCTGGTCTATATCTAGGATTTGGGATTTTGTTAGGAAGTGAACTGCCTGGAATGGAATTAGAGAATACTATGAAAGGAAAAGTCTTCTAGTGGGGGTTGTATTGTATATGGAAAACTGAGAAATGTTATGCATGTACAAACCACCGTGTTTACTGCCGAATGCAAAACATTAATTCCCCAATAAATAAATTTTAAAAAAGAAAGGAAAGGTTTCACCCCAGTAATGAATCTGAAGGGTTGTCATTCCACACCTGAAATCCCTAGACACAGTCTGAAGTGAAGCATGATGAGGTGGTACTCGTTGCATTGATTAGGTTGGGATTGGCGCATGCAATATTATTTGGTATGGATTGAGAGAAGCATGCAGGAATGTGCATCACACCCTAAGGTTCTAGGACTGGGGAAAATATAGGTTTTATAGTGGAAATGTGAGGTTCCTGCTGTCTGTGATTTTGTAGGTTCCTGAAGTCGTTCTAGTCCTGTTTTGTTGCAGTCCAGATGATCTCCTTTTGTATTCCTAGTTGACCTGGGAGAGAAGAGGAGAGAAACAGCTGCTGCTGCTCCGTAACTATGCCTCTAGAAGTCCCAGGAAGGTTTTTCATAACTTTCAATTTTGTTGGCTGTGATGGGCCTGTTCATTTTATCTAGTTCCTCTTTATTTAATTTTGGAAGTTTGTAGGTATGTCAGTAATTTACTGTTTTCTTTATGTCCCCTGCTTCATCCTCTCTTTTACTGATTTTGTCTTCAGTCTCTGTAGTGCTGCTGTCAAGTCCCTGCACACTTGATATTATGTTCTTATTTACCACTTTTTGATCCATAGTATAAAGTGGAGAAGCTTAGGAATATTCAAAGAACTATATTTATTAAAAAAAACCTTTTGTGTGAAGTTACTTAAACAAACATTCTGTAACATTATACTGACTATAATCTCCAAAATTAGAGACAGTAATATGCTGCATATAGCACATGCTATCTCATAAGCACTTATTGTCATATCTACAGGAATATTGTAAGCTAGTTTTAAGCATGTTATGAAAACTTAAATTATAGTCGCTTCACAGGCGGTGAAGCAGAGGTCTGTAGGTGTCTGTCTTTCTCTCCCCCTCTCTGTCTTTCCCTCCTCTCTCCACTTCTCTCTGTCATATCCAACAACAATGACATCAATAACAACAACAACAATAAAAAATAAAACTTAAATTATATAAAGATGAAATTTTGTGCATTTTTAAAATCACATTAATACCTAAACAGTCATTATTTTCCAATTGTTCTACTAAAATATACTGTATTAAATGTTACTGATATTATGTACATTTACTATATTTCTATAGAGGAAGCCCTAATGTATCAGTGCCTTGAATTTGACCATAGTAGAAGTGTTTATGATATACAAATTGGCTAATTTCTACATATCAGGGCTGGGTTTTCGTTTCATAGATGGTTCAAGCATAGTGAAATAATGGACATAATGTTCATAATGTTAAAACATTTTTAAAATATGCTATATTGGTACTTCTGACCAAAAAATGAAATAACAGACATCAAGCTTGTCCCACTACATTTGAAACAACCAAAGCTTGAGATTAAAAGTATGTACAATGTTTTTTGGCACTGGATATCATTCAATGAATAGTTGTCACTGAAAAGAGAGAGAAATTGAAAATTTTGTGATTTTCCAAGCTTGCTGCCATGAGAGATTTTTCTTCTCTGTCTCCATCTCCGTCTCTGTCTCCTCCTCCTCCTTCTCCTCCTCCTCCTTTTCCTCTTCCTCTTCCTCTTCCTCCTCCTTCTTCTTCTCTTTCTTCTTCTTCTTTTTCAATTATGGGGTGGTGGTGGGGTTAATAGTTTACAGTCAATAGAAAAATACAGTAGTTTATACACATGCAATATTTATCAGTTTTCCATATAACATTCTAACCCCACATCTAGGTACTCCTCCACCATCATGTTCCAGGACCAGAACACTACCCCCATTTGGAAGTCCTTTACTTGGGTGCAGGACAACAGATCCAGTCCAAATTCTGCTTTGTGTTTTCCTTTCTGTTTTTATTTATCAAATTCGATGAGTGAGATCATTCCATATTCATCCTTCACTTTCTGGCTTATCTCACTTAACATAAGTCTTTCAACCTCCATCAAAGCTAATGTGAAGGTTAATTCAACAATTTAATAGCTGAGTAGTATTCCATTGTGTAGGTATACCACAACTTTCTCAGCCACTCATTTGTTGTTGAACACTCGGGTTTACTTTCAGGTTTTGACTATTAAAAATTGTGTTATGAATATACACATATCTCTGTGGATGGCTGTGTTTGGTTCCTTAGGATACGTCCTCAGGAGAGGAATTACAGGGTCATAAGGTAGGTCCATTTCTAACCTTCTGAGTGTTCTACAGATTTGAGTGATTTTTCTAACTATAGTACTGGGAATGGGAACTTAGGTAGAATCTGTTGGACTCAATACAATGAATACATAGAGCTGAAAATACAAGGAAGCTAACATAAGCAGAAATGACAGGACAGTATTGCATGAGAAAGGACTGCACAGAGAAAATCCAAAATAAGGAAGAGGATAAGAAGGCTTTGAAATCCAGCTCCATGAGGAACCACAGAAAGAAGCAGAAAGAAGGAGGAACATTTGGATGTAGTAATAGGATTATTGGTAACTTGGAGGGAAAGAGAGGACAGGACCTGGAAAAAAAGGGGAAAATTATATAAAAATATAGACAGATATTGTAGATATGACTGTTAACCCATGTCTGCAACCTTGGGAAAACCACCATGGTTTGCTTGCAATGGAGGTATTGAGAATTCAGAACTCTGGTGGTGGGAACTGAGTGGAATTATACCCCTGCTGTAATTTTGTAAATTAATATTAAATCATTAAAAAAACATATGAATAGGTTTCCCAAAAAGTATTAAGAAATATGCTACTTAGGACATATAATGAGAAAAACTCAAAGCATCAGAACACTAGTCAAACTGCTATAGTTTGACTAGTGATAGATAGTAATCTATAGTAATAGATCAATGGCAGTGAGAAAAAAAATAGCTCCATTCTAAAAAAATATCCAGTCCATTATAGAAAATGCTTAAAAGAGCAAGTCTGCAATGAATCTGTTTGTTTTAAAGTATGTTACCTGTGACCTTAACAAATATGAAGAATATTTACTATATCTTAAAATACCTAACAAAAATTTACTTCTGGCATCATGGCCAAGGAACTCAAATAATATTATCCTTATTAGTAATAATGAGCACACTAACAGAAAGATTGTTATAAGTTATATGAAATTTATCAAGTAACACTAAAATTGCTAAGTTTTAACAGAAAATAAGAAAATTTTACTTGTTTGATTTCTTTTCCTTCTCTTTCCTTCCTTCCTTCCTTCCTTTGTTTTTTTTTTTTTTTTTTTTTTTTTTTTTTTTTTACCAAAGCACTGCTCAGCTCTGGTTTATGGTAGTGCAGGGGACTGAACCTGAGAATTTGGAGCCTTAGTCATGAGAGTCTCTTTGCATAACCATTATGGTATCTACACCTGCCTACTTTTTTAATTTCATCAAACACTCTAGGTTTAGACTTGAAACCCTGTAACCTGAAAAATTATCTCCTCGAGTCAACAAATGTACTGTAAAACATCAACCTTCCAATAAAATGATGAGAAAAAAAAAGAAAATATGAAAACTTGATCTTTATGCTTTTCAGCCACCACTTTGTAGTTGTTACCATGATGCCAATCTGACATCCCTGGGCAGACCAACGCACAAATATGTCCTGGAACCTCTCCTCTCCAGAGTCTTACCCCACTTGGAAAAGATAGAAACCGGCTGGGAGTATCATTAGAAACATAATAATCGACAAGATCCAACACCCATTCATGCTCAAAACTGTACAAAAATGGGAATAGATGGGAAATTCCTCAAGATAGTGGAGTCTATATATAGCAAACCTACAGCCAACATCATACTCAATGGACAGAAGCTGAAAGCATTGTCCCTCAGATCGGGGACTAGACAGGGCTGTCCACTGTCACCATTACTCTTCAACATAGTATTGGAAGTTCTTGCCATAGCAATCAGGCAAGAGAAAGAAATCAAAGGAATACAGATTGGAAGGGAAGAAGTCAAGATCTCACTATTTGCAGATGATATGATAGTATACATAGAAAGACCTAAAGAATCCAGCAGAAAATTACTGGAAGTTATTAGGCAATATAGCAAGGTATCAGGCTACAAAATCAATGTACAAAAATCAGTGGCATTTCTTTATGCAAACACTAAATCTGAAGAAGAAGACATCCAGAAATCACTCCCATTTACTGTTTCAGCAAAATCAATCAAATACCTAGGAATAAAGTTGACCAAAGAAGTGAAAGACTTGTATGCTGAAAACTATGAATCGCTACTCAAGGAAATAGAAACTGATACCAAGAAATGGAAAGATATCCCATGCTCATGGATTGGAAGAATAAATATCATCAAAATGAATATTCTCCCAGGAGCCATATACAAATTTAAGGCAATACCCATCAAAGTTCCACCAAGCTTCTTTAAGAGAATAGAACAAACACTACAATCATTTATCTGGAACCTGAAAACACCTAGAATTGCCAAAACCATCTTAAGGAAAAGAAACAGAAATGGAGGCATCACACTCCCAGACCTTAAACTATATTATAAAGCCATCATCATCAAAACAGCATGGTACTGGAACAAAAATAGGCACACAGACCAGTGGAACAGAATTGAAAGCCCAGAAATAAATCCCCACACCTATGGACATCTAATCTTTGATAAGGGGGCCCAAAGGATTAAATGGAAAAAGGAGGCTCTCTTCAATAAATGGTGCTGGGAAAGCTGGATTGTAACATGCAGAAGAATGAAATTGAACCACTTTATCTCACCAAAAACAAAAATCAACTCCAAATGGATCAAAGACCTAGATGTCAGACCAGAAACAATCAAATACTTAGAGGAAAACATTGGTAAAACACTTTCCCACCTACACCTCAAGGACATCTTTGATGAATCAAACCCAATTGCAAGGAAGACTAAAGCAGAAACAAACCAATGGGACTACATCAAATTGAAGATCTTCTGCACATCCAAAGAAACTATTAAAAAAACAGAGAGACCCCTCACAGAATGGGAGAAGATATTCACATGCCAGACATCAGACAAGAAACTAATCACCAAAATATATAAAGAGCTCAGCAAACTTAGCACCAAAAAAGCAAATGACCGCATCCAAAAATGGGCAGAGGATATGAACAAAACATTCACCTCAGAGGAGATCCAAAAGGCTAACAAACCTATGAACAACTGCTCTAGGTCACTGATAGTCAGAGAAATGCAAATTAAGACAACACTAAGATACCACCTCACTCCTGTAAGAATGGCATACATCAAAAAGGACAGCAGCAACAAATGCTGGAGAGGATGTGGGGACAGAGGAACCCTTTTACATTCCTGGTGGGAAAGTAAATTGTTCCAGGCTCTGTGGACAGCAGTCTGGAAAACTATCAGAAGGCTAGACATGGACCTTCCATAAGACCCAGTAATTCCTCTCCTGGGCTTATACCCCAAGGACTCCATAACACCCAACCAAAAAGAGGTGTGTACTCCTATGTTCATAGCAGCACAATTCATAATAGCTAAAACCTGGAAGAAACCCAGGTGCCCAACAACAGATGAGTGGCTGAGAAAGCTGTGGTATATATACACAATGGAATACCATGCAGCTATCAAGAACAATGAACCCACCTTCTCTGACCCATCTTGGACAGAACTAGAAGGAATTATGTTAAATGAGCTAAGTCAGAAAGATAAAGATGAGTATGGGATGATCCCACTCATCAACAGAAGTTGACTAAGAAGATCCGAAAGGGAAACTAAAAGTAGGATCTGACCAAATTGTAAGTAGGGCACCAAAGTAAAAACCCTGTGGTGAAGGGTAGACATGCAGCTTCTTGGGACAGTGGGGGGTGGGAGTGGGTGGGAGGGATGGGTCACAGTCTTTTGGTGGTGGGAACAGTGTTTATGTACACTCCTAGCAAAATGTAGACATATTAATCACTAGTTAATTAATATGAAAGGGGGGATATCAATTGTATGTCTCAAAGTTTTTCAAAACACAAACCGAATCTTTTTAATATATAGGCTGTGTTTTTGATATGCGGACTCTCTCAAAAGCCTAGACCAAGTAGATTAGAAGCATACAATAGCACAGCTATATACAAGATATTGGATACTGTACAGCAAACCCTAACAAAAGGACTTTTCAAAGTTAACCCAATTACCAAATAATGTGATGATAACATTAACTATCGATTGTCTTTTTGTACCCTAAGACAGCAGGAACCTCACATCTCCACTATAGAGCCCCTACTTCCCCCAGTCCTGGAACCCTTGGATAGGGCCCACTTTCCCGTATGCCTCTCCCGATCCATACCAAATAATATTGCATCCGCCGATCACAACCTAACCAACGCAACGATTGCCACCTCAACATGCTTCACCTTAGACTATGTCCAGAGACTTCACGTGTGGAATGACAACCCTTCAGCTTCATTACTCGGGTGAGACCTTTCCTTTTATAGTACACTCTAATTTCATCTCAGGTGGTTCACTTTCTAACAAAGTCCTATAACCTAGTTATATACACTAGTTTCTGTGAGAGAGAGCTTATGTTCACACGTATCCATAAACTACTGCAAAATATATACCTGAAAGTAAAAGTACACTAGAGTTTGCAGTGAGTACCTCACTAACACTTCCTCTCCACTATTCCAAGCTTTGGGTCCATGATTGCTCAACAATTTGTTTGGCTTCGTATGTTAACTCTCTTTTCAATCACCAGGTTCCAGATGCCACCAGCGTGCTGGCCAGGCTTCCCTGGATTGAAGACCCCACCAATTTGTCCTGGAGCTCCGCTTCCCCAGAGACACACCCTACTAGGGAAAGAGAGAGGCAGACTGGGAGTATGGACCAACCAGTCAACGCCCATGTTCAGCGGGAAAGCAATTACAGAAGCCAGACCTTCCACCTTCTGCAACTCACAATGACCCTGGGTCCATGCTCCCAGAGAGATAGAGAATGGGAAAGCTATCAGGGGAGAGGGTGGGTTATGGAGATTGGGTGGTAGGAATTGTGTGGAGTTGTACCCCTCCTACCCTATGGTTTTGTTAATTAATCCTCTTAAATAAAAAAAATATATATAAATAAAAAATAAAAATAATAATATAGAAACATAATAATCAGCAGTCTAGAGCCACTGGTTAAGATAGAATGGATTTGGTGCTTTCCCAAGGCCTATCCTCAGAGAACTGTTATAGTTTGTCTTATTTGTGTAATTGTTGCTCCATTTTTAGGTTTTGTATTTATTTGATTTCAGAACCTTCTCAATTGGGAGAACCATATTCTCGGGCTTGTTAAAATATAACTTTCATACTTTACCATTTTGCATACTGAGCCTCTTTTGAATAGGTGACAAAACTACTTGTGTATTTCACCAAAGTAAAGGATTCAGGGGAGGGGAGAGGTGAAGAGGGACCTAGGGCATTGAGGAGTAGTGTTGGGTACCTGGTTCATGATGGCAGGAAAGGAACTAGGCTGTCGATGAGAGTTTTTTGATATCTATTATGGTGAGATGATAGGTTTTACCCATATACCAATAATTGCATGGTCAACCATCAAAACTCCCCCAATAAAAATGTGAAATAATTAGTTAAAAAGATTTCAAATAAATCTCTATCTAATCACTAACAGAGCACTAAGTTAACTGTGCAAAGACTTCACTTGTCACACACAACATAGAATATAGATCTTATAGAAACAATATAGAATGAATGTTCACTAAACAGACAGCAGAAATAAAACAAAAACAGCAACAGAGAATGAATACTGGGGTAATATAATTTCCAAAACTGCTGCATAATCTTATCTAACACATTTAATTTTCAAACAAAAATTTTAGACAGTCAAAGTTATAGGACAGTATGACTCACATACTGGTAAAAAGTGTCCAGTAGATAACATCAAGAGGAAGTCTCAGAATTGGACCCCTAAACAAACACTTTAGGTCCCTTATTATAAGTTCGTCATGTGAAGTAAAGGAAATCATATACGAAAATATAAAAGAATGTATGAGCATATGATCTTCCAAATTAGTGAGCATTAAGAGAAATACATAGTTTTAAATAAAAGTATTATTGAGATGAGGAGAGTAAAAAAAAAGTAAATAAATATGCACTAGAAGGAACTGGTAGTAGTTTTTGATCTGACCAAAAATAATCAGAACATATGAAGACAGGTCAATTGCAATTGTCTAGTATGGGGAACAATACGACAACAAGGATGTGAAAAAAATGAATAGAGACCTGCAGGACACAATCAAGTACAACAATGTTCACAAAAATGTGTACTGTACTACACAACAATGGCAGTCTTTTAGTGAGAGAGTCAAAAAAGAAAAATTTAATAACAATGGCTTAAATTTCCCAGATGTTGGGAAAACACTTATCTACACATCCAGGAAGTTTAATGAAACACACATAAAGCTAACTAATAAAGATTCATACCCAGACAAATCATAGTCAGTCAAAAGATTCAGGAAAAAAATCTCGAGAGAACTCATTATATAAAGAATCTGTAATAAAATAAACAACTTTCCTTTTTCTAAAATTTTATTTATTTATTTATTTATTTTCCCTTTTGTCGCCCTTGTTGTTTTTTTATTGTTGTAGTTATTATTGTTGTTGTTGATGTCATTGTTGGATAGGACAGAGAGAAATGGAGAGAGGAGGGGAAGACATAGAGGGGGAGAAAAAGACACCTGCAGACCTGCTTCACTACTTGTGAAATGACTACCCTGCAGGTGGAGAGCCAGGGTTGGAATGTTTGAAAACACAGGAATAATCTCTTCCAGCTTCTAAGAAGCCAATGTTCTCCTGATACCAAAAGCAGAAAGGGACACAGGAAAAAAAAAAAAAGAAAGAAAACTACAGACCAATATCTCTGATGAATAGAGATGTTAAAATATTTAATAAAATTCTTGCCAATTTCATCATGACCAAGTGGGTTTTATCCCATGAACGTAAGGCTTGTTTAATATACATAAATCAATTAATGTGATCCAATACATCAATAAAAGCAAAACCAAAAGCTACATGATTATCTCAATTTGATGCAGAGAAAGATTTTGACAAAATCAAGCATCCATTCATGGCCAAAACACTACAAAAATGAGAATAGATGGAAAATTCCTTAAGATGGTAGCGACTTTATATAGTAAATCTACAGCCAACATCAAACTTAATGGTGAAAAACATGAAGCATTCCCCCTCAAATTAGGTTAGATAGGGCTGTCCACAATCACCATTATTATTCAACATAGTGTTGGAAGTTCTTGCCATAGCAATCAAGCAAGTGCAAGGAATTAAAGGGATACATATTGAAAAAGAAGTCAAGACTCTCACTATTTGCAGATGATATGATAGTATACATAGGAAGACCTAAAGAATATATCAGGAAGCTCTTGGAAATTATCAGGCAATATAGTAAGGTGTCAAATGTTAATCTCATCAATAAACCACTTACAGACACAACAAAGGCTACAAAATTAACATACAAAAGTCAGTGGCATTCCTCTATGTAAGTACTAAGTTAGAAGAAGAAGAAATCCAGAAATCAATTCTTTTATAATAGCAATAAAAACAATAAAATATGTAGGAATATAGTTCAGATCCTGGAACATGATGGCAGAGAAGGATGTAGTGGGCACTGAATTTGTATGTGAAAACTGGGAGATGTTACCACATGTACAAGCTATTGCATTTTACTGTCAACTGTAAACCATTAATCCCCCAATAAAGAAATTAAAAATAAATAAATAAACAAAAATAGATAAGAAATTGTATGAACCAGTGTCCTGTAAACCGTTATTCTCCAATAAAATTACTTAAAATAATAAATAAATAAATAAATAAATAAATAAATAAGGGGGATGGTTAGTTTCACAACTTTTTAGACTCGCATATTACTGTGCAGAAGGACCCAGGCTTCAGTCCCTGCTCCCCACCTACAAGAGGGACACTTCATGATTTATGAGTCCGGCACTGCATATTTCTCTGTCTCTCTCACTCTCTACTTCATTCTCCCTTTGTAATTTCTACTTGTCCTATCAAATAAAGAGAAAATGAAAAATAAATTAATAATAAAGAGAAAATTAAAACATAAAGAAATACTATGAATAAATTATTACAAATATGATGGTAAATTTCATTTTTCAATTAAACTGAGTGACAGGATACCCAGAAATAGTTATACATTATACTGTTGTGTCTGTAAGTGGTTTATTGATGATATTAACATTTGAATTGGCATACTGAATACAGAAGATTACTGTTCCCAGTGGGTGAACTTTCAATTTGCTTAATACTTGAGTAGAAAGTAAAGGTACTAGAAAGAATTCTCTCCTTCTCCCCCTCTCTCTAAGTTGCACCACTGATTTTTCTGATTCTCAGGAAATTTGACTTGAATTGAAACTATACCAGTAACACCCTTAGGTCTTATCTTTCATAAAGAGGAATCAGTTCTTTATGAATTTATGTGTGTATACAAACATATAACATTAGAACAGACACATATACACACATACACACATTTTGCTGTTTCTGTTTTGCTGGAGAATATGAATACATATGACAATAAACTAGGTAATTTAGATTAACTAGACTATTTCTTTTTTTAAATATATTTATTTATTTTATCTTTGGTTGCCCTTGTTTTTTTTCTTGCTGTGGTAGTTATTTTTGTTGTTACTGATGTCGTCATTGTTGGATAGGACAGAGAGAAATGGAGAGAGGAGGAGAAGACAGAGACAGGGGAGAGAAAGATAGACACCTGCAGGCCTGCTTCACCGCTTGTGAAGCAACTCCTTGGCAGGTGGGGGGCCGGGGACTCGAACTGGGATCCTTCCTCTGGTCCTTGTGCTTTGTGCCATGTGCGCTTAACCCACTGTGCTGCAGCCGGACTCCCAACTAGACAATTTCTTACACAGACAAAAGTTCCCACAACTTACACGTGAAGAAATGGAAAATCTAAACAAACCCAGAAAAAGGTATCACATCAATCTCTACAAGAAGAAGATTCATAAACTTTATGCCTTCACTAAGTTTTACTAGACATTTTAAGAATAACACCAACCCTTCATAAAAGCAGAAGAGATGGGAACACATTCTAATTTGTTTTATGATGCCAAAATTGACTTTCTGTCAACAGTGGACAAAGATATCACAAGAATGGGTATTTCTTTATCATTTAGGGATATAAAAGCAGAAGACAAATATTCTCAGCAAAAATATCAATGGGTTACAAAAGAAGAAAAATATCAGAAAAAATTCTTGTTTATAGCAGCACAATTCATAATAGTCAAAATTTTGAAGCAACCCAGGTATCCAACAACAGATGAGTGACTAAGAAAGTTGTGGTATATATACACAATGGAATGCTACTCCGCTTTTAAAAGTTATGAGTTTATCCCCTTTGCTTCATCTTGGATGGAATTGGAGGCCATTACATTGAACGAGATAAGCAAAAATAAAAATAGATACCAGATGATCTCACTTATATGTGGAACTTGAGAAACAAAGGCAGAAAAAGAGAACACAAAGGGAAACTTGTACTGGGTTAGGTGTACTGAACAAAAGTAAAGGGGTGAAAATAGAGGGCATGGGAGAGGGTGAAGAGAGCCATGAATTCTTGTTGTATGTTGATGGAAAAGACCTGATTTGGGAGTGAGAATGTTCTGTAGACACCTACCATGGGGAGATGAGAAATTGTACCCGTGTGTCAACAACCTTACTATAAACTATTAACCCTTCAGTAACATGGAAAAAAATACTAATAAAAGTTTTAAGAAAAATAGCTGGTCAAATCTATCAGCATATATAAAAAATAGTTCTGGAGGTATGACTGTGATAGAATAGACAACAGCAAACCATGCTCTCCTAATACAACCAACCATAGAGAAAACAAATTTCCACAGAAAACTTCACTAGAAGACAACTGGGATTGCAGAATAGATCATAGTTCTCTGCATTTATACCACCACCTACTGGTCAACAGCAGAAGATAAGCCACATGCACAGAGAAAAGCCTCTGACATCCTGGAGAAAACCATGGAGACTTCTACAGAAAATGTATAGGGACTGTAAACCATCAATCCCCTTAAAAAAAAAAGTTAAAAAGAAAATGTGTAGATATAATGTTGCAAAACAGAATAAATTGGCAGAGAGATAATTTAGAAAACTCATCATGAGGACATTTAAACATATTAAGATTTCTCAATTTTGAACACATAATCAAGTAACTGAAGAGACAGGAACTCAAGGGACTTTACCAAATAGATTGAAAGTTTACAGGCAAAATTCCAAATAGAAATTAAGGGTGTGTGGCATGCCCTGAATGGATTTTAGTCTCAGTTGTAAAATCTTAGAAGTAGACTTAGTCAGACAGAGGAAAGAATATCAGAATTAGAGGATAAAAACACCAAATTACTTGAAACTAAAAATGATAAAGAAACAGATTTTGGAAAAAGTAAACAACACTATGAGAGATATCAGACTTCATTGGGATATCAAAAGTAAAAATAAATAAAGAAAGAACCAGAAACAAACAAAAATAATATCAGACAACAGTAGAATATTAAAGGAAATAATTATATCAAAGTAGTTCTATGAAATAATGATGAAACAAGATTAGCTTAAAATATTTCTGTTGGAGATAGGAAGTTGACTATAGAGCTCATAGTAGACACAAAATACAGATCAGAGACTCAGAAGAAAAGTTATGAAATGGAGAGAATCTATGTGGGAAACTGTAATATACACAAAAATAAAAAATAGGATGGCAGTAAGTAAACTACATACATCAATAATTAAATGTGAATAGCTGGATGAGTAAAAAGGACTGTATTTATGTGTTCCCTGTCTATAAGAAACACACTTATGGAACAGATAAGATAGGACACTTGTTTTATCATGGACATGACTGAGGTTCTAGACAGGACCCCACTGAGGGAAATAATGTGTTGTATTTCTCTTTGTCTCTCTACTTGTATCTTCATTTGAAAAAGTTGGCTTGGAGTGGTGAAACCCCAGTGATGAAAGGAAAACACAATGAAACAAACAAAGAAAAAAGCCATACCTCACATCTGAAAGAAATATAAACAAACAAACAAACAAAAAAACCTCATAGACACAAAATGAAAGTCTAGGACAGTCTTCCAAGTCACTAATGAAGAGAAACGTACAGGAACTTCTGTTTGTATATCAGCTAACCTGTACTTTCAATAAAAATGCAGATGATTACAGTGACCACAGGATAAAAAAAATAGGATATGACTGTCATCATTATATATGCACTCAAAATACAAAATAAAATGCTAATTGATTTCAATGGATATATTGAAAGCCAACATAATAATTATAGGGGATACTAATACCATTTGTAAGAGAGGAGAATAGGGTGTTGACAAAGAAGTGTCTGAAAAATAATGGCAGATAAAATTTTCAGTTTTGATGAAAAGTATGTACCTACCTCCGAGAACCTCTAGTATTAAAAACATGAAAGGAATTATACCCAGACATATCTTAAATCACTCAAACTTATTGGCCAAGAGAAAATGTTAAAAGTTATTAAAGGATGAAACACTCTAAGAAGAATAAAGACAAGACTGACATCAGACTTATCCCTAGAGATGACAGGAATTTGAGGAAAATTGGAAAATACATTTTAAGTACTGAAAGGAGATGTTAAATCTTACACCAGAAAAATAATATTTCTAATATGTAGATAAAATAGAGTGTTTCATGTTATAAAGCAAAATTTCCTTTAAGAAGTGATGACATACTTAAGTAAATAAAACAAATAAGACAAAACAAAAAAACCTTTATGGAGGTGGCTTGGCATTAAAGTGCACTCCTGACTTTCGAGTGTGAAGTTCTAGCTTTGATCCTTGCCATCATGTGAGAGCAGCAAGGCAAATCAAGAAGAACTATATTTACTGTTTAACAGAGGTTATTTAGAACCTCTTTCAGGACTGGCTTGGTGATGGTTGCCTCCTTTAACTGTTGTTTGTCTAAGAAAGTTTTGATCCCTCGATCTAGTTTGAATGAAAGTCTAGCAGGATATATTATCCTTAGTTGAAACCCTTTTTCATTCAGGGCTCGATAGATATCTTGCCATTCTCTTCTGGCTTTTAGAGTTTGAGTGGAGAAGTGGAGAAGTTTGAGATAATCTTATGGGTTTTCCCTTGTATGTGACTTTTTGTTTCTCTCTTGCAGCCTTTAGGATCCTTTCTTTATCCTTACTTCTTCTCATTGTGACTATGATGTGTCTCAGTGTGTTCAGGTCTGGGTTGATTCTGTTTGGTACTCTCTGGGCCTCTTGAATCTTGATGTCCTTTCTGTTATTCAGGTCTGGGAAGTTTTCTTGTATTATTTCCTCTAGAATGTTTGCTTCCCCTTCCTCTTTTTCTTCCTCTCGCAGGCCAATTATGCGAATGTTACTTCTTTGAGATCATCCCATATGTCTCTGTTGTTGTTTTCAGTGTCTCTCAATCTCTTTTTAAGCTTTCACCTCTTTCTTCGTTTTCTCTAACTCATCCTCTGTCTGACTAATTCTGTTTTCTGCTTCTGTTAGTCTGCTTTCCCTTGCCTCAGCTTCTTTCTTCATTACAGCTATTTCAGCTTTCAGTTCTCTAATTGCCTCAAGATAATCAGTATTTTCCTTGGGGGTCTCAACTGTTGTTTCCCTAATGTTGTATGCTTTACATTGGGTGTTCTAGCGCTGCCCCGCCAAGAGGATTGGATCAGTCCTGCTAATTTCGCGGGCCTGCTTGGCCCAGCCCCTAGGAACCCCGAGAGAGGGCCAGAGTTCCAGAGTTCCACAGTTGGAGAGTTGCAGAGTTCCAGGGTGCCAGAGTTCCAGAGTGACAGAGTTAGAGAGTTGCAGAGTTAGAGAGAGTGCTTGCGCCGCCGCAAAGAGACAGCAGAGTTCTGTTTGGTGATTAGTTTGGTTTAGTTTATGGATCGTTGTTCGTGAATAAAGAAATACAGCTTCCCTGCCCAGCCGTATGTCTCTGGTCGTCTCTGTTACCCGCCCGTGAAGCTAGCCCGGCCAGGTGGAGCCTCCGAATTTTAACAACACCCTAATACTACCATTCCTTTCCTCCAATGTTGTTTTCATTTCTGTGATTAATAAATTTATTATTGCTTGCATACTTTTCTTATCTATGGTTACTTCTGGCTGATTTGTAGTTTCTTCTGGGCTTTTGTCTTCATTCATTGGAGTAGCAGTTTTACTTGTTTTTGATCTACCTATTTTTTTGATTTATGTGTTTCTTTTTTTATGCTCTGCTGTTCCTCAGCTGTTGTACCTTGAGTACAAGCAACACTATACTAAATACCTTTATGACAATTGCACTCACCAACCTCAGGAATTACAGTAGCAAGTGAAGCAAGTATTGAAGCAGTTTAATCACTACCAGTTAGCCAAACAATTTCTCCAGTCCATGAATAAATAGTAACCAAATCCGAGTGAAGAAAGAGAAAAGAAAGAAAGGATAGCAAAAATAGACAGTTATGCAAATCTACTATCCACTGTATATTCTAGGGGTAACAAGAGGGGAAAGGGAAATAGAGCATAGATACACACATAGAGAGTCCACTCTGAGTCAGATTTCTTCCCCAAAATAATTCACAAATTCAGGAAGGCAAAGAAGAAGGAAGGAAGAAGTATATGACAAGATATAAAAAAAAGAGAAAAAGAAAAAAGAGACAAGTGAGAGAAAAGGGAAAAGATAAGTAAAAGAGCTGTAATTAAAGAGCAGTGAAAGGAAAGGTTTTTTATTATTTTAATTTTCATTTCATTTAATTTAATTTTTTAATTAGCTAGGAGGAGGAGGGAGGGGAGAGTCTGTAGAGGAGGTAGGAGTAAGGAGGTAAGTTTCTCCCACAATAGGTAAGATGCCCTCTACCCTAGCAATGAAAGATACCCTAAGAGTTAATTCTGATCAACTAAAGGGGGGGAAGATATATGCCTTTATATAATATTAATAATAAAATAGAACAGGGTAAAAAAAACCCTGTCCCAGATGACCTCAAACCTCATGATCAGAGGCCACTGATTGTCAAGAAAGAGAAAAAAAAAAAAAAAAACCTAAGGACTAGACAAGGATAGCTGAAATAGACAGTTACGTAAATCTACTATCCACTGTATATTCTAGGGGTAGCTAAAGGAGGAAGGGAAGTTGAGCAGAGATACTCGCAGTGAGAGTCTACTCTGAGTCAGAATTCTTCCCCCAAATAATTCCCAAATGTGTATCAGTGAATTCAAAAAAGCACACTGTTTTGTGGTGTGGGGGATGGGGCCTGTCACTTTGGAAGCTGTAGGATTAGGGAAGAAAGGATGACAAGAATGAGAAAAAGAAAAAAAAGAAAGAGAGAGAGAAAAACGAAAAAGATAAGAAAATGAACAGTCATAAAAGAGCGGTGAAAGGAAAGAGTTTATTTATTTATTTATTTTTAATTATTTAATTATCTATGCAGGGTGAGGTGGGGGGTTGGCTACTTAGAAAGAAAAAAGGCCAGAGGTTTCAGAAGGGTATAGACTTAGAATGAATGATACTCCCTGGTGGGACAGGAATTTGGCAAAGACAGAAGCTCCGCAGGGAAGCCTGCTAGGAGCTGATCCCCAGGGACTGGTTATGGGGGGAGGAGTTGGTGTGCTTAATAATTAAAAGGAAAAAGATTTTTTGTTCCCTTTTTTTCTACTCTATTTCTTAACCCAAATTAAGTTATAGTCACCTCCTTGGTGTCACCATTAGGACCCCTTATTGGCTGGCCTACTAAAGGCAGAAAATTCTACTGTTTCCAGAAGATGTGGCCAGAGCTCAAGCCACTAGCAGTTTCTCAGTGTGCCATATTCTGGGAACCTCCTCTATTTGTCTCTTTTTTAATTCCGGGCCCAAGTGTCCCAGTCTTGTGGTCCTCCCTTTCTCTAGTTTTTTTCCTGGAATCGGTCAATGTCCATCCACTTCTTTGCTTCAAGAAAACATAAGACCAGGGAAGGAAGATTTTTCAGGAATAGAGAACACCCCTTGCATGCGTGATGTCCTAGGTTTGATTCCTGCAGACTCCATATTAAAAACAAGAAACCTCCCACCCAAACAGAATATCATACAGGGTGAAGCAGTGCATTGATGCATGTGTCTCTATTGAGCAAATGCTACCTTAAGTCAGAAGAAGATAAATTTGCAGGGCCAGCGGTGGTGTTCCTGGCTGAGAGCATATGTTGCCATGTGCAAGGACCCAGGTTCAAGCCCCCGGTCCCCATCTGCATGAGGAAAACATTGTGAGTGTTGAAGCATGGCTGCAGGTCTCTCTTTCTCTCCATCTCCCTCTTCTTCTCCCTCTACCTCTCTCTCTCTCTTCCTCTCCCTCTCTCTCTCTCCCTCTCCCTCTTCCTGTCTCTTTCTTTCTCCCTCTCCATCTCTCTCTCTCCCTCTCTGTCTCTCTCTCTCTTTCTCTCTCCTTCTCCCTCTCTCTCCCCTCTCTCTCCCCCTCCCTTTCTCTATCACACACACACACATACTCTCTCTCTCTTCTCACCTCCCCTCTTTATTTCTGGCTGTCTCTATCCAATAAATAAATAAAGATAAAAAATTTATACATAAATTTGCTATTAAATGGACCAGGAAGTGACCTCAATAGCTAGCTCTCGCTGAGGTAACAGTTCTCTGACTCCTCGCTATGAGTCTACAACTCTGGTACTTCCCTTAGAAATACAGTAACTGTATAAACAACGATTGATGATGATGTAGAAGGCTTGTAAGTCCCTACCATTTGGTGTACTTATGGCAAGTCCACATCCCAAACATCTAGTCTGAGAAACAATAGTTACAAATGTTAGCATAGCATAGAATGATATTAGATGTTAATAGCTCCCCTTACACTGAAAATAATAGATTTCATAATCGGACTAGTCTTGTACCCTGACATGTGTTTGTGCTATTGAATCTTGCTAAGCTTCAGACACCTTATCTATCAACTCACAGTAATGTTATATATTGTGTGAGATATTTGTACTAAATAGGGTACATAAAGAAAATGTCATGGTATCTAGCTTGAATTATCTGGAAACCATTTACTTACTTCTTTATCTTTGAATTTTGCTGTCAAATACTACTCAGAAGTGAGATACCCAGTTTGCAAAAGACATAGCTTATTGCTCCGTTTTCGTAAATACCACCTTCCTGCGGCTACCTTATTCCCATCACTACCTTCCACTTTTCATCCCTGTGTAGGAATTCTTTTTCTCTTACTATCAAAATGTCCTGCCTGGGTCCTGTGTGACTGTCAAATGCCACATATCTATAAAATATGAATAACTTGTCTGCTTGTTGTATCATTCCTAAATAATAATTAAAACATCCAGGACAGTATTCTCCTAGCAATTTTAATTGTTTCTGAAAGGTATTGGCATCACATGTCAGTTCCCAGAGTGGAATAAGGGCTTAAATCCAAAGAACCCCCTCCCCCCCAGCCCAATGTTTTTCATAGAGATCACAGAAACCCCAAATGCATCTTGAGTCTGCATGTGCCTCCATCTTCTTTCTTATAACTCGGTGAGATCATCATTGAGATGAAGCATTATTGCAGGCAAGTAAAGGGGGTCGTCCATTTTGAGAAGTTCAAAGTCATCCTCCTCATTGTAGATCCCATTTTCTTCCATAGTACGGTCCATGTTCAGTATCCTCCCATCATATTTCCATGTGTAGCTGGCAGCATGTGCATTATAAGTGAGGAATCGGTGTGCGATTTCCCACATGGTTTCCAGGGTGCCAACCTCCAATACGTGGTCTTGTCCGGTGAGCAAGTTAACGAGGCGGATGTGCCGGGTCTTAGAGATCAGTCGCCCCACCATATATTGAGTCCCGTGCCATCAAGGCTTACCATAATCAGTCGCCCAATCCGAACGGGGCAACTGGGGTGGAATATGGATGAAGCGACCCCACGGGGTGCGGTATCTCAGAGTATTGGTTAGTGGATCTACGTGCTTGCGGATGTCTTTTGTCTTCGCATCAAACCAATGGCTGATATCCGTCCCTGCTGCTTCTGCAGTGGGTTTCAGCAGTATGTCTCCTTTGTACTCCTTTGCCAGTGGCGTTAGATCGTACACATGTCCAAGGTAAGATACCCAGAGATCGTCCTCTTCTTTGTGTTTAGCGACCTCAGCAGTTGTGAAAGACCGAGGCTGGAAATAACGAAAAATCTGGTCCTTTTACCAGGCCCCGGCGCTGTGAGCTTTTTCTCTTACTATCAGAGTCCGTAGCTGCTTCTGCACTCTTCGACATGTCTTCACAACTACACTCTTCCTCTGGCCCTAGAGCTAAGACTAGTGTGCTTATCTGCTGGTTTGGAAACCACTATTGCAGCCAAACCACTGCTGAGATCACAAAGGGAGGAGGGGCATGGAATGTCTGCCATGGGAAACAGTTCCTTTCAACTACTCAACTAATTTAAGTCTTTTGTAATTTGTATCCTAGGTGTTGCTGTTCATGAGTGGTGTGAATTGGTTTCTTGTCTATTGGCTCCTCAACCTGTGATGCCAGTAAACTTTGTATTTTCATGAGTGAGTGAATCTAGTATAAGTAAGCCACTCTCCCAACTGATATCCACAAAGCTACAAATGAAAATTCATGTTTGAACAAAAGCTTGTAAAGGAAACTTAGACTGATTATGTTTTCCAGAATTTTGAATGTTCATGTATTTCTTATGAGACAAAAATTTGACATATCAAAAATTACATTTTCTTTGAGATTTTTTATTGGATGCACTTACATTTATTGAATGAGAAATCTAACAAAGATTTGACAATCACAAAGCTTTCGTCTTTCTGCAGCTTTTTCTTCTAAGCCACTAAGTCTTTTTGAACAATGTATTAATGATGTTTATAAAGTCAGCACAATTCCTGGAGACAACAAGGACTTTTAAAGCTTCTGATGCTTGTTATCTGCCATTGTAAAGAAAAATTAAAGATTAAGATAAGTATTTAAGCCCCTCCTTTTTTTACATTAACCATGAGATTAGCAAAAAATTTAAATCACTGTGTATTGTCAGTTACCCAAGATAGTTATATTAAGTGTGAAATTTCTATTAAATCTGTCTTCAGTCTATACAATCAGATAGGGCAATATAGAAAGATAAATTCAATCATTTCCCCCTTATATGTAATAACCACGTGTATATATAGAAAATTCTCACTTAATACCATTGAAGTATTCATGTAAAATTCAACTTTAAGTAAAACGCTGTGTAATAAAATAAGGTCCTCAGTCAGTGCTGGCCAGAATTATTTCTTTCAGTAACAGTACAATAAAATAAACTTATGATAAACAATGTTATTCAAAGTCCTACCATAATTTAAAACCACCCACCTCCCCTATTCAATTTTTATAGGATATAAAATGGGTTAATCCTGGTACTTTGCACATGATTTTGAAAGCATTAAGTCATAACATCCTGATGCTTAATATGTGCCAGGAACAAGCTAAAATATTTATGGGCATAATCTTCACAATAGCTCTAAAGGAAGGTCTGATTAGTGTTCCCATTTTGTGACATGCAAGATGAAAGCAAGTAAAATTATAAAATTAGGTAAATTGTCAAATATCACAGAATATAAAATTATGAATCCAGGATTAATACTCACATTAATATGACAGAAAAGGACAGGCTCTTGATCACTACACTACCCTCTTTTCAAATTGGTATCTCATGCTGAAAATTATTAATCCTTTTGAGGAAACCCCCTGAATTCACCCAAGAAGATGAGCATGCACCATTTTCCCTGTGTCTTTAATGATGAGTAGTTAATAACAACTTGGTTAAAATTACAGTTGGAGACACAGAATAAATTTGAACTAGGTTATTTTCTCTTTCCTTGCTAATTCTTTTATAATGACACCCCAATTTTTAGCCTTTAAGGCCATATTTCTTTTTTCTGTTCTTTTTATATTATCTTTCATTGATTTAATAATGACAGACAAGACCGTAGGATAAGAGGGGTACAATTGCACACAATTCCCACTTCCAGAGTTCCACATCCTATCCCCTCCATTTAAAGATTTCCTATTATTTATCCCTCTGGGGTTATGACTCAGGGTCATTATAGGATGCAGAAGGTGGAAGTTCTGGCTTCTGTAATTGCTTTCCCACTGGACATGGGCATTGGCAGGTTGATTCATACTCCTAGTTTATTTCTTTTCTCTCTTTTTGTTTCTTTTTTACTTATTTTTAAATATTTATTAAGAGATACTGAATAAACAGAGAAACATGGATGACTTTAAAAGAAATAATATACACATTATAGGCCTACAAAAGGAAGAAAGAGAGGGAGGGGAAGAAAGCATTCTACAGGACATAATAGCTGAGAACTTTTCTAATCTAGAAAACATAAAAGACATAAACTTCCAATAATCCTAGAGCATCCCAAACAGAATTAACCCAGACCTAAAGACAGCGAGACACATCATATTTAGAGTGGAATGGAATAAGGATAAAGAAAGGGTCATGAAGGCTGCAAGAGAAAAACAAAGAGTCACTTACAGAGGAAAACCCGTAAGATTAGCAGTAGACTTCTCCAAACAAACACTACAGGCCAAAAGAGAATGGCAAGATATCTATCGAATGCTCAGTGAGAAAGGCTTTCAACCAAGACTACTGTATCTGCTAGACTGTCATTCAGACTACATGGAGGCATAAAAATATTCTCTGCTAAGCAACAGTTGAAGGAATCAATTATCACCCAGTCTGCCTGGAATGAAGTTCTGGAAGGTCTCCTATAAACAATCAGATCACCATAAACATGACATATATCAGAACACTCTAAAAATCAACAATAGTGGCATTAAAATATCTTCAATATATAATATCAATAAATTTAAATGGCCTTCATTCACCTATTAAAAGGCACATAGTAGGAAGATGGATGAGAAAACACAACCCAACCATATGCTGTCTACAGGAAACCCACCTAACTCAACAAGACAAACACAGACTCATAGTGAAAACATGGAAAACTTCCATACAAGCCAGTGACCACAAAAAAGGGCAAGAACAGCTATGCTCATATCTGACATGATAGACCTTAAAATAAATAAAATTTAAAAAGATATGGATGGACATTACTTAGTGCTAAGAGGATCAATCAATCAAGAGAATTTAATGATTATCAACATCTATGCACCCAAGGGAAGGCCATCTAAATACATCAAACATTTACTGAAAGAGCTACAGCAATATATTAAAAGCAACACTGTAATAATATGGGACTTAAACACCCTACTCTCTCAAATTGACAGATCAGGCAGGAAATCAATAAAGAAACAAAGGAGCTAAATGAAGATACAGATAAACTAGAACCACTGGACATTTTCAGAGTAAAAATGGTGATTTCACTGTTTTCATCCCATCTTGGAGGGAGCTTGAAGAAATCATGTTAACTGAAATAAATCAGAAACAGAAGGATGAATATCAGACGATCTCACTCACAGGCAGAAGTTGAAAAACAAGATCAGAAGAGAGAACACTAAGCAGAACTTGAACTGGAGTTGGTGTATTGCACCAAAGTAAAAGACTCTGGGGTGGGTAGGGAGTTCAGGTCCTGGAACAGAATGGCAGAGGACCTAGTGGGGGTTGTATGGTGTGGAAAAATGAGAAATTCTATTTATGTACAAACTACTATATTTACTGTCAAGTGTAAAACATTAATCTCCCAATAAAGAAATAAAAATAAATAAAATAAGGTCAGAATGAGGGGGACACGTGGTAGCCCACCTGGTTGCTCAAGGAGCCTGGTTCGAGTCCCCAGTCCCCACCTTCAGGGGGATAGCTTCACAAGTGATGAAGCAGTGTTGCAGGTGTCTCTCTCTCTGCCTCTCTCCCTCTCTATAACCACCTTCCCTTTCAATTTCTGTATGTGTCTACCCAATAAACAAATAAAGATTAAAAACTTAAAAAGGGAAATATTATGAAATTATATAAATAACAGTAACTGTAAACCTCACTGATCAGATATAGAGCCATGTCTATTCATATTTAGCACAGAGGTCTGTGTAACATCTGCATCCTAGGTGGGCTGCATTTGATTTCCATGGTCATAGCTAGGAACATTCTAGGCTGCACTCATTTCAGGACCAGTCTTCCTTGATTAGCAGAGTATGTTGGCCCAGTGTCCCTTCAGATTGGTCCCTCTGCTGTTCTGCTTTGAGGGCAAATTCTTGTGGAAACCTACAAGAGAGTTTATGGTGCTGTTCCTGATCAAGATAACTAGTGGTGGTAGAGAGAATATCTCCTTCTTCTCTTTCTCCTCCTCCTCCTTCTCTTTCTCCTCCTTCTCCTCCTCCCTCCTACTTCTTCTTTCTTTTTCTTCTATTTCTCCTTCTCCTTCTTTCTTCCCCTTCTTCTTCTTCTTCTTCTTCTTCTTCTTCTTCTTCTTCTTCTTCTTCTTCACTTATTCTTCTTCCTCCTCCTCCTCCTCCTCCTCTTTTCCTTCTTTTCCCACCATGGTTGTCATTGGAGCTGGCTACTAACACTGAATCCATTGCTCTTGACAACCATTGTCATCGTCTCCTTCTTTATTGTTAGATAGTATAGAGAGAAATTGAGAAGGAAGGGGAGATAAAGAAAGGGAGAGAAAAGAGACAACTGTGGACCTGCTTCATTGCTTATGAAGTAGACCCCCTTCAGGTGGGGAGCAGGGGCTTGAACCTGGATCCTTGAGCTTGGTAATATGTGTACTTAACTGGGCACACCACCACCCAGCCACCTCTAGATTTCTTCTTAATCTGACTTAGTGATTGCACAAATGAATTCCACTGACTTTTGCATATTAATTTTGTAGCCTAACTCCTTACTATATTGCCTGATAATTTATGGGAACTTCCTATTGGATTATTTCTGTTTCTGTGTGTATACTATCATGTTGTCTACAAACAGTGACAGTTTAACTTTATCTCTTCCAATTTGTATCCATTTAGTTCCTTTCTCTTGCCTAATTACTCTGGCAAAAAAAACTTCTACTATTGAGGCTAACTACTAAATCTCTGATCCAGTTGGAATTAACTCTTCTATATGATGAAATTTGGTAGTTCAATTTCATCCTTTTTTGTGTTTCTGCTAAGTTTCTGTAACACCATTTGTTGAATACAATCTCCTTTTCCTATTTGATTTTTTGGGTGCCCTTGTCAAAAATTAGTTGGCCATAGGTGTGGGATCTCATTTCTTGGCTCTCAATTCTATTCCACTTGTCTGTGGGTCTATTTTGATTCAAGTACTAAGCCATTTTTATTACAGTGGGCCTGTAATATGATTTTAGTTCAGGAAGCATAGTCCCTCCATTCTTGTTCTTTTCCTCTCAGGATTGGTGAGACTATATTGGGCATTGTCTGTATCATTCATTATTTATTTTTACTACTCCATCACCAAAGTTCTGTGTCCCTATCCCAATCTCCATAGATAGCCACTATAGTTCTCCTATAGTCTTAGATATACATTGACATTTTGTTTTTTTTCTCATTTGTATACTCAATTCCGCATATGAGTGAAACCATTCTGTAGTTGTCCTTCACTGTCATAATCAAGCAGCTTCATCGACTGCTATATGTGTTTCTTGTAGGCAGATAACATCTGCCTGATGCTGTATCGCCAATTGACCAATAAGAACGCGTTTGGCAAAGGACAGCCCCTCAACATTAAGTTGGAGGACTTGAAGAGCAGGATCAACAGCTTGAAAGCTGTCAGGAGCTGCTTGTTGCTGGCTTTGAAAGTGACTGGGATCCATGTGGATTCAGTCAGCTAGGGAGGATCATCAGTTTCCCCAATGAATGGGTACTCACGAGATGCACCACGGGAAGGTCGATCCAATGCATCCCCAGACTCTTGGAAACAGAGTTGGCAGTCAGCTGAGGTAAAGAACAAACACCTCATCACAGATCCTTGCAAGCGTCAACCCGGCTTTGACCTAGCACGTTGATTGGGACCTCCTCAATCGCTATCGAACAGGCCATGGCCAGTGCGCCGCTATGTTCCATCGCCGGGGAGCCAGAGACGACCCGAACTGCCCCTGCGGCTACAGACAGACTATGACCCACATAGTCTGCCACCTCTCCAGATTCAAAGGAGGTCTCGAAACTTTACATCAGGCTCAACCTGACGCTGTTGACTGGCTACAGAAGAAGGGCAAATGCTAGAAGAAGAAGAACCAAAGTAAAAGACTCCATGTTGGGGTAGTTCAGGTCCTGGAACATGATGGCAGAGGAGAAGCTAGTGGGGGTTGAATCATTACGTGGAAAACTTAGAAATGTCACACATGTACAAACTATTGTATATTTACTGTTCATTATAAACCATTAATCCCTCAATAAAGCAAAAAAAAGAGTTAGAATAGTCCAATATTTCAGAGGATAATTTCTACTGCCAGACTTCATGGTATAATCCCAGATCTGTGACCCAGGGAAGATTATATTACTTTCTGTGTCTCAAGTATCTCATGTGTGAAAGGATTAATTTGTATAAACTGCACAAGTTTGATAACAGATAAAATTATATGTTTACAGTGCCTATAACAGTACCTGGCATATGGTATGACATAACTGTTAAATGAATATAGAACCAGAGATGTTTGGCAACAAACTTCCATTCTGGAATTGGGCCAGCCAAGCACCCACTAAGTGTTCAGGATAGAAACTGAATGGTCTTGGTACTCTACAGCTAGGACATGCTAACCTTCCTATGACGTACTATCTCTAAGGAGGTTGTGTGGGGCAAAGGTTGAGTCAGATTCTATCATTAGTTTGGACATGGCAACCTTTGCGAAAGTGCCTGGGAAAGTGCCACAAATTTCTCCTTGGGTTTAGTGACCTTAATCACTTTGGCTGGCTGATTTTGCTTCTTCCAGGATCATGGGATATAAACTGACAGTGCCTAAACAAGTCAGAATGTATCTAATCTGGTGGGTGTGAAACTCATCTGCCACTGAAGAAAGGTGGAAGTGGCAGGACTCTGTGGGATATGCATGTATTTTTATAATGAAGAGGTTACAGGCATCATGATGACTGTGACTTTGATAGAGTCATCTCCTGTCTCATCTCTGCAGAGATTTGCTCAGTGAAACAGCCTGCATCAGTTGTTCAGAGGCTTGCTCAATTCAATTTTTAGGAGCAAAATCACCTCAACCTTAACTTTGGCTGTGCTGAGTTTCTTTGCCTGGAACAAGGGATCTCCACAACCCACATTTCAGCTTGCCAAGCTTTCTCCAGTCGAACTTACTGTTCCAGTCCAGAGAGAACTGTTATTAATGAGCCAGAGGGGAGGGAGGGAGTAGGGACAGGTGAGTGGCCTAAAGAAAAGTATTTTGTTTTAGTTCTTTATATATTTTGACTTAAACTTTTATTAGTGATTTAGTAGTGTTTTATGAGGTTATAATATTACAACGTATAATTCCATTGGTGGAAGATGTGGTAAGGAAGGTATTTTGAAAAAGCAAGTTGGAAAGTATGGAATATCACAGCCAAAATATAAAGATGGGAGAGAAGAACTGGAAAAATAACTCACTTGGATAGTGCATTGCTTTGCCATATATGTGACTCAGGTTGGAGCCTGGCTCTCACCACACTGGAGGAAAATTTGATGCTGTGGTCTCCTTCCTCTCCTCCCCTCCCCTCCCCTTCACTCCCCTTCCCTCCCCTCCACTCTCCTCACCTCCCAACCCCTCCTCTCCTCTCCTCTCCTCTCCTCTCCTCTCCTCTCCTCTCCTCTCCTCTCCTCTCCTCTCCTCTCCTCTCCTCTCCTCTCCTCTCCTCTCCTCTCCTCTCCTCTCCTCTCCTCTCCTCTCCTCTCCTCTCCTCTCCCCTCTACTGTCTTATGCCCTGGTCTCTGTCTGTCTGTCTATCTGCAAAAGGCATCCCAGAATAGTGAAGCCTGGAAATGACACAGGCAAGGGAAGCACTTGGCTAAACATCTAGGGATTGCTAATGTTTTTCTGTGCATTGAACACTTCATGACAATTTCAGATTATGCGAAGTGAAACACAGGCTTCATATACACTAGGTTGAGCCATATATTGTTAACAAAGTTTGTCAGCAAAAAAATGACTGATATTGTGATTTTGTGTTTTTTCCCCCTTTATATATCTTGGTTATGCCTTACAGTACACTGCACAGAGGTCAGCATGTGGCTGGTATTTGTCAAGTCCATTTTTGTTTACAGACAATGTGGATCTCACAATTCTCTTTACATTTATATGCAAAGGTAATAAAGGATAATAATATCCTCTTTAAGTCAATTTTATTGATTGAACATTTAAGATTGCTAGGTTCTGTGCCAAGCCCCTCACATAGTTCATTGCTCTATTTAATTCTCAGAACTGCCTTGTGAGACGGATATAATATTTTCACAAACAAGGAGGAATTTGTAATCAGGCCTGGCCTCTTATCATTGCCCTAGCTCTTTTTACTATTTATACTATGTCCTGAGGATAGTATCAATGTTTTCCCTTGACACTTTGCTCTGTTTTCACCATTTAGTGTTAAAGTACAATTGACCAATTTGATTCATTCACTGTAATAGTACTATTGAACACAACAGTTTGCCCCAATCATTTGTGCATGTTTTCCAACTACTCCAGTTTCCTACCAACAAGATAGACTCTTAGGTAGTATTCGGAAAATGCAAAGCACTAATTGTTAAATAAATTGGAATAGTGCTTAATCAGGTGGTTGCTTGCCACATACACATTAATGATTAAACCACTTCTTATAAGTATTTATTTATTTATCTACCGGCTAGAGACAGAGAGAAGAAGAAGAGGGAGACAGAGAGAGGTGGGGGGAAAGGGAGAGGGAGAGGGAGAGGGAGAGGGAGAGGGAGAGGGAGAGGGAGAGGGAGAGGGAGAGGGAGAGAGAGAGAGAGAGATACAACACTGCTTCATTGTTTCACAGGTGGGGACCAAGGATTTTAATCTGAGTCCTTGCATATTGTGACATGTGCTCTCAAACTGGGTGTGCTACCTCTTGATCCTCAAAATACTTCCTATAATAGTGGTAGTATTAGTAGTGGTAGTAATAGCTATTTGTGGGTGTTGAGGGAATTGATAAAGTGTATAGAACATATCCTGAGTCTACAGAAGATGATGTGTTTATAAAAACTCTGGATCGCTAAATTCTCAGCATCTCAATGCAGATTTTTTAAAAATACATTTCAGATGTCAATATAGCCCATGCTTATTTTCTAATCAGGTTCTTTTTCATCTCCTCTGCTCCTCCTTCCCTACAGTGGTTTGCTTTGGAGCAATACACCCAATCCAGTCACTTTGTGCTTCTTACCTCTCCAGTATTTCTAATCAACTACATCCATAGTCCTCACTACACCCCTGAACCACTTTCAGTGTTTTGCAGTACACTTTTGAGGATAGTGTGATTGGAAGCTATGTGTACAAATGGTACACATTTACTGAAAAAACAAAATACCCTGTACTTTGAGGGTTGATTGAGTGATTGCATGGTAGTTTATGGCCCTGGATTTACCTAGAAGAATCATTAAAACACAAATTGTAGCTCTCCACTCCAGTTTATGATTAAGTGGAACTGGGGTGAGGCCCAAGAGTTTGCATTCTGTTTATTAGACCAGAAAGAGAACCACTGTGCTAACACACAAAATCAGTACAATAATAGTTGTCCTCATTTTCACACTAAGGTTGCCTGAGTCATCTCAGTTTTAGGTGAGATTGTTTTTGGATATGTTACCTCAGTTGTTTTTGTTTTGTTGAAAGTGCAGAAATAGCTTCCAAATCTTATCTGCCCTTGTCTTTTTCACTATATTCTGGAAGAAATTTTGGAAGAAATATTAGGTTATTTAGTTAAATATTTCATAACTGAACTGGGATATAATTATAAATAATTTTAAATGCCTTCCACTTTGTTTGCTTTATTATTAATGAAATGGCTATGAAAGTATCATATCTGTTTAATTCTTTAAGATAAACTTGACTTTATCTGAATTTCTTCCCTTGGATGCTCCACAAAGATTGATCCCAAGTACTATCCCTGCTTAGAGCTAGTAACTGCATAGTTCTTGCTGCATTAGAGACATTCAGTGTTTACTGATTCCCTATTTTTCCCCTTTCAATATGTCCATATCTCTATTAATCCTGAACCATCTTGGTATATTTCTGATTCAAATGGGAGCAATTGGGGCCTGGTGGTGGTATACCTGGTTAAGTGCTCACATCAAATGGGAACATTTACCAAGTGATAACTGAAAAGGGAATATCCTCCAGGTGACACCATACCCTAGACTTCTAAAATTAGTAGTTCTCAGTCTGGTTGCACACTAGAAAAATGTAGGTAGCTTTAAAAAATAATAATGCCTGGGTCCCATGATAGACCAGTTGATTTCAAATATCTGGGGATTGAGTCTAAGCATCAGTAGGTTTAAAACTTTACAGGTGATTCAACTGTGCATCCAATATTGAAAAATGTTTTTTTAATTGGGAGGATTAATGGTTTACATTACATACAGTTGTAGGTACATGTGTAAAATTTCTCAGTGTCTATTGTTTTCCAAATAATCGTTTTTTAGGGATCAAGGTGGGAGCTCACATTACCATGTACAAGGAACCAGTCTTGACACCCCTCTCTCCATCTGCAGGGGGGCATTTCATGAGTGGTAAAGCTGGTCTGCAGGTCTCTCTCTCTACCCTTTCCTCTCAATTTCTCTCTGTTCTATCCAATAAAATATAAAGAAAATAAAAGGGGTAAATGGCTGCTGGGAGTAGTGAATTTGTAGTGCCGGCAACAAGCCCCAGAGATAACCTTGGTGGTAATAAAAATAATAAATATATCTTAAATAAAGTTTTAATTATGAGATGTACATTAGCATGGATTTGAAAGTGAGTAGAGATTCCAAAACTTTACTGTGTACCAGAAATGTCTGAATCATATGAATTGCTGACCCTATCTCCCTTTGCTTCTGATTCAGTAGGACTGGAGTGTGGGCTGAAAGTCTGGGTTTCTAACAAGTTTTCATGTTGCAGATTCAGGGTGCCACATTCTGTAAACCATTTATGTTACGGGAAAGGACACACTTTTCATCATCCAATAACCCATAAAATACAATTTTGACTGGTGACTATTTTTTAAAACCATGATCTATTCAATACACGACTAGTCTGTACATTGTAAGGTGCACACACTTGTAGAGCTGTACTGGGGAAATAACTATTGGAGTTATCAAGTGTCTATTTGCAAAAACATGTGAAAAACAGATGGAGTGCACTAGAGCTATTAAGCAGTGCTCTCTAGGAGTAGTGGCAGGCATCAAAGAACTGAGAAAGAGTTAAGTCATGGGGTTGTATATTTTTTTCCAGTCTTTGTATGGCTTGGGTGTCTTTGCTGTTTGTCATGATTAGAACTATCTTACATAAATTAAGGAGGAACATATTAATTTTAAAATAACAAGAGTAAATTAATAGTCATAGACATCAGGAAAATAGAAGAAAACGTAACTCTTACCTCATGGTAGTAGGCCATAAAGAAAAGACACTTTAGGTTATTTTTTAATATCATAATCAGCTTTAGCTAAAGGTGTCCAATGCATAAGTTTTTTTTAAATTTATATATTTTTAATTTTTTAAATATTTATTTATTTATATCCTTTTGTTGCCCTTGTTGTAGTTATTATTGTTGTTGTTATTGATGTCATTGTTGTTGGATAGGACAGAGAGAAATGGAGACAGGAGAGGAAGACAGAGGGGGAGAGAAAGACAAACACCTGCAGACTTACTTCACTGCCTGTTACTCCCCGGAGGTTCCTTTCTTTGGCCTTTCAGTATTATTTAGCTTTGTCACACTGTCAGTTCGTTTTTGTTTTATGTTATTCCACTATCCAGGAATACCTTTTTATTTACCTTTCACCTGGTTAATACTATGTTCTTTTTCCTCAACATCTCTAGTCTGAGTTTAACACCTTGTATTTAGGATCCCATAAACCCTCAGTAATTCTCATAGCCTAACAAACATACAATAGTGCAGCATAATATAGTATCAAATAGAGTGCTGTCTAGTCATAGTCATGAACAATACAGGTTACCAAGCACTGTGCTTTAGATGGCAAATCTGATATAAGCTGTGGCAAAACTATAAAACATACCAGAATTTGAATATTTAGTACAAAAGAAGTAAGAAATATCATTAAAATTGATTTTTAACCTATTTTTTCAGATGTCAGAGAGACAGAGAAAACAGAAGATACCATAGCACTGAAGCTTCCTACAATAAGGTGGAGCTGACATTAAAGTTTGGTCATGCATACGGCAAAGTATGCACAGTGTCCATGTGAATGATTTTGTCAGCCATAAAATTATTTTTAAAAATTCTATTTATTTTTTATTGGCCAGAGCACTGCTCATCTCTGGCTTATGGTGGTGCAGGGGATTGTACCTTGGACTTTGGAGCCTCGGGCATGAAAGTTTCTTTGCATAACCATTATGCTATCTAACCCACCCAGCCCTAAAGTTCTTATACTGATTCTATGTTGAAATGATATTTTTAGATATGTTGGCTCAAGCAATTAAATATGTTAAATTAATTTTGTCATTTTTTCTAAAGTGGACACTTGAAAATTAAATACAACTGTGGCTGTCACATTTCCTTTTTTAATATTTTATTTAATTATTTGATAGGACACAGAAAAACTGGGAGGTAAGGGGGAGATAGTAAGGGGAGAGATAAAGAGAGAAACTGGCAGCAATGCTTTACTACTTGGTGAAGCTTCTCCCCCACTGCAGGTAGGAACCAGGGACTTGAGTACAGGTTCTTGCACATTGTAACATATGTGTTCTACCAGGTACACTACTGACCCTCTCAAAGCTCTCAGATTTCTATTGCACCAGGTTATATTACATAGTCAGTTCTATAAAGGCAGGGATCTTATTTGTTTTGCTCAACATGGTTTTCCTGCAGCTTGACATACAGAACTCTTTGAATATTTCTAAGTAAGCAAATACAATAATTGATCATGTTTCTAAACATGTAGTGGGTCCCGAACTTTGGCTTGAAAAAGCATGGAATCATCTTGGATTTATTTTCTATTCATCTGTGTGACCAGTATTTAATTCACGTTATTGAATTTTATGTCTTCAATTTCACTAATGACAGGAAGTTGTAGCTGTGACTAAGTGATGTAATGTTGTTCCACTTAGAGATTTATTATCTGTAAATTCTTCTTATGTCTTTTCAGAGAAGTCATAGGAAGGAAAGGAAATTATTCCAAAGTTAAAGGAAATTAAAAGCATAAAATATAGAGAGATGAATAAGATCCAGGATTTCATGGCTAAAGGGATCTATCTGCAAAAGTGGAAGGTCTGGTTTCTGTTATTGCTTCTCTGTTGAACATGGGCATTGACAGGTCGATCCATACTCCCAGCCTGCCTCTCTCTTTCCCTAGTGGGGCGGGTTCTGGGGAATCTTTTGCCAACCATGGCATCTCCCCAGACTCTGATCCACCTGCATATCAGATTTCAGGCTGGGGGTGAGGGGACGAGTATAGCCACAGGACCTTTGGAATATAACTAAAATATACCTACTAGCTATCTACAAAATGGAGATGCCCCCAACTCTTGATCTGTACTATTACAGCCTTTAGTTAATGATTAATCAACAATTTGTTTGGCTTTCAATGTTAACTCTCTTTTCAGCTACCAGGTTCCAGATGCTAGCATGATTTTCTTCTAACTGTTGCTGATTGGCTGGAGGCCATTCTCAGTTCATAGAGGTTTCCCATGTTTCTTTACCCTGTGATCCTTAAAAGCTATTTATATGACTAATACCTGACTTCTTCTAAGTCAGTTGGAATATCTTACTTTGAGTTTTTCTCACCAGTTGGAGAATAAAGCTTGTTTTTAAAAGCCTCATGCAATTATTTCAGTGTCACTCATGTAATTATTTCAGTGCCACTCATGTAATTACTATATATATATTTTTTTCCCCACACAGGAACACCCCCAGTTCTTGATTATGGCAGTACTGGGGATTGAACCTTGGGCTTCAGGAATGGAAGTCTTTTTGCATAAATGTTACACTGTCTCCCTAGCCCTAACTACCCTATCTTAAGGTCACCTAATTTTGAACATTAGTTACATCTGCAAAATATTTTTCACAGCAGTATCTAGATTAGTGTTTTAATAACTGCAAGAAGGTGTGTAAGTACCACAGACTATAAATCTTGGGGATTAATCTCAAATTCTGCCTATGATAGAACTTCATTGTTTCAGCTAGACTATAATTATTAGCAGAAGCTTTAAGACTACAAAAAGGATAATTTCTTTCTGGGTGTAGGAGGGCTGGGGATACAGGGTAACTGTTATGCAAAAATCTTTCATACATGAGGCTCAGAGGTCCCAGGATCAATCCCTTGAACCACCATAAACCATAGCTGAGCACTACTCTGATCTTTCTGTATCTGTGTTTCTGTATCATTCTCTCATAAAAATAAATAAAATATTTTGCAAAAAGAAGGGCTGTTTAAAAAATGGTTCTAGGAAATGTGGAGGGGGCTCTCTGAAATAAAGAAATGTTGGTAATGAAAGGCATATTAACAATAACATAAATTAGAACTCTCACTTTTTAGTTGGGAAATCAAGGCCCAAAGAACAGAAACCTTCAGGAGTATTCGCTGGAGTCACCTTATATCCTCCCTGTGTGAATTATGTTGGCTATTGAAAGGGCTAACATACTGTAATCTAGTAAGAGGGCGGGGTAGATAACAATGGTTATTCAATGATACTCTCATGCCTGAGGCTCCAAAGTCCCAGGTTCAGTCCCCCACACCACGATAAACCAGAGCTGAGCAGTGCTCTGGTAAAAAGATAAAATGAAAAACAAATCTAGTAAGATTAAAATATTTTATCTAATTTCTGAGATAGCATATTGATACATAAAAACAGCTTTTGTGCCTGAGGCTCTGAGGTCTCAGGTTAAGACTCTAGCACCGATATTAGCTAGAGCCAAGTATAGCTCTGGTTAAATTTAAAATGAAATCTCTAGTGCAAACTATCTCACTGTTCCATGAATTTTTGCACGAGAAAATAGTCTACAGCCTAAACATATTTTATTCTCTGAGGTCTTAAAAATAAATCTTAGTACATAACATTACATTTATCTTTTCTATCTAACACTGAATTACTGATTGTTAAATCATAAATTGTGATAAAATCCCCATTTTTCAGATGCATTTATTTTTTAAATTAATTATTTAAGAAATCAACTTGGGAATAAAACTGACTCTATTTCTCATTCGAAACAAAGTACAGCAAATAATATTATTTAAAATCAAAATTTAAAGGGCATTGACTTAGATGTTCTGGCCTACTGAGGACTGAGGGTCTTGACAGTTTTGCATGGAAACAAGTTTTGAGACTCAAAGTTTTCTGGTCAGGAACCATGCCCCCCAAGGGGAGAAAAAGGACATGATAGAGAAATGAATTTAACAACCTAGGGTCTCAAAGGAACATTACCTGAGTGATATTCTCAGACCCAATTTAAAAAAATACATACAGTTTGTTCCTTTGGTGCTGACAGTACATTATAAATATGATGAGATGAGCAAGTATTATTTTTGTAGAGGAAGAAAAAGTAAAAATGAAATCTCTGGGGCCTGACTGGTAATGATCCTGTTTGACTTTGTTAAAAACTGAATTTAAAGGTACAACAGCCTCTTTTGTTCCTTACCTTTGAATTTAGACTAAACTGTGAGTCAGATCCCTGCCAAATCAGCTTAGGTTATTTATTGAAAATGTGTTCTTATTGCTTATGCTTCCAGGGGTTCAGAACATAGAATAATTTTTCTACTGCAAAATAATAACTTGACAGCAGATGAATCCCCCCCTCACCCCCCCTGCCCAACACAGACACATGGGGCTATTTATCAAGTTTTCTGATGCTTTAGGCTACTTTCTTGATGAGTTGCATTTGCTTTTGGCCTTTGGGATCTTTACCCTCCTTATTGCCATCTTCACCACAGGGCCACAGAGGATTGCCAGGAGCCATTCCCTGCTTGATAGAAGATAAGCCTTGAAACAATGAAAGCCCTTGAGATAAGTTTCCAATTTCCCGTAGGAAGGATGTTTACCAGAAATTAAGTGACATACCACATAGTTATAGTTTAACAGAAATAGTTTCGGTCATGTTGCAAGGGACCCTCCACCGCAATCTCTGCCTCCCCCTTCCCCCTATGCTCCCCCTTCCCCAAAGCCTTATAATGCCTGTAAGCACAATAAAATTTTGCAGCTGGATCAGAATGCTGTCTTGCTGTCTGTTCCTTGTGTCTCTTGTCTCATTCATTCCAGGTCTCCGGGTTCTTAGCCCCCGTTCTCGCCCCGCTAGTCAGGGCGAAGGATAGGGTAACTGGTAGAAAAAACTGTCTGCTTTCTTCTTTGAAATGTTAATAAAAGATCCAGCAAGAATCAGGATAGAAACAAATTATTGATTCTACTGGAATGTGGGTGAAGTCACCTATCCCCTTCTCTTGCTTTTCAGTTTGTCCCATTCTTATATGTAATTGAGGACTGACTTGGTGATTCAAAGTGCTCTGGCTGTGTAGTGTTAAAAATGATGCTCACTGAGCTAGCCCACACAGTAAATGTATTAGATCAAAGAGAGAGAGAGAGAGACAGACAGAGAGAGAGAGAGAGAGAGAGAGAGAGGTTAGCAAGACAGTTTGCTTGGAAAGGTGCTTACTCTACCATGTACTTGACCCATGTTCAAGTCCCACCTTCCTGCTCTTGGGTAAGCTTTAGTGCTATGGTGTCTCCCTTTCTGCTTCTGTCTCTGTCTCTTTTTGTATAAAAGGTTGATTCAGAATAATGAAGCCCTGGTGACCACAACAAAAAGCCAAGAAGAAAACAAACAAAAACAATGCAAATAAGTCTCCAGATGATCAATGTAGTTAACATCTGTATAATTAACTCCTAGTAGTGCCGTGGTACTGGGAGGAGATCTGGTGTTGAGTTATTTTCCTGTATCTGCTTCTCTCTCTGAATGAAAACACAATTTGGAGCAGAGGCCATGGCTAAACTAGCTAATTAAATAGTCAACTAACGAAATAAAATAATTAACTATTTTATCTAGTTAAAACTGGACTAGCAAAATACTCATATCTTTCACCATACAGTTATATGAGTTTGCACTTCTCATATATATTCTCTATTGTGAAACTGTCCCCATTTCAGAGTTCACAATCTCAAACAGTATAGGGACAGAAGTATAGATTCTCAGCCACATGCCAGTGAATGGTTCATTTATTATCATCACTACTTGTCTTCGTTGGGTGTCCCCATGACAATAAATAGTACTAAGTAGTAAATGGTACTCAGTGGTATTAAATGGTAAATATTGAATCTATCTTTTCCAGGCACTATGGCTACTGTATGCTCTATGTCTGTGTTCCTGATTCATGAGCATAGGGGGACTAAGAGGATAGGAAGGACACATATAAGGATACCAGGGGACAATGATTATGGAGTAAAATAAGTCATTTTCATATTCAAAATTTACTACTTACCAGTCTATTGACACATCTCACTGAGACATCTGTAATTTCTGAAGGTTAAGAATACCTATTCTGCATCTCTAGCACTGTTGTTTTAGGAATATATGAAATAATTGTATAAGAATATATAATATACTTAATAGATTTTCAGTAAATGTAGATTCGGAGTGATGACCTTAAGGAATCTAATTTCAAAAAGTCCAGGAACTTGATGAGTAGAGTTTAGGTTTACATTAGTGAAAACATAAGCATGCAAGAAACTATTGAGGAAGATGCTATATTTACAATGTAAAAACTTGATGTTCCTGCTGTCTTAGGGTTCAAAAAGACAATCGATAGTTAATGTTATCATCACATTATTTGGTAATTGGGTTAACTTTGAAAATTCCTTTTGTTATGGTTTGCTGTACAGTACCCAGTATCTTGTATATAGCTGTGCTATTGGATGCTTCTGATCTACTTGGTCTTGGCTTTTGAGAGAGTCTGCATATCAAATACACAGCCTATATATTAAAAAGATTCAGTTTGTGTTTTGAAAAACTTTGAGACATACAATTGATTTTCCCCCTCTCAGATTAACTAGTGATTTATATGTCTACATTTTGCTAGGAGTGTACATAAACACCATTCCCACCACCAAAGGACTGTGACCCATCCATCCAACCAACTCCCACCCCCCACTGGCTCAGGAAGCTGCATGTCTACCCCTCACCACAGGGTTTTTACTTTGGTGCCCTACTTACAATTTGGTCAGGTCCTGCTTTTAGTTTCCTACTTCCCCCCATCCTGGAACCCTTGGTTTGGGCCCACTTTCCCGTATGCCTCTCTCAATCCATATCAAATAATATTGCATCCGCCGAGCACAACCTAACCAACACAACGATTGCCACCTCAACATGCTTCACTTCAGACTGTGTCCAGAGACTTCACATGTGGAATGACAACCCTTCAGCTTCATTACTCAGATGAGACCTTTCCTTTCATAGTATACTCTAATTTCATCTCAGGTGGTTAACTTTCTAGCAAAGTCCCAAAACCTAGATATACACCAGTTTCTGTGAGAGAGCATATCTTCACACGTATCTATAAACTACTGCAAAATATATACCTGAAAGCAGAAGTACACTAGAGTTTGCAGTGAGTACCCCCCTAACACTTCCTCTCCACTATTCCAAGCTTTGGGTCCATGCTTGCTCAACAATTTGTTTGGCTTCGTATGTTAACTCTCTTTTCAGTCACCAGGTTCCAGATGCCATCAGGATGCTGGCCAGGCTTCCCTTGATTGAAGACCCCACCAATGTGTCCTGGAGCTCAGCTTCCCCAGAGACACACCCTACTAGGGAAAGAGAGAGGCAGACTGGGAATATGGACCGACCAGTCAACTCCCATGTTCAACGGAGAAGCAATTACAGAAGCCAGACCTTCTACCTTCTGCAACCCACAATGACCCTGGGTCCATGTTCCCAGAGGGATGGAGAATGGGAAAGCTATCAGGGGAGGGGGTGGGATATGGAGATTGGGTGGTAGGAATTGTGTGGAGTTGTACCCCTCCTACCCTATGGTTTTGTTAATTAATCCTTTCTTAAATAAAAAAAAAACTTGATGTTCGGGAGTCTGGCAGTAGCACAGCGGGTTAAGTGCACGTGGTGCAAAGCGCAAGGACTGGCATGAGGATCCGGTTCGAGCCCCAGTGTCCCCACCTGCACAGGAGTCGCTTCACAGGCGGTGAAGCAGGGCAGCAAGTGTCTTTCTTTCCCCCACTCTCTCTTCCCCTCCTCTCTCCATTTCTCTCTGTCCTAACAACGAGGACATGATAACAACAATAATAAGTACAACAATAAAAAAGGACAACAAAAGGGAAAAATGATGTTCTAAGTCTTAGATTTCCATTTAACTCAATTCCCTCATATATGTTATAGGGAATAGTGGCAGTTTTCTAGGAATCAGTCCATTAAACCATTTAAGTATAGGCAGGGAAGAAATATCTTCTAGTTAGAGTTAAAAGCCAATTCATCATTTGTGCTAGATAAGGTCAATAATCCTAGTAACCAGATGTTTCAAATGGCACATTATAAACTTCACAGCAAGAACACAAGTTTTATAGGTCATTTTAAAGTGCTTTCCCCACTGTCATATTCCTAGTGCATAGAAAAAGTCTGGCACATATCAGGAACTAGATAAAAATGTTACTGGATGGATGGGTATTCCTATTTTTCATTTTATATATGATTGCATAACCAAATCCTATATATTATTTTCTAGTATGATTTTCATTGAATCTAATTATATGATATCTAGAAAAGACATGTTTGTAAAATAAAGTTTATAGTCTTTCCATTATTATAGCTACTAAAATAAAATACCTAAATCAGTAAAGTCTTTCAACTTATCTTAAATCCAGGAAAATAGAAAAAATATGTTCATCATTGGGTTTACCAGAAATAATATTTTGGTACTAGATAGTGCAGTGTGTTAGATTTCAGGACTTCCATAAATGAAGGCCCAGATCCTTAGAACCCTCATGTGACAGAGTTGAACATTCCTATGGTCTCTGCCTCATTTGAAAATAAATAAATAAATAAATACCTCATTTAAAATCAATTATAGAAGCAATATTTTGCTAGGGCAAGATACATTGCTATGGACTTTCAGGCATTATGCAACATTTTATCAATTAGCATTTATGTAAACCAATCACAGTATAATGAAGCTATCTATTAAATTCACCCTTGGGAACAAGGATACTTGTTCCAAATAGGGCTTAGTTATATTAACCTTCTTGTTTTAGAAAATCTCCCACCTGCCTTTGAAGTCTGTTCCTAACTTCCAGTCTTTGATGAAGTTTTCATAGTCTCCGGTAGCTCCTTCTGACAAAATCCTAATTCTGTGAGATTTGAAAATGTTAATCATCAATTGACCAGGTCGTGGAAAGAGGCTCTAGGAACTTATAAATCTAAGAGTCCCTCTGTTAGAATCAGAAGTTGTCTGGTTTTTAAATTTTCTTGTCTCTGGAACCTCGTGTCAGTCCCACACTTCTTACTCTTTCTTGGACTTGCTTACCTGGCATTGGTAATGTTCTATTCTGACAACAGGTTTCTCTGAACCCCTTGAAACTTGGGTACTTATTTGTGTGTTCATATGAACTAGTTTTTCAATCCATCTTTGTCTACAATTATAGGTAAGTGTGTATGTGTGTTTCTTGGTTTCATTATCTGATATCCTCATATCCTTGCATAAGCACCAAGAAAAGGGAAATACATGGTAGAATAAATCATTATAAAAGAAAAAATTAAAGGAACTGGGGGAAGTTGTTGTGAGTCATTTTATGCTCTTATTTATTGTTAGAGATATGGCATCTTTAATCTCTTTGAAAATTTTTCTAAGGAGGTAATTCTCAAGCAGTCTTATTAGTTTTAATAAAATATTTTAAATTTGGATTAGGGCACCAAATTAAAAACCCTGGGTGGAGGGTGAGGTTGGATGTTCAGCTTCATGGGGCGGAATGGGGGTGAGGGGGAGGGAGGTAGGATGAGATGGGACACAGTCTTTTGATGGTGGGAATGGTGTTTATGTACACTCCTATTAATTTGTAATCATATAAATCACTATTTAAGTCATATGAGAGGGGAAAAACTGATAGAATGTCTCAAACTTTTTAAAGCACAGACTGAGTTTTTTTTAAAATACATATGCTGAGTCTTTGATATATTGACTCTCTTAAAAGCTCAGTCCAGGGAGAACAGAAGCAACTGGTGGCATAGCTATATACAAATAACGCCAAAGGACATAAAATATGGTGATGTTGTGTATAATACAGCAAATCCTAACAAAGGGATTTTTGAAAGTTAACCCAATTGCCAAATTCAGTGATTATAGCAATAACTATCTATTGCCTTCTTAAACCCTAAGACACCAGGAACCTCCCGATTCCTCTATAGAGCCTATATTTCCCCCAGTCCTGGAACCTTATGGTGGGGCTCACTTTCATGCATGCTTGTCTCAATTCATACCAAATGATGTCACATCTGCTGATCACAACCTAACCAACACAACGAGTACTACCTCAGTATGCTTCACTTCAGACTGTGTCCAGAGACATCAGGCATGGAATGTCCACCCTTCACCCACATTGCTCGGGTGAGTGTTGCTGAGGAGTTATTCTGATGCAGTCTCTGCCCCCAGGTTTTACTATGCCGCGCGAAACCCTAGCATTGCCCCCTTCAACCAATCCTAGCCCTACACGTCACCTCTGGTTGTCGCCCAATAAAAAGCAACCTCACCCCCCCTCTCTCTGGGCTCTCAGCTCTCCCTCTCTGAGGTCTCGCTCCCTGCTCTCCCCCCGTGGTCGGCCATTGCTGGCTGGCTCCACGTGGTCCGAACCAAACCCCCCCCATCCTATAATAAAGATTTGTGTACCCCTTTGCTCTGGACGTCCGCTCTCTTCCCTGCGGTGCAGCCCGACACCAGACCGCCTCAACAACATCTGGCGCCCATCGTGTCCCGTACCCACACCACGCCCGGCCTGAGGTCTCCGAAACCACCCAGACACAGGTAAGTGGCATCCGCCCACTTCTGTGGCTCTGCGTTTCCCTCCACCATGGGAAATTTCTCGTTTTATGAGGAGGTGTCCCAGTCGTTATCTCTTGACCTGGGACAGATTCGCGCTGTCATAAACGGTTTAATTTTCGCTACCCGTTGGATTTTTTTAACTGTGGTCGCCACTTTCAAGATATGTAAAACGCGGTATGCCATAAGGATAAGTGACCTTGAGGCTGAGGTACGAGAGTTAAATCACATGTGCTTAAGACTTAGACGTCCTAAGCGATCAGCGGCTAAACCCAAGAATTCCGTTCCCACAGACACGCACACGTGTTTGGATGCTCCTCCTCTGACCCCGCCCCCTTCCGCCCCGGTTTCAGCTCCGCCTGAGGTTTCTGCTTCCCTGAACCTGCCCCGGCCCCTGCCTCCCCGCCTGCAGTTTCTGCGTCCCTGAACCTGCCCCTGGCCCCTGCCTCCCCGGTTTCAGCTTTGCCTGCAGCTTCTGCGTTCCTGAACCCCACCCCTGCCCCTGCCGCCACGGTTTCAGCTCCGCCTGCAGCTTCCGTGTCCCTGAACCCCCCCCGCCACTGCCGTCCCAGTTTCAGCTCCACCTGCAGCTTCTGCATTCCTGACACTGCCCCAGGCCCCTGCCGTTGCGGTTTCAGCTCTGCCTGAGGCTTCCTCGTCCCTGACCCCGCCCCCTGCTGATATGTCACCATTAAGGGACCTAGTGGCTGAGATACGAGAGCTAAAGGATATTTTTTCAGCATTTAAGGATTTTAAACCATGTGCAGTCCACCCTGGGAGCTCTGTCCCCGTAGATATGCGTTTAGTCTCCCCTGCAGCCACTACAGCAGTTTCTACGGCACTTTCCACTTCTGTAGCTCCCTCTCCCGTGCCATCGGAGCAAATCCACACATTCCTGGTAAACTTGGCCCCTTCTAAACAAAACCCTCAGCCGTGGCAGCCATATTCCTCTATAGAACTTGGAACACTCAGATAAGCAGTCAGGGAGGATGGGATGCATTCTCTATGGAACAAGTCCGTCTTGAGGAGCTTTTACCAGCATTTAAATACACCACAAGACTGGAAAGATATGGCTCGTGCTGCACTCCCAGACCCACTCTATCTTCAGTGGCAGGCATGCTTCCTCGATGACTGCTCTAGACAATCGCAGGAAAATAGTAACAAACAGGTAGAATGGAATTCTGATGCCTTGTTTGGAGCAGGAGCTTATGAATCTGGAGCAGAGCAGGCAGAAGCCAGGTTTCCAACCGGTTATTTTGAACAGGTATGCATCTGTGCAACACAAGCATGGGAAAGGGTGACCACACCTGATGTAGATCCGTCAGCTCCCATTAACTCTTTTAACCAAGGCTCTGATGAATCATTGGCGAGCTTCATCTCAAGGGTGAAGAGAAGCTTAGAGAGAAAGGTTTATAATCCTGATGTCCGCAAACTACTCCTGCGCTCTATTGTCTGGGAAGGCATGACACCACAATTCCGTCAGGTATGCCTTAATCTTAAACACCTACACCCAGATAATTGGATTCTAGTGACACAGGAACTTACATCAGGCAATTATGGGGCACCCGCTACGACACAGGTCTATGCAGTTGCCCCACGTAAGCAAAACGGGGCCTGCTTTCAGTGCGGTCGCCAAGGACATTGGCGTAACCAATGTCCTGATAAGTTGTGACCACGCCTACAGTCAGGGAAACCACGCCTCCAGCCAGAGCAACCCCGCTTTCAGTCAGGGAGCCAGAGACCACGTACTGTTTGTCCAAAATGTCGTAAGGGGTTTCATTGGAAGAGAGATTGTTGGTCCCAATTTCATAAAGATGGTTCGCCCCTGAATGGTACAAATTCGGGGCATGAGATATTGTGGAACACTCCTGTTTTAGAACGGGGCCACCCTTCTATGACAGTAAAGATTGGCAATATTCCTTTTAAATTTTTGATTGACACGGGGGCAGAAAAGACGATTTTAAGGCAAGAAGAGGTTCCCCAAGATTGGGAACTTATCCCTGGACCCAGTTTACATGGAATAGGAGGGATGACGAGAGCATTTTGCACACGAGACTCGCTCATGTGGGAAGACCCAGAAGGTTCTACCGGACACTTCCGCCCTTTGGTAGCTAATATTAGCACCAACTTACTGGGCAGGGATCTTCTGGAATGTCTTGATGTTAGGATATCCACAGACGCCTCTGCAGAGCGTAAAACTCATTCCCGTGATACCAGGTCTATTCAGCACCCCCAATACTAAATGCCACTGTTCATAGCCAAACACCCCACTTAAGCTGGCTTTCTAATGAGCCTGTCTGGGTGGAACAGTGGCCTTTACCTAGGGATAAGCTAAAAATTTTAAAAGAGCTCGTCTGATAGCAGTTGTCCTTGGGACACATTTGTCATTGTCAAAGCCCATGGAATACTCCTGTCTTTGTGATTAAAAAGAGCTCAGGAAAATGGCGCCTCCTTCAAGATCTCCGTGCAGTAAATAAAACCATGCAGGTCTGGGGCTCCCCCCAAAGGGGTTTGCCTCTTGCTTCTGCAATTCCCACGGGAATTTCAATCATAGCTATTGATATACAAGATTGTTTTTTCTCTATGCCCTTGCATCCGCGAGATTGGAAACATTTTGCCTTCTCTGTTCCGTCTATTAATAACGCCAGCCCTGCTGATAGATTTGAATGGGTGGTGCTGCCCCAGGGTATGGCCAATAGTCCTACAATTTGTCAGGAGGCTGTTAAATCTGCCCTTGTCCCATATATTCATAAGGGCCTTAATATTTTTCATTATACAAATGATATTTTAATATGGGAAAAATCAGATACAGATCTCTATGCCTTACATGATTTTCTCATTCCTGCATTAAAGAAAAGCGGCCTTAATGTAGCCCCTGAGAAGATACAGCTAATCCCTCCAATATCCTTCCTAGGTTCAGAGATTTCTCTAACGCAAATTCGTCCCTTAAAACCTAATGTTACCTTCCCTTCTAACCTTACTCTTGCTTCTTTACAAAGTTTTCTAGGAAATTTAAATTGGCTTAGTCAGTATCTCTATCTGCCCACAAGCTACCTCCAACCACTGTTTGACCTGTTGAAAGGAAACAAACAGCACTCTTCAAAACGTAAGTTAACTCCTGAGGTCTCCTTGGCACTGGAAAGGGTTAACCAGACCCTCCAGGACATGCACCTTGTTCGATTCTCCCCCTCCTCTCCGGTAAACCTTCTAATCTTCAACTCCACCCCCACAGTAGTAGGGGCACTGTGGCAAGACCATGGGGTTCTCGAATGGCTTCACACGCCAGTAGGAGGAGCTCCAAGACTCCTCACTGAGATAGACGCGTTAGCATTCATGGTTCGCCAAGGGAGAAATATGACTGTGCAGGTCTTAGGGAAAGAACCGGATTTAATCATTCTGCCCTTTTCTCTCACAGATACAGAGTGGCTTATATGCCATCATTCCTGCTTTGCCATAAGCTTCGTGGGGTTTCCAGGACAGATAGATAACCATTTTCCTTCTAATAAATTGATAGCTTCTTTACCTCTTCTGCCTCTACTGGCACCTAAACTTTTCTCTCGGGATCCCATTCCCTAGGCTCCTACAATCTTTACTGATGGCGGAAAAAGGGGAGCTGCTGCCATTATATATTACCCAGACAAACAATCTCCTAAACCTCTCTTTGCTGAGCTTCCTGATAATTCCCCTCAGTACAAAGAACTTTATGCTGTTTTTCTTGCACTAAAAGCTGTACCAGAATCCTTCAACCTTTTTTCTGACAGTGTGTATACTGTTAACTTACTTCCATGGCTTGCTCGTTCTTATGTGAAAATTGATGACAACCCACTTTCCCCTCTCTTGATTCAAATCGCCTCTATGCTCTGTTCTCGAACCCAACCACTGTATATTCAACACCTTCGTTCCCACAGCCCTCTTCCTGGTTCCCTGTCCGAAGGGAATGCCGCAGTTGACCGTCTTGCCTCCACAGGAACTTTCCCAGTCTCTGTCTCTGATCCTGCTAATTTTCATTCTCTAACCCATGTTAATTTTAAAGGCCTTCGAGCTCGATTCCCTGATGTTCCTGTACCACAGTTAAAACATATCCTCGCTACATGCTCTTCTTGTGCAAGTCTCATAAAGACACCTGCTATCCAGACCCTTGGGGTTAACCCACGAGGTTTAAAAGCTAATGCTATTTGGCAAATTGATGTCACCCACATACCAAACTTTGGCAAACAAAAATATGTGTTTGTCTCAATTGATACCTTTTCTAAATTTATGTGGGCTACAGCTCAGACAGGAGAAAGTGCTAAAAAGCTTGTAAGCCATATGCTCTCTTGTTTTGCCGTTATGGGGGTCCCATTATTTTTGAAAACAGACAATGTACCTATGTTTACAAGCAAACAATTTAAAGATTTTTGTTCCCTCTGGAATATTACTCATACCACGGGCATTCCCTACAATCCACAGGGACAAGGCATTGTCGAGAGGGCCCATCAAACTCTGAAGGCTCAACTAAATAAAGATAAAGGAGGAACATATCCAGCTAGCAAAAGCCTTAACTACGTTAAATCTCTTTAATATTTACAATAACTCGGCCTTACCCCCTATTATTCTTCACTGGCAAACACCATCTACCCTCCCATCTATTAAGGTCAAATGGAGAGACCCACTCGATAAAATTTGGATAGGTCCTGACCCATTATTGACCATGGGAAGGGGTTTCGCATGCATTTTCCCTCAAAATTTCTCTGAACCTGTCTGGGTTTCTGCCCGCCATGTCCGACAGTACCCACAGGATGGCGCTGTTATTCCTGAAGAACAAGAAATACTACAAGAGGACCAGATGCAGGATACATCCCAGGACCCGTAATACGACATGGCAGAACCTGCAAAATCTGGCTCACAGAGACCTCTCTCCTACCCTTTCCCTGTATGTCTTATGTTATAACTGGCCAGTTGTTTTTGTGAGTGAGTGTGTTGAATGACAAAAAAAAATTTTTTTGCATGACCCATCTGCTTGGAGTACTCTAAAAGGTAATTGGCTTTATATAAAAAGGCTGGACGCAGCCAAAGTTTCTGGAGATGTCCAGAAACATTCCAAATTTTTTTTCTTTCTCCCTCTTTTCAATTATATATATAGTTTTGGTATATATGTAAGTGTTTAGTCTTAAACTGTGTGACTAATGAGAGATTTAAATTTGTTTTTAAATAATGTGTTTTTATAAAAAAAGTTCTTTTTCCTCCAGTTTGTTATAACTAAATGTTTATGGGTATGTCTCAAGTTTGGTAACACTAACTTAACGGTCAAAAGTGTAACCCTACAGATACACTTTTACCAGATTAGGTAAAAATTAATTTGTTAAGGTAACTTACTATTTAGGTAAAAGTCTAAATGTTCAACGTGACTATTCATTCCCAAAACTAAAATATATAAATTTTATATACAGGACACCTTTGAAGGGCCCCCAAAGGTGCCCTGTAAACTATCTTGTGGAAATTAATCCACAACAGATCTGGCATCAATCTGGCACTGTAAACATTAAAATCATTGTCACGAATATGTGTTAACTCTCTAAGCAATTTGAGTCTGTTTAAAATACATATTTTAGCTAAAATTGGTCTCAAGATCCTGCGGTAGAGGCTGCTACAGGAGGTCACATTAGATGACCTTTAAATAAAATCATAAAGAGATTCTAAACCAATTATAATCATCGAGGTATCAACTATAACAAACCTATAACTTGTTACAAGTTCAAATTAACCACGAGAAGCAGATTGTTTGTGTTTCTTTCACAGGAATCCCGGAAAAACCATCTGAACCCCTGCACACCGTGACGTCACCCACTACATGGCACGACTACCGTGGCACACCCCCCGAAACCCTAGATGTCACTCAATGCGATCTGAAGAACCTGATACACAGAATCCAAGGACAGAACTTTCTTCATGCCTGGTTACCGTTCCTGCTTCTGACCTGCTTGTCACGTGTTGGCAGTTCCAGCTGGCTATCTACAGAAAAGCAACATTCCAGCGGCTGACCTCCCTCATGCAGTGTTGCATCCCCTGCCAATTTCTTCCCCTAGCCATATACTTCGGACTGAGACTTGTATTGGACTTTCTGACATACCCTATATACATTTTACACAATTTTGAAGCAGCTTATTTCCCTTCACGCTGCTGGTTTTTCATAGACTGATCCTGAGTAATTCATAGACTTTACAGACTGTTGCCTTGAGGACTATACAATGCCAAATAGCCCCTCTGTTTGGTGGGTCATGCCTCCCTCCTCCCCCTCATTATGTACCCTTGCCCCTTTCCCCACCCAAGCAGGGAATGTTCCTTTACACACCAATCCCTCCCTTCACACCACACTGGCTTTTACTACTCCCCTACTTGTCCCTTCCTGCTTTGTTATATCATTTAGGCTTATGCCCAAAAGGTTTCTGCCCCATGATAGTCTTTTACAGACTTTGTACATCTTATGCAATTACTAGAAAGAAAGATAGAAAAGATGTAGAGATATTGTGAAGAGATGGTTGAGCAGGCTGCGCTTAAACCTATGAGATGAGTCTCTCCAGGTAAGTCTCTCTCTCTAAAGAAGGGTTGAGCACAGGAGGATACATAAATCTCACAAGGTTCGCAGCCATTTAAGCCTTCCATCCTCCACAGAAAGTCCTACATCTTCCCACCTGAGCATGGCATTCCTCTAAAACATTTAAGCCTGCTCCATTCCATTTTTCTTTACTGTGTCCATTTAGATATAAAGGGATAGGAGGAGATGTTGCTGAGGAGTTATTCTGATGCAGTCTCTGCCCCCAGGTTTTACTACGCCGCGCGAAACCCTAGCATTTCCCCTTCAACCAATCCTGGCCCTACACGTCACGCCGCGCGCGAAACCCTAGCATTGCCCCCTTCAACCAATCCTGGCCCTACATGTCACCTCTGGTTGTCGCCCAATAAAAAGCCCCCTCACCACCCCCCTCTCTGGGCTCTCAGCTCTCCCTCTCTGAGGTCTCACTCCCTGCTCTCCCCCTGTGGTCGGCCATTGCTGGCTGGCTCCACGTGGTCCGAACCACCCCCCCCATCCTATAATAAAGATTTGTGTACCACTTTGCTCTGTACGTCCGCTCTCTTCTCCGCGGTGCAGCCCGACACCAGACCGCCTCAACAACAGGTGATACCTTTCCTTTCATGGTATTCTCTAATTCCATTCCAGGAAGTTCATTTCTTAACAAAGTCCCAAAACCTAGTTATAGACCAGGTCCCGTAAGATAGAGTACATGTTCACATGTATCCATAAATTAGGGCAAAATATATACCTGAAAGCAAAAATATATAATAGTCTGTAGTGAGTCAGTATCAACTTCAAAATGAAATAGTGTCTACTTAGACTTAGATACCCTCCTCACCTACTTCCTTTTACAGTTCTCACTCCAAAGCAAACCTTATCAAAACAAGGGCTGCAAAAGCTGAAAAAGGACTCTTATTCAGAGACTGGCATACTCTAATGATGACTCTTTAGTCACTATCAGGCCATTGCATCAGCTGGGGCCTTAATCGAGCAGTCCTGAGATTCCCCAACAGACTTGATGGGCCTAGACCTTGAATAAATCCCTCTCTCCATTGTTACCGGTCATTTCTATCAGGAACAACAGAATATGGGCCCCCATAGGACCTTGCCTTCAACTTGGATCAACAATGGTAGAGAATGTTCTATTCTCCTAGGGGAGGATGGAAAACATACTCTATGCTACACCTGAGGAAGATGTGTGAATACTGGGGCAGCATGGAATGTTCCTACTAATGACCACAGAATGTGAGCTCACATCTACAGGGATGCAGAGGTCACATAGGCTTCTAAGCTGATTATGGGCCCCAGATCACACCAAATTGATGGGGCTTACAGTCAACAATATTTATACACCTTTCCTATATTAGGGAGTTACTGTCTTCCCTGATCCAGCTTTCTGGTCCTTTTTCCAACCATGACATCATCTCCCCAGACAATAACTTGGATCCACTGTCATATCAGATTTCAGGCTCAGGGGAAAAAAGAAAAGGGGAAAAAAAAACTAGTATAGCCACAGCCCCCTTGGAATTTAACTAAAATATGCCTACTAGCTATCTACAAAATGGAGTACCCCCCAACTCTTCATCTGCACTATTCTAGCCCTTAGGTCCATGATGGGTCAACAATTTGTTTGGCTTTATATGTTAAATCTCTTGTCAACCACTAGGTTCCAGATGCTAATATGATGCTCACCAGACTTCCCCGGACAGACAACCCCACCAGTGTGTCCTGGAGCTCTGCTTCCACAGAGCCCTTCCCCATTAGGGAAAGAGAGACAGGATAGGAGTATGGATCGACCTGTCCATGCCCATATTCAGTGGGGAAGCAATTACAGACGCCAGACCTTCAACCTTCTACATCCCACAATGACCTTGGGTCCATATTCCCAGAGGGTTAAAAAATAGGAAAGCTATTAGGGGAAGGGATGGGATACAGAGTTCTGGTGGTAGGAACTGTGTGAAGTTCTATTCCTCTTATCCTATGGTTTAATCAGTGTTTCTTTTTTATAAATAAAACTTTTTAAAAAACGAAAATATATCACTTCTGTAATTGGCTGTTGAATAGTGAAGTGTTTTTATATTTATTTTAGATAGAGACCTTAGTAACATGCAATTCTGTCATATGGTCTCTCATTTTGGAAGAAAAAAGCACTGCTAATAAAAATCTAAAAGCTTAATGCTTTCTCAATAACTTATTTGAGTAATGATAACTTATTGTGGTAAGTAATCTTTTCTGTATCACACCCATTATGTAGGGAGAGAAGCTGTTGTAACGAAATCTCATTCTGTATTTATGAAAGAGCAATGATATAGAAAGTAATTCAAGTGACACCAAGACACATCATAGTCACAATGAGAAGAAGTAAGGATAAAGAAAGGATCCTAAAGGCTGCAAGAGAGAAACAAAAAGTCACATACAAGGGAAAACCCATAAGATTATCTGCAGACTTCTCCACTCAAACTCTAAAAGCCAGAAGGGAATGGCAAGATATCTATCGAGCCCTGAATGTAAAAGGATTTCAACCAAGGATAATATATCCTGCTAGACTTTCATTCAAACAAGATGGAGGGATCAAAACCTTCTTAGATAAACAACAGTTAAAGGAGGCAACCATCACCAAGCCGGCCCTGAAAGAGGTACTAAAAGACCTCTTATAAACAAGAACATCACTATAATACTTGCAATATATCAGAACAAACAAATTTTTTTTTAGAACAATGGCACTACAATACATTAAATCTATAATATCAATAAATAGCAATGGCTTAAACTCACCCATCCAAAGGCACAGGGTGGGGGGATGGATCAGAAAACATAACCCAACCATACGCTGCTTGAAAGAATCCCATCTGTCACAACAAGATAAACACAGACTTAAAGTGAAAGGATGGAAAACTATCATACAGGCTAATGGACAACAAAAAAGGTCAGGAACAGCCATTCTCATCTCAGACACGATAGATTTTAAATTAAATAAAGTAATAAAAAATAGGCAAGGACATTACATAATGATTAGAGGATCAATCAGCCAAGAAGACTTAACAATTATTAATATCTATGCACCCTACAAGGGACCATCTAAATACATTAAGCATCTACTGAAAGAATTTCAAAAATACATCAATAGTAATACAATAATAGTGGGAGACTTCAATACCCCACTCTCACACTTAGACAGATCAACAAATCAGAGAAACAATAAAGATACAAGAGAATTGAATGAAGAGATCAACACACTAGACCTCTTGGACATTTTCAGACTCCCAAAAACTGGAATACACCTTCTTTTCAAATCCACATAACACATACTAAAGGATAGACCACATGTTAGGCCACAAAGACAGCATCAATAAATTCAAGAGCATTGAAATAATCCCAAGTATCTTCTCAGACCACAGTGGAGTAAAACTAACATTTAACAGCAAACCGACAATTATTAAAAGTCACAGAATTTGGAAACTAAACAACATACTGCTTAAGTACCACTGGGTCAGAGACTAACTCAAGCAGGAAATTCAAATGTTCCTGGAAACTAATGGAAATGAAGACACAACCTATCAAAATATTTGGGACACAGCTAAAGCAGTACTGAGAGGGAAACTTATAGCCATACAATCACATATTAAACACCAAGAAGAAGCTCAAATGAACGACCTTACTGCACACCTCAAGGACTTAGAGGAATAGGAATAAAGGTACCCTAAAGGAACCAGAAGGTCAGAAATCACTAAAGTTAGAGCAGAAATAAACAACATCGAAAATAAAAGAACCATACAAAAGATCAATGAAGCCAAATGTTGGCTCTTTGAAAGATTAAACAAAATTGACAAACCCCTAGCCAGACTCACCAAACAAAAAAGAGAGAAGACTCAAATTAATAGAATTGTAAACGATGGAGGAGATATCACAACTGACACCACAGAAATCCAGATAATGCTGCGAAACTTCTATAAAGAACTATATGCCACCAAGCTAGAGAATCTGGAAGAAATGGAACAATTCCTAGAAAACTATGCACTTCCAAAACTGAACCAAGAAGAACTATAAAATCTAAATGCACCAATCACAGACAAAGAAATTGAAACATTTATTAAGAATCTCCCTAACAACAAAAGTCCTGGACCAGATGGTTTCACAAACGAATTCTACAAAACTTTCAGGAAACAGTTAATATCCATAATTCTTAAGCTATTCCATAAGATTGAAGAAACAAGAATACTCCCTTCCACCTTTTATGAAGCCAACATCACCCTGATACCAAAAGCTTATAGGGACAGAACAAAAATGGAAAACCACAGACCAATATCTCTGATGAACATAGATGCCAAAATATTAAACAAGATCTTGGCCAACCGGATACAGCAACACATCAAAAGATTGTTCATCATGACCAAGTGGGATTAATCCCAGGAGTGCAAGGTTGGTTCAACATACATAAGTCAATCAATGTCATTCACCACATCAATAAAAGCAAAGCCAAAAACCACATGATAATCTCAATAGATGCAGAGAAAGCCTTTGACAAAATCCAACACCCGTTCATGCTCAAAACTCTACACAAAATGGGAACAGATGGGAAATTCCTCAAGATAGTGGAGTCTATATATAGCAAACCTACAGCCAACATCATACTCAATGGACAGAAGCTGAAAGCATTGTCCCTCAGATCGGGGACTAGACAGGGCTGTCCACTGTCACTGTTACTCTTCAACATAGTATTGGAAGTTCTTGCCATAGCAATCAGGCAAGAGAAAGAAATCAAAGGAATACAGATTGGAAGGGAAGAAGTCAAGCTCTCACTATTTGCAGATGATATGATAGTATACATAGAAAGACCTAAAGAATCCAGCAGAAAATTACTGGAAGTTATTAGGCAATATAGCAAGGTATCAGGCTACAAAATCAATGTACACAAATCAGTGGCATTTCTTTATGAAAACACTAAATCTGAAGAAGAAGACATCCAGAAATCACTCCCATTTACTGTTTCAGCAAAATCAATCAAATACCTAGGAATAAAGTTGACCAAAGAAGTGAAAGACTTGTATGCTGAAAACTATGAGTCGCTACTCAAGGAAATAGAAACTGATACCAAGAAATGGAAAGATATCCCATGCTCATGGATTGGAAGAATAAATATCATCAAAATGAATATTCTCCCCAGAGCCATATACAAATTTAAGGCAATACCCATTAAAGTACCACCAAGCTTCTTTAAAAGAATAGAACAAACACTACAATCATTTATCTGGAACCGGAAAACACCTAGAATTGCCAAACCATCTTAAGGAAAAGAAACAGAAATGGAGGCATCACACTCCCAGACCTTAAACTATATTATAAAGCCATCATCATCAAAACAGCATGGTACTGGAACGAAAATAGGTACACAGACCAGTGGAACAGAATTGAAAGCCCAGAAATAAATCCCCAAACCTATGGACATCTAATCTTTGATAAGGGGGGGCCAAAGGATTAAATGGAAGAAGGAGGCTCTCTTCAATAAAAGGTGCTGGGAAAACTGGGTTGTAACATGTAGAAGAATGAAATTGAACCACTTTATCTCACCAGAAACAAAAATCAACTCCAATTGGATCAAAGACCTAGATGTCAGACCAGAAACAATCAAATACTTAGAGGAAAACATTGGTAAAACACTTTCCCACATACACCTCAAGGACATCTTTGATTAATCAAACCCAATTGCAAGGAAGACTAAAGCAGAAACAAACCAATGGGACTACATCAAATTGAAAAGTGTCTGCAATACCAAGGAAGCTATTAAACAAACAGAGAGACCCCTCACAGAATGGGAGAAGATCTTCAAATGCCAGACATCAGACAAGAAACTAATCACCAAAATATATATAGAGCTCAGCAAACTTAGCACCAAAAAAGCAAATGACCACATCCAAAAACGGGCAGAGGATATGAACAAAACATTCACCTCAGAGGAGATCCAAAAGGCTAACAAATATATGAACAACTGCTCTAGGTCACTGATTGTCAGAGAAATGCAAATTAAGACAACACTAAGATACCACCTCACTCCTGTAAGAATGGCATACATCAAAAAGGACAGCAGCAACAAATGCTGGAGAGGATGTGGGGACAGAAGAACCGTTTTACGTTGCTGGTGGGAATGTAAATTGGTGCAGCCTCTGTGGAGAGCAGTCTGGAAAATTCTCAGAAGGCTAGACATGGACCTTCCATATGATCCAGTAATTCCTCTCCTGGGGTTATATCCCAAGGACTCCATAACACTCAACCAAAAAGAGGTGTGTACTCCTATGTTCATAGCAGCACAATTCATAATAAGTAAAACCTGGAAGCAACCCAGGTGCCCAACAACAGATGAGTGGCTGTGGTATATATACACAATGGAATACTATGCAGCTATCAAGAACAATGAACCCACCTTCTCTGACCCATCTTGGACAGAGATAGAAGGAATTATATAAAGTGAACTAAGTCAGAAAGATAAAGATGAGTATGGGATGATCCTACTCATCAACAGAAGTTGAGTACGAAGATCTGAAAGGGAAACTAAAAGCAGGACCTGATCAAATTGTAAGAAGGGCACCAAAGTAAAAACCCTGTGCTGAGGGGTAGACATGCAGCTTCCTGGGCCAGCGGGTGGTGGGAGTGGGCGGGAGGGATGGTTCACAGTCCTTTGGTGGTGGGAATGGTGTTTATGTACACTCCTAGCAAAATGTAAACATATAAATCAGTAGTTAATTAATATGAGAGGGGGAAAATCAATTGTATGTCTCAAAGTTTCTCAAAACATAAACTGAATCTTTTTAATATATAGGCTGTATATTTGATATGCAGACTCTCTCAAAAGCCTAGACCAAGTAGATCAGAAACATCCAATAGCACAGCTATATACAAGATACTGGATACTGTACAGCAAACCATAACAAAAGGACTTTTCAAAGTTAACCCAATTAACAAATAATGTGATGATAACATTAACTATCTATTGTCTTTTTGAAACCTACGACAGCAGGAACCTCACATCTCCACTATAGAGCCCCTACTTCCCCCAGTCCTGGAACCCTTAGATAGGGCCCACTTTCCTGTATGCATCTCCCAATCCAAACTAAATAATATTGCATCCGCCAATCACAACCTAACCAATGCAACGATTGCCACCTCAACATGCTTCACCTCAGACTGTGTCCAGAGACTTCACGAGTGGAATGACAACCCTTCAGCTTCATTACTCGGGTGAGACCTTTCCTTTTATAGTACACTCTAATTTCATCTCAGGTAGTTCACTTTCTAACAAAGTACCAAAACCTAGATATACACCAGTTTCTGTGAGAGAGAGATTATGTTCACACATACCCATAAACTACTCCAAAATATATACCTGAAAGTAGAAGTGCACTAGAGTTTGCAGTGAGTACCTCCCTAACACTTCCTCTCCACTATTCCAAGCTTGGGATGCATGATTGCTCAACAAATTGTTTGGCTTCGTATGTTAACTCTCTTTTCAGTCACCAGGTTCCAGATGATATCAGATGCTGGCCAGGCTTCCCTGGATTGAAGACCCCACCAATGTGTCCTGGAGCTCAGCTTCCCCAGAGACACACCTTACTAGGGAAAGAGAGAGGCAGACTGGGAGTATGGACAGACCAGTCAACGCCCATGTTCAGCGGGGAAGCAATTACAGAAGCCAGACCTTCTACCTTCTGCAACCCTCAACGACCCTGGGTCCATGCTCCCAGAGGGCTAGACAATGGGAAAGCTATCATGGGAGGGGGTGGGTTATGGAGATTGGGTGGTGGGAATTGTGTGGAGTTGTACCCCTCCTACCTTATGTTTTTGTTCATTAATCCTTTCTTAAATAAAAAATTAAAAAAAAGTAGTATGTGGAAAACCAGGAAATATTATATATATACCAACTACTATATTTTCCTGTTGACTGTAAACCATTAATCTCCCCCAATAAAGAAAAAAAAGGAAGAAAAAAAAAGAAAGTAATTCAAGCATTGTTAATGAATCGTATTAACTCTCAAAAATGTTTTCATTTAAACAAGAATGATTTATTAAAATCTTCCATAGTGCTATTTATGTCAAAGGCAATATTATTCTCATTTTTGTATATTTTAAATAGAAAGAGAATATTTTCTAGGAAGAATGGCTTTTGTAAATCACAACTCACCAGACTTAATGTGCATGGTGTAGGTACCCAATATTATGAGAAAATTCTAGCTATCCAAAATTTTAAAAAGTCTTATAAATTAAGGTTTTTTACTATACACGATACATTTTGGAATTTAATTATCAAACTTGACATTGAAAATATGAACAAGGATTAGATAATCATGCTGTTAAAACTGTAGCTTATTAGAACTCTAAACAAAGCTAATTCAATAGAATCCTCTAATGTTGATACTTTCTTGAAAGGGACAGTAGGAATAATTTTTGTCAGAATTGGTACTATATACACAGGGAGTGCTGGGAAAGAATTCTGTGTGGATCTGTGCTCTTCACCTCTACTCAGACTATACTTCTGCCAGAATACCCACCTTCTCACAACTCCTGAAACCCTCTCCATAGACCACAGCCCATTATCAGTTGAATTTCTGCTATGAAGCAGTTTCTATGTGCTGTGATTCCCCCACCCCTGTTAGTGTGTCTACCCATGTTGATTGTCCTTAGATTTTATCTGGGTTATCTCAAGGCTATCTATATTGTCTCTCAACACTATGAGTTTGCTAAGTACTTGCAACAAAACCTTGGACAGATTGCTGGACCCTTTTGACTTTCTATTTCATTTCTTTAAATGAAGAATTAGGATCTGAGCTGTAGGTTTCTATCTTTGTTCTGGTCACAGAACACTTTCAATTAACAAAATCTATAGAAATTCAATGTATTAAATCGACACCAAAATAAGGTTTTTTTAAAATCAGGTTTGTAAGATGGTAAGATGGAGGGTGTTTATTTTGCCATGTGATACCCAGCTTCAAGACTGGACCGACCACACAATACCAGGAGTAGCTTCAGTGTTGTGATATCTTTTCCTCTTCCCCTCTCTCTTTCCCATTCTCCTTCCTTTTTACCCTTTCTAAAAAAGTCAACCCAGGGTATTATAGCTTCAACCAGAGGGAAAAATATTAAAATTAAGACCACCGATCTACATAATATTTTGGTTGAAAAATCACCTTAGACCCCTTCTTTTATTAATTTGAGACCTCTGTGGAACACTAAAAACTAAAAATTGTTAAAATCATGAGATTATATGATCTTTCCAGCTTCTGTAGTCTGTGTTTCTCTGTACATGTGTATTGAAGTTTTCTTTCTTTTTTTTCTGGTGTTGGGGAGTGTCACTGCTTGAGCTTTACCCTTACTGCTCTGGGCCAACTTTCTCAGAAAAAGATGGAAGCAGAGGGAGAGAGGGGAAGACACCACAACACTGGAGCATTCTCTAATGTGATGCATCAGTCTTGAACCTGGGTAGCTTACATGACATACTACCCAAGTAAGCAGATTTGTAAGGGGAGTGATATTGTATAAAACTTTGTTTCTAGATTATATATTGCCTGAAAAGAAAAGTTGCTACATTAAGATATGTGGGTCAATGAAAAAGGTGAGTTATCACTGGAAATATCTAATTTGTCTGTTCAATAGTCTAAATATTTTGCCCTTTTCCTATAATAGAGAGGTAGAGGCAATGGTCATCACATTTATGCCCTTGAAATTGAAACTTTGAATTGCTTCTTAGCAAATTTCCCAACGTTTTCACCCCCTGGTAGGTCTACCTTTGGTAGTATTAGATTGCGTGAACTGCTCAGTGAAGATGATGCAAGTCTTCTTGGATTCATATCTGAATGGAGTGATATGAGAAAGATACTAGCTCCTTCAGGAGAAGAGAAGCAGTTTTGTGTGTTTGGTTGTGTACACTCTGTGAATATTTGTGAAACTTTATAAGACTTCTAGTGTTTCATCTTTCAAAGTACAGTGGTTATAGTCCAGGGAGATGGCTCATCTGGGATGAAGCTGATTTTGATATGCAAGAATCAGTGTTCAAACCCTGTTCCCAGTGTGCTGGCTGAAGCTTTGCTGCTGTGGTATCTTCCCTTCCCTCTGACTCTGTCTCTGTCTTTCTATCTAAAAGTCAGCCCAGAGTGGTAAATCCCAGTCATAACAAAAATAAAGTTCAGAGCATTACTAAGTAGTTTCAATAAATGGAGAAAATGTCTTCAGGCCCAAAAAGTAGCTTATGTAGATGTATAAGTCAGGTAACAAAATTAACTTTTCTAGATTTTCTCTTGTAATTTTTCTCAAAACTATTTTATACCAAAAAACAAACAAACAAATAAAAAAGCTGTTATCAGGTCTCTAGTAATATACTGATTAATTGGGTCTTGAGAGTGAATATTTATTATACATCCATGTTATCTGCATTCTCTATTATATGCATATAAATCAAGATATTTACTTTCAGGGAGAATAGAACTTATAAATTCCAATAAGGAAGTATATTTTATTTCCATCTTGGGTTTTTAGTGTAAATCATTCTAACATTAAACTAGTTGCCATTTTATTTAATATATATAAACACAGACTCAGAGATATATTGTTTGAGTTACTGAAAATGTTAGAGTTAAACTGAAATGCTCTTAACTTTTATTTTCCACTGACAAAATTTTTTTCTCAATTTTTAATTTGAGAGCTGAGTACCAACATAACTTAATATATGGGTCCTTTAGGTGGTAATATGAATGAGAAGAAAGGTAGAGATGGGGATTCACTTTTAGGACAGCCCCATCTTTTATAAGAAGTTCCTTTTATAAAGAAAGGTAAAAATTTATGTGATAGGAAGAAAGTGGAAATAAAACTTTGCCCATTAGTGACTGTATTTATCATTGTGATAGGGTAGAGCAAAATTCAACTGCTGCTACTCCATATTCACATTTCTGGAAGCTGAGTGTACAGTGTTGACATGCTCATGGATATGGTTCAAGTCCCTGGGCCCCAGCTACAGGGGAGAGGGTCAGAGGAAGCTTCATAAGCATGAAGCACTACTGCAAGTGTCTCTCTTTCTCAATCTCACCTTCCCCTCTCAATTTCTCTCACTTATCAAATTAAAATAAAATTTCATCAAGAGCAGTGGATTTTTCATGCAGGCACCAAGCTCTGTTTATAATCTTGTTGGTAATAAAACATATGCATACATTGCTCATGATAATATCTATGCAATCAATGAGAGGCCATCTAAATATATCAAACACCAATAGAAAGAACTATAGCAATATATTAACTGCAACACAGTAATAGTAGGGAATTTCAACACCCCACTCTCTCAACTTGAAAAATCACCTAGGTAGAGAATTAATAAACAAGGGAGTTAAATGAAGAAATAGATAAAGTGGAACCACTGAACATTTTCAGAGTCATTCACCTCAAGAAACTGGAATACACATTCTATTCAAGTCCACATGGGTCATTCTCAAGAACCAATCATATGTTAGGCCACAAAAACAGTGTCAACAAATTTAAGAGGCAGAGCCAAGATGTTGGACTGAGAAGTAGCTTCTGGTCTGAGTTCCAACAACAACTGCTGGAAACGGTAGGATTTTTTGCCTTCAGCAGGACAGTGAATTCGGAGTTGTAGCTGTGACACCAAGGGGACGAATATAGCCCAGTTGGGGTTAGAATATAGAGGAAAAAAGAAAGAAAAAATTTTTTATTATTCCCGAAGCACACCTCTGTCCCCCCCCTCCCCCATAACCAGACCCTGGGTGTCAGAAAGCTGCTCCTAGCAGGCTTCCCTGCTGAGCTTCTTTCTTTACCAAGACTCCTAGCTCAACAGGGATTCCATTCCAAGTCTATTCCTTTCTGAAACCCTTGGCCCTCTTTCTTTCTAAATGGTCAATTGGATCTACAAAAGGTAAAGACTGCCCTAAGTTGTTTTTTTTTTTTTTTGGTTTTTTGTTTTGTTTTGTTTTGTTTTTGTTTTACTTTCTTAACAATCCGCTGCCTCTGCTCAGGCGGCTTGAGGAAATCTGGGACAGGGTTTTTTTTTACCCTGCTCTATTGTATTATTAATATTATATAAAGGTTTATCTCTTCCCCCCCCTTTAAGTTTTCCAGAATTAACTCTTAGTGTATTTTCCATTGCTAGGGGATTGGGCGTCTTATCCATTGCGAGAGGAACTTGTTTCATTACTCCTACCTCCACTACTCACCTCCCCTTCTTCCTCCTCCTGGCTAATTAAAAAATAAAATAAAAATTAATTAATTAATTAAAAAATGTTCCTTTCACTGCTCCTTTATTACAGTTCTTATTCTTATCTTTTTTTTTCTTTTCTCTATCTTGTTTTTCTTCCTTTTTTTTTCTTGTCTTCCTTTCTTCCTTCCTCCTTCGGCTTTCTGAATTCACTGATACTTGTTTGTGAACTATTTTGGGGAAGAAATCTGACTGAGAGTGGACTCTCTATGTGTGTATCTCTGCTCTACTTCCCTTTTTCCTCTTGCTACCCCTAGAATATACAGTGGATAGTAGATTTGCATAACTGTCTGTTCTTGCTATCCCTTTTTTCCTTTCTCTTTCTTCTTCACTTGGACTTGGTTGCTATTTTTTTATGGACTGGAGATATTATTTGGCTAACTGGTAGTGGTTAAACTGCTTCAATCCTTGCTTCAGTTGCTATTGTAATTTCTCAGACCACACTGGAATTAAATTAACAACAACATATAAAAAATTAGTAATACTCCCAAAATGTGGACACTTGACTATACACTACTTAACCACTACTGGGTTAAAGAAGAAATTAAGGAAGAAATCAAAATATTTTGAGAGCTCAATGAAAATGAAGACACCTGCTATCAAAATATTTGGGACATAGCTAAGGCAGTACTGAGAAGGAAATTCATAGCCATAGAAGCACATATGAGGAAACCAGAAAAATCTCAAGTAAACAACCTGACTGCATACTTTAAATACTTAGAAGAAGAGGAAAAAAAGAAACCCAATACATCTAGAAGGACTGAAATAACTAAAAACAGGACATAAATAAATAACATTGAAAATAAGAGAGCCATAAAATAGTTAAATGTTAGTTCTTCAAAGGTGTAAACAAAATAAATAAAAAAACACCTTAGTGATACTTACAAAAAAGGGGGGGAGATGACTCAAATTAATAGGACTGTAAATGAAAGATATGATATCACAACATCACAACAGACACCAAAAAAATCCAACATAAACTATTTTTAGGATAATAGAAGAAAAGGTAAAAATATTTACCTGGAACCAGAAAATACCTAAAATTGAGAAAACAACCTTGAGAAGAAAGAACAGAACCAGAGGCATCACAATATCAGATCTCGAATAGTATTTTAGGGACATTGGAATCATAATTGCTTGGTACTGGAACTTAAATAGACACACTAACCAGTGGAATAGAATTGAGAGCCCAGAAATAAGTTGCCACACTGTTGGACATCTAATCTTTGACAGATATGTCCGAACTATTCTTGTTGCTGAGTTCATATAAAATTTAAAGCCTTCTTCAGTGATACAAATCCAATTACAAAGAGGACTAAAAATAAATAAATAAATAAATAAATAAATAAATAAATAAATAAATGGGACTACAACAAATTAAAAAGTTTCTGCACTGCAAAGGAAACCACCACCCTAAAAAAGAGACTTCCCACAAAATGGGAAAAGTCCTTTACATTCCATACATCAGATAAGAGGATAACAACCAAAATATACACAGAGCTCACCAAACTTAGCAACAAGGAAACAAATGAGCCCATTCAAAAGCGGGGAGAGGATATGAACAGAATATTCAGAACATAAGAAATACAAAAGGCCAAAAGCATATAAAAATGTTCCATTATCGCTGGTCATCTCCATCAGGAACAACATAATCGACCCCTTTGTTAGCCCCCATAGGCCATTGCCCTCAATGTGGATCAACAATGGCAGAGAATTTTCCATCCTCCTAAGAAGGGTTGGATAACATACTCTATCTACCACCCAAAGAAGATGGGTCCTGAAATTGTTGCAACTCGGAATGTTCCTACCAATGACCACAGAATGCAAGTTCAGACCTACAGGGATATAGAGGTTACATAGGCTCCTGTGTTGAATATGGGCCCCATATCAAACTGATTGGGTTTATAGTGAACAGTATTTATATACTTTTCCCATATTTGGGAGCTACTCTCTTTCCTGAGTCAGCTTTCTAGCCCTTTTTCCAGCCATGACATCATCTCCCCAGACAGTAAGCTGGGACCACCTGCATATCAGATGTCAAGCTCAGGCAAAAACTAATAAAGTCATGGGTCCTTTGGAATATACCTCAAATAGACCTGCTAGCTATTTCCAAAATGGAGACCCAAAATATTCATCTGCAATATTCCAGCCTTTAGGTTCATGATTAATCAACAATTTGTATGGCTTTATATTTTAACACTTTTTCAGCCACCAGGTTCCAGATGCTAGCATGATGCCAACTGGACTTCCCTGGACAGATGACCCCACCAATGTGTCCTAGAGCTCTGCTTCCTCAGAGCCCTGCCCCACTAGGGAAAAAGAGAGACAGGATGGGAGTATGGATCGACCTGTCAATGCCTACGTTCAGCGGGGAAGCAATTACAGAAGCCAGACCTTCCAGCTTCTGCACCCTATGAAGACCCTGAGTCCATAGTCCCACAGGATTAAAGAATAGGAAAGCTAACAGGGAAGGGATGGGATATGGAGCTCTGGTGGTGGAATTGTAACCCTCTTCCCCTATGGTCTTTTCAGTGTTTCCATTTTATAAATAAATACATTAAAATAAAAAAAGAAAAAGAAAAAAATGCTCCAAGTCACTGATTGTCAGAGAAATGCAAATAGAACAGTGAGATACCAGTTCACTCTGGTGAAAATGTCTTATATCAGAAAAGGTAGCAGCAACAAATGCTGGAGAGTTTGTGGGTACAAAGGAAACTTCCTGCACTATTGCTGGGAATGTGAATTGGTCCAGCCTCTGTGGACGGAAGTCTGGAGAACTCTCAGAAGTTTAGAAGTGGACCAACCCTATGACCCTGCAATTATTCTTCTGGAGATATATCCTAAGGAACCAAATATACCCATCCAAACTTATGTTCATAGCAGCACAATTTGTAATAGCCAAAACCTGGAAGAAACCCAGATGCCTAACAACAGATGAGTGGGTAAACTGTGGTATATATACACAATGGAATACTACTCAGCTAATAAAAATGTAAATTCACCTCCTTAACCCCATCTTGGATGAAGCTTGAAGGAATCATGAGATGAGTCAGAAAGAAAAATGAATATGGGATGATCTCCTTCACAGACAGAATTTGAAAAATACTACCATGACACCTACTTACCTTCCCTGGGCAGACGACCTCAACAATGTATCCTGGAACTCTAGCTCCCCAGAGCCCTACTCCACTAGGGAAAGGCAGAGACAGGCTAAGGTTATGTATTGGCCTGTCAGTGTCCATGTCTCATAGAGAAGCAATGTCACCTCTCCAGATTCAAAGGAGGTCTCGAAACTTTATATCAGGCTCAACCTGATGCTGTTGACTGGCTATGGAAGAAGGGCAAACGCTAGAAGAAGAAAAGAAGCAATTACAGAAGTCTGTCCTCCTACCTTCTGCGTCTCATAGAGATCTTTGGTCCATCTTATCCACAATCCTGTCAACCATTATTAAATCACTAATAATTAAAACAAAAAATTGAAAAATAAGAAAGCACAAAGAAGAACTTGAGTTAGGTTTGGTGTATTGCACCAAAGTAAAAGACTCTAGGGTGTGGGTGGAAGGGTTCAGGTCCTGGAACATGATGGCAGAGGAGGACCTAGAGGGAGTTGAATTGTCATGTGGAAAAATGAGAAATGTTACATATGTACAAACTACTATATTTTATTTATTTTTATTGTTGGGTAGTATGCCACCTCCCCCTGGCTTCTGCTTAACCATATGCCTATATAGGGATTTATTGATCCAAAGCTTTGGTCTATTTACATAAATCACTTTTACATAAAGCACCCCAGGGCATTGGTGGTTCAGTGATAGGATTCTCGCCTGTTCCGCCCCCTCCTTGTCACACTCTGATTTTCACCAGTCACTTTTCTCTCCACCCTCTCTATATCACATCCTGTTTCCACCATACTTGGAGAGTATAAAAACAGCTGCTCTCCTGATTAAAGACACCTGGAAATTGCTTTCCGGCTCCGAGAGTTCCAGAGTGTATCTCCTGCGGAAGTTAGTGCGGCACGAGTTCCTGATCCCTCTCCCATGCAGCAGCCTAGATCGGCTCCAGTTGAGTTCTCTCCAAGCCAGAGAGCACTAGCTCGGGAAGAAGTACCCTCAGGCTATCCTGGCATTTATTATATTTATTTACTGTAAACCATTAATCCCCCAATAAAGAAAAATAAATACCATACACTTAATGGGGTGTACCACTACCTGGCTCCACGATGCATTTATCTACCCTACAAGTTAAATATTATCATTTAACAAGAACTTCAAGGTTCTGAAAAGGAATGTGACTTAACTAAGGTTCACACCTAGTGAATGGGAGTTCAGGGAATTAAACCAACATCTGTCTGGATGCATCCATTCTCCACCACACCTGACCTTTTTGGTGCTAGAAACTGAACCCAGGACCTCATACATATAAAAGCAATGCTCTATAATTGAGATAAACTCATTTTCTTGTTATTTGTTCCACTAATTTGAATCATAGAGCCTCCTGAGGGGGATAAACAAAGAACTATTATTCCTTTTCAGATGGTTTCATTGAGGTGTATCTATTAGCTAAGCTGCCTTTTTCTTATGGGTATGAGTAACTTTGGTTCACAAAATGGCCCATACAAAACTACAGGAATTCTGAGACAAATTGTCCTTTAGTTTTATCTTTCTTTTACACTACCAATCTCTCCTGCATAAATCTTTTAGGGGCTGGGCTGTGGCACACCCAGTTAAGCACACATAGTATGCAGTGCAAAGTCTGTCCCACATAAGGATCCAGTTTTGAGCTTCTGGCTCCCCACTTGCAAGGGAGATGCTTCACAAGCGGTAAAGCAGTGCTGCAGGTGATCTCTCTCTCTCTCTCTCTCTCTCTCATTTTTTTTCTCAGTTTTTCTCTGCCCTATCCAATAAAAAAGGGAAAAATGGTTGCCAGAAGCAATGGATTCGTAGTGCCAGTACCCAGCTGCAGCAATAACCCCAGAGGAAAAAAAATATCTACTTTCATCGTTTTTTGTGCAGAATATTTCATCAGGACAAAAAGAATTACTTTGAATACTCTATCACTTGATACAATTGTTTTGGTATATTTTATAATTGAAACTTTGACTTAATATTCTCCCTTATTAAACAACACTAATTTTTGGAGGGGATATGAAGTGGGAGAAAGAATTAATAAAAACAGGATCAAGTCTAGTACTTTATATCAGGAACCCATACTTAACATTTTGTATCTCACTGAGCCATCAAACCGGTCTTTGAAAATTACATATCTACACTTAAGAAAAAAGAACAATGAGGTTTAAGCAGTTTAAGTTAATACCTTGAGGTCAATTGACTGTTCACAGGTAGAGTTGTGATTTGAAACCAGGTATTTTTTTTACCCTAAAACCTGAGGTCTATCCTGTGACTGTACAAACTCTTCATTTGAACTAGCTATCACCTTTACAAGAGTCTAGATATGGTGAGAAATTTCACTCTTGCTCAATTGTGTCTAAATCCTGGCTCTCCCTCTCTGGAGGTTTCTTTATAGTCTAATGAACACAGACAACCATTTTCTCCAGAAAGAAAAAGGACAGAAAGCACAGATCCTTCAGACATGCTATTGAAGGATTATTTCCTACTTCCTTTCATTCTTGCTGTAGATGAAAAGCCTAGGTTTGAATGTACCTTGCTTGTCTGTAGTCAAATCAAGGGCAGACATTGGAAATGACTTCTTGGTATGTAAATTAGACTGTGTTTTCATTGTCATTTTAACTGCAAGCATTTTTTCCAGCCACCAGTTTCCAATTCCTGCACCTGTTAATTGACTAATTTTGTTTTCAGTTTGCTGAAGCCTGTGTATTTTTAATTATGTTAATAGAGATAAATGATTTAAAATATTAGCATTTAAAACATGCATTATGCACCAATGGAGTTCTAAAAATATTAGTGGAGTAAAACTCACCGAATATAAAACAAATCATTCCAAACTGAACAATCTAGAGCTGAAGAATTAGCTCATTGGTAGGGTGCATGCATTACCCTGTATATGACTTAGGTCTGAACCCACATGAGAGATACTTTGATAAGACTATGTCAATGGAGGATGCTCTTGTAGTGCAACATGTCCTACTATGTGTGCCTCTGTCTCTCTAATCAAGTGAAAAAAGTGGCCCAGGGTGATGAATTCATGCATGTGTGAGACTCTGATACCAAGGGGATAAAAAAGAAAGGAAGGAAGGAAGGAAGGAAGGAAGGAAGGAAGGAAAGAAGGAAGGAGTGGAAAAAGGGAGGGAACAATTTAGTGACATTTAATACATTTACAATTTTGAGCATCTATTTCTAAAACAGTTCTATAATGATGGAATAAAGCCTATAACAACCGAAGCAATATTTTTCTCATTCAGCCCATGCCCCCCAACTCCACTCTAGCCTGTGGTAATCACCAAATATTTTTTTTCCCTACAGATTTATCTATTCTTGATATTTTACACAAATAAATCATTCAATGAACTTTTTCATGGTGCTGGGGATTGAATCCAGGACCTCATGCCTTTGAAGCATGCATTTTAACAATGAGCTATATCACCAGTTCAATGTATTATTTTTTGGTCTAGTTTTTTTTCCACTTGGCACAATGTTTTCAAGAATTATTCATAGTGTAGCATTTAATAGGAAATCATTCTTTTCTATAAAAGATTGATGATATTGAATCTGTATATCTCTTTAGTATCTGTATATAGCATCTTAATACTAACTGTTGTAAATCTGTGAACATGTATGCCTTTCATTTTTATTCAGCTTATCTTTAATTTTGTTAGCAGTATTTTAGCTTTTCATTTTTTAATTTATTATTTATTTATTTATTTATTTATTTATTGGATAAAGACAGAGGTATGTTTAGAGGGAAGGGGGAAATATAGAAGGAGAGAGAAAGACAGACAACTGTTTGTAAAGTGTCCCTCCACAGGTGGAGACCAAGGGCTTGAACTGGGTCCACAAACATTATAATGTGTGCACTCAACCAGGTGTACCACTACGAAGCCCCACAGCTTTTCATGTACACCTTTCACTTCCTTGGCTAAAATTACTCCTGGATATTTTATTCTTGTTAACTATAGTAAATACATTTACTTTTATGTTTGCCTCTTTGAGATCCTTACTGATGGTAAATCCAACTAATTTTTTCTGTTGATTTTGTGTCCTGAAACTCTGCTGAAATTATTAACTTCGACTACATCAACTGAGATGATGATGTGATTCTCCCATCATTGGTGTAATGCTTCACAATACTTATTTTTCTTATGTTGAATCACTGTGTATTACTTGGGTAAATTTTACCTGACCATATTATAAATCCTCTTAATGGTGTATTTAATTCAATTTTCAGTTATTTTTGAGGATTTTTAATCTGTTTTTAATAAAATCACAGGTCTGTTTTTTTAATGTCTTTATCAGATAATACTATTCCTATACAATAAATTAGGAAAATTCTGTTGGCTTTTTTGGAAACATTTGATAAGGGTTGATTTTTACTATTTATATGTTCATAACTTCAGGTCTTGAGCTTGGGTAAACTTTCTCATCTCACCATGATGGGTATCTGCAAAACTCTCACCCCAGATTTAGGTCATTATATACCATCATGCCCTAGAACCTCAAATCCCCCTCCCGTCCCCCTCTATCCTTCCCTAAAATAATTTGTTATGGTACAGTGCTTCAGACCCAGTCCAAGTTTTATAATGTGTTTCTTCTTTCTGTTTTTGTTTCTTATTTTTTGCCTCCATGTGAGTTTGTTTGCTGTTCCTCCTTCTCTTTTTGGCTTATCTCACTTAACATAATTCCTTCACGTCCCATTCAAGATGAGGTATAGAAATTGACTTCATGATTCTTAACAGTTGAATAGTATTCCATTATGTATATATATCTCAACTTTCCTAGCCACTTACCTGTCATTGGACACCTGGGTAGTTTCTAAGCTTGAGCTATTACAAACTTTGTCGCTATGATGATAGGTATATATATATATATATAGTTCTGTTTGGATTGGTATGTTTAATTCCTTACGATATATCCCCAGGAGGGGAATTGCCAAGTCATAAGGTAGGTAGGTAGGTAGATATTTTTCTAGCATTTGGAGTCCTCTCCAGACTCCTCTCTTCAGGGGTTATACCAAGTTACATTCCCACCAGCAGCGTAAAAGTATTCCTCTACCCCTACAACCTCTTCAACATTTGTTGCTATTGTCTTTTGTGATGTACAGTATTCTCACAGGAGTGAAGTGGTATCTGCTTAGATGTTTTCTAATCATGCATCTTGCCTTGGGAATATATATGTGGCTTTCTAAACTTCAAAGTATGTATTAATGCCTATAAATGGTCTACTGACTCCTTTGTTGGCCCCCATAGGCCCTTGCCCATGTTCAGAGGGGAGGCAATTACAGAAGCCAGACCTTCCACCTTCTGCACCCTATGAAGACCCTGGGTCCATAGTCCCATGGGGTTAAAGAATAGGAAAGCTAACAGGGAAGGGGAAGGGATATGGAGCTCTGGTGATGGGAATTGTACCTCTCTTATCCTACGGTCTTTTCAGTGTTTCCATTTTATAAACAAATAAATTTTTAAAAATCCACAAGGGTGTTGGGACCATGTGTAAGCCTAACAGAGATTAGGGAGAACCGCCCCCATCCTTGGATGGAGGTCTGAGAAGATAACCTCTTGGTAAGTCTCTCTCAACCGAGGTGAGCATAAGGGGGGAAACTCAGACTTGGTTCTTTCCTTCTTGACTCTCAGGCCCACAGATACCCCAGTATTTCCCTCCATTAACTGCAGGCCATATGGCCGCAGATTCACTTATTCAAAGTCACCTTCTGATCACAGAAGAACACACTTCATCACACACCGCAGACCCCAGACAAGAGAAATTCCCAACTATATGGCCTTTTGATATCCATCTTCTTTCTGTCTCACCCTACAGGTTTAACCCCTATGCTTCTCTCAAATACCTTTAGATAATTGAGTTGCTTGTGTCATGGAGAATAACTGTCTTGTATCTCATCAATTCCTGTCATACCAGCCCCCTACCTTATGGGCATGCTGACTGTTAAGAAACCTGTAATTTCTGACATATTTCAACAATAATTACCTCCATTGCTTTTCTATTTAACTCATGTCCACTTTGCTAATAAACGGACTCTAGGATTCTGGGATTCTAGGACTCAGATTCTAGGCACGCTAAGAGTCCCCTGGTGTATTTTACTTCGTGTCACCCCTGTCATGAGTGAGAAAGAACCAGCCTGTTACCTTTCCCCTAGAGACCACCCCGCTGGAGAGGGAGAGAGATACTCCAAAACAAGGGAGTCTGTTTTGTTGTTCCTGATAGAGATGACTGGTAACAATGGAGAGAGGGATTTATTCAAGGTCTAGGCCCCTCATGTTTGTTTGGGAATCTCAGGACTCCCCAACTAGGGCCCCATGAAAGTATGCCAGTCTCTTGCCCTTATTCAGCTTTTGCAGTCATTGCTTTGATAAGGAAAGTTTGGGAATGAGGGAGGGAAGTATAGGAAATAGGTGAGGAGGGCATCTAAGTCTAAGTAGACACTATTTCATTATGAACTTCATACTGACTGACTTTAGGCTATTGTGTACTTTTGCTTTCAGGTATATACTTTGCCCTAATTTATGGATACATGTGAACATATGCCCTATCTAATGGGACCTGGTCTATATCTAGGTGTTGAGACTTGGTTGGGAAGTGAACCACCTGGAATGGAATTAGAGAATTCTATGAAAGGAAAGGTCTCACCCAAGTAATGATGCTGAAGGGTTGACATTCCATGCCTGACGTCTCTGGATACAGTCTGAAGTGAAGCATACCGAGGTGGTACTCATTGTGTTGATTAAGTTGGGATCAGCAGATGCGATATCATTTGGTATGAATTGAGAGAAGCATGAGGGAAAGTGAGACCCACTCTAGAGGTTCCAGGACTGGGGACTGCATATCAGATTTCAGGCTCAGGGGAAAAAAACTAGTATAGCCACAGGCCCTTTGGAATATAACTAAAATATGCCTACTAGCTATCTACAGAATGGAGACCCCCCCCCCCATCTGCACTAGGTTCATGATTAGTCAACAACTTGTTTGGCTTTGTATGTTAACTCTCTTTTCAGCCACCAGGTTCCAGATGCCAACCAGACTTCCCTGGAAAGATGACTACACCAATGTGTCCCTCTGCTTCCCCAGAACCCTTCCCCACTAGGGAAAGAAAGGCAGGCTGGGAGTATGGATAGACCTGTCAAAGTGCATGTTCAGCGGGGAAACAATTACAGAAGCCAGACCTTCCACCTTCTGCAACCCACAATGACCTTGGGTCCATACTCCCAGAGGGGTAAAAAATAGAAAAGCTATTAAGGGAGGGGATGGGATATGGAGTTCTGGTGGTGGGAACTGTGTGGAGTTGTACCCCTCTAATGCTATGGTTTTGTCAGTGTTTCCTTTTTATAAATAATAATACTAATAAAAAGAATTGGAAATCTCCCAATGAAGGGGGTGGGATGCAAAACTCTGATAGTGGGAATTGTACTTCTCTTATCCAATGGACTTGTCATTCATTATTACATGAAATTTTAAAAATTGCCAAAAAATGTTCTACTTTTGCTCACCCCCCCCACAAAAAAAGAAAACTTTTGTCTGAAATCCTTTTGGCTCTTAGGAACTCCCTGATTTGTCTGAACCATTGCTTTGCCCTAGGTAAGTGCAGGTTTTTCCGTTTAGCTGACAATATTTTTATATTTATTTATTTTTAGTAAAAGCCATCGTCTATTCTACAATAAGTGATTTCTTTGTCTGGTGAAACAAGGATGATTGACTTATACCAATCCTTTGGGAAATTCCAATACAGTTAATAGGCAAACACATCAATTTCCAGGTCTAATATGCTCTCTTTGGAAACGGGAATCAGGGTCTTACACATAGGACAGGAGTCGCTGTCTTCAAAACTACTGCTCAGTTGAAAAGAGAACTGGGCAAAAGGAAGTCAAGACACCATGAATATCAATATTTCCTACCACGTGGAGGTTGCGTTTTGTCTTGATTTAGTGTTTGCTTGGTTTCTGGAAATTGTTTTTCAGACATCAGACACAGTTAATTCTGACAGCTTGTGCTTCTTTTCAATGTTTCTAAGAATGGAAGGGTGTTTGGATCTGCTTACACTGACATTTTGCTGATGTCATCCATACCAAAAAAGTTTTAACTGGGGCACTGAATTTAGGGCTTGATCTGGAAGACTTGGGGCTTAAGAAAGCTATAACTTTTGTATATATTTGATACTTATTTTTAAAGAGACCCTTGAAATGAATACTGCTATCCATATGTCTTACCCACACAGCATTATTTGCTTAGACTAAGCACTAGAGATACATACAGACATTTGAATGTTGATAAATGACGGTAAAATGTTATTTTACTGAATAGGGTACTGTGAAGGGAAGTTAAGCAACATTTCAAAGTCTAGAAAATATATTGGAGTCTTTTGTCAAAATATATGCTCATAAATGTTTTTTTCAGTGCATTTGACTTTTCCTTGGATATTCCTTTTTTATTTCTCCTCTTTCTCCATCAACTGTAAATATTTTTCTTCAATGCAGGTCATTCCTTGAAAAGAACTGAAATATTATTATAGTCTGACTATGCTAGGTAATTTATTTGTTACCTAGGTTTACCTGATTAGCCCTATTTTCTTTGTCTACACTTAATCACATCATGTAGTTCACCTAATTTACCAAGTCTGGTTCCTTAACATTAAAAGCATAGACACATCAAAAAAATTTACATTTCTTGCTTCTTTAATCCATTTCTTCATGACTGCCACTAACAGATAGGGGAAAATAACTACTAATAGTTGCGATTATATCTTGCACTAGCTACTTCCTCTGAATATTGACCATTTTACTTATCAGGAAGTCTGTGCCAATTTTATTTTGTCATTTTAACCTTATCATCTCCTCAGGCTGTCCTGCGTTATTGCCCCCCCCCCTTAGGGATACTTTTCTGTATCACTTAGGAAGTATTTATGATAGCTCTTAGAACTAAGCCATATACTTTACTCTTTATTTCTATTTTATCTTTCTCTGCTCTGGGTTCATTATACTTAACTCAAAAATTTCAGAACTCTACCTTAAAAAAACAGTTAACTTTTCTTTTTCAAATAAAATGTAGATTATGAGCCTGTTAGGAAGATTATTAAAGTTGAAATTGCTCCAGGTAACATGAAAATTAAATGCCGAGTATACAGATGAGAAATCACATTAATTAACTTCTAATCTAATTGCTCCAATAGTAAACAGGAAGATGTATTATGGATAATTTTTCCACATGGGAAGAGTGTCTAAGTTTGCACTCAACTTTTTGTTGGAAGCTCATTGCTAATAAAAGAATGAGGACAATTTATGTCCCCATAGAAGCATACACACTATGCAATTAAAATTAAGATTGCTACTTCTTCCAAGAGTTGAAAAGCTTGGCAAAATCAGATGCATGTTTTTTTCCACTGAAAAAGAAGAGTATGAAATTCAAAATCATCACCTTCTTCCACTGAAAGGTTGCCAAGACTGTAAACAATGAGGTCGGAATAATGTAGAATGAAACCATGTTAAGACATGGAGATTTTCAAAAAAGGCATCTTTCTACATAGCAGAGTTTTCTGAAGTTAAAATTTACCTCTTTGCATTAATTCTAAACATATGATTGAACCAAAAAGAAATTGAGAGGGAAAGGTAGAGAGAGAGAGATAGAATGATATCCACAGCACTGCTCACTGGTCATAAAGCTTTCCACCTTCAGATGGCCACTAGGGGGTTGAACCTGGGTCCTCGCACTTTATAAGATGTACGCCCTAATGGTTGCATCATTGCTCAGTTCCTACCTCTTTTAATTTAAATGATTTCTAATGTAACTCTTTTGGCTACAGTATTTTCTAACACACACTGCATATTTCCTTGCCTCCTTAATTAGAATATATTTAGTCTGATTTATTTTTTTTCTCAGTGACTGAATGCCCATGCTCTTATTTTCAGCTTTTTACTGTGATACATCCAGTTATGCTCTTAGAACTCATTATAGACTATAAGAATATGTGCTCCATCACTAAATGTTCCCAGACTAGAGTGCTATTTTGCCAACTTTTCCCTAGTATTTATTCCTCTTTCCCCTTTATGTAAGTATTCTCTTGAGTTTTTGTTTGTTTTGTTTTTTTAATATCAACTATTTGGTATTTAACATTCTGTTCCTAATTTTTGGTAGTATTGGAAAGATGTTCAAAATTTATGTATATTGTTGGAAGTATATAAAAACAAGTGTAGGGGTTCTGGATTATGTCCTATTGAGGTTCACCTAGAGGGATATATTTGTATTTGTAGTAAAAAAAAAAAAAACATGTGCAGATACTTTATTGACAAACACAAGGGTTTTGTTCAGTTATTTTATCTATTTCAAAGATGCAGAGAACTTTTTCACTGTTTTGCAGAGCCTAAAATCAACTGGGAAAAATCGGGACAATGCAAACAATAGATCGGTGCTGAATCAAATTTAGTGAGGAGCATTCAGATGTTAGCAAGCCTTGAGTCTGTCACTTAATTTAATCAGTGATTTATTTTATCCCAACCTCTGGACCCAACTCATTTTTCATGAAAAATATAAATAGGACAATGTTACCTTGACATTCACCTGAGTACTGGATGTTTAGAAGGAAAAAGAAGCATAGGAAAGCTTTTCACTGATGTCTCTGATTCTACACTGGGTCTCTAATTACAATACTTCATAGGGGACTGAATTAATTAATTAATTAAAGAAGCTATCCAAGTAAAATATCCCAGTGGACAGAATCTTCTGGTGTTATGAATCTAATAGATGCTCAGTCTAACTAGCCTCAGTTGTGGTACCAGGGGTTATATAGCACTACACACAATATACAGAGATACAGAACATAGAGGCAAGCCCAAAAACATTGTGCATCACATAAATAAATCATTATTACTTATTAGAACATCAACTGGAGAACTATTAGCATCTAATTGTTTAGTAAGTCTTATACGACATTAAGCTTGGTATGTATACATACTGTCCTTGAAGTCTATAAATTCATACCAAAATATCAGAGAAACCTTAATTTAAAATCAATGTAACCACTGTGATAGATATTAACATAAAATGTTCCAACAGGCTGGGGGTATGGATCACCCCAACACCCATGTCTATTGAAGAAGCAATTACAGAATTACCTTCCACCTTCTGAATCCCATAAAGATCTTTGGTCCATACTCCCAAAGGGATAAAGAATAGGGAAGCTTCCAATGGAGGGGATAGAATATGGAATTATGTGGGGGTTCCCGGAAGATGGCGGACTGAGAAGCTGCTAGTGGCTGAGCTCTGACCACATCTCCTGGAAATGGTAGGATTTTCTGCCTTTAGTAGGCCAGCCAATAAGGGGTCCTAGCGGTGACACCAAGGAGGTGACTAAAACTTAATTTGGGTTAAGAATTAGAGTAGGAAAAAAGGGGAAAAATTTTTTTCTTCCTTTTAATTTTTAAGCATACCTCCTTCCCTGTCCCCCTCCCATAACCAGTCCCTAGGGACTAGCTCCTAGCAGGACGCCCTGCTAGGAGCTCCTTTTCTTTACCAAATTCCTGTCCCACCAGGGAGTATCATTAATTCTAAGTCTATACCCTTCTGAAACCTCTGGCCTTTTTTTCTTTCTAAGTAGTCAACCCCCACCTCACCCCGCATAGCTAATTAAATAATTAAAAATAAATACATTAAAAAAACCTTTCCTTTCACTGCCCGTTTATGACTGTTCTTCTTCTTATCTTTTTCTTTTCTCTCTCTCTTTCTTTTTTTCTTTTTCTCATTCTTGTCATCCTTACTTCCTTAATCCTACATCTTCCAAAGTCACAGCACCCAGCCCCCACACCACGAAACAGTGTGCTTTTTTGAATTCACTGATACAGATTTGGGAACTTCTTTTCACTGCTCTTTAATTACAGCTCTTTTTCTTATCTTTTCCCTTTTCTCTATCTTGTCTCTCTCTCTTTTTTTATCTTGTCATACACTTCTTCCTTCTTCTTTGCCTTTCTGAATTTGTGAATTATTTTGGGGAAGAAATCTGACTCAGAGTGGACTCTCTATGTGTGTATCTCTGCTCTAGTTCCCTTTCCCCTCTTATTACCCCTAGAATATACAGTGGATAGTAGATTTGCATAACTGTCTGTTCTTGCTATCCTTTCTTTCTATTCTCTTTCTTCTTCACTGGGATTTGGTTACTATTTATTCATGGACTGGAGAAATTGTTTGGCTAACTGGTAACGATTAAACCGTTTCAATACTTGCTTCAGTTGCTACTGTAATTCCTGAGGTTGGTGAGTGCAATTGTCATAAAGGTATTTAGTACAGTATTACACGTACTCAAGACACAACAACTGAGGAACAACAGAGCATAAAAAAAAGAAACACATAAATCAAAAAAATGGGTAGATCAAAACCAAATAAAACTGGTACTCCAATGAATGAAGACAAGAGCCCAGAGGAAACTACAAATCAGCCAGAAGTAACCATAGATAAGAAAAGTATGCAAGCAATAATAAACTTATTAATCACAGAAATGAAAATAACATTGGAGGAAAGGGATGGCAGTATTAGGGAAACAACAGTTGAGACGCCCAAGGAAAATACTGATTATCTTGAGGCAATTAGAGAACTGAAAGCTGAAATAGCTGTAATGAAGAAAGAAGCTGAGGCAAGGGAAAGCAGACTAACAGAAGCAGAAAACAGAATTAGTCAGACAGAGGATGAGTTAGAGAAAATGAAGAAAGAGGTGAAAGAGCTTAAAAAGAGATTGAGAGACACCGAAAACAACAACAGAGACATATGGGATGATCTCAAAAGAAGTAACATTCGTATAATTGGCCTGCCAGAGGAAGAAAGAGAGGAAGGGGAAGGAAACATTATAGAGGAAATAATACAAGAAAACTTCCCAGACCTGATAACAGAAAGGACATCAAGATTCAAGAGGCCCAGAGAGTACCAAACAGAATCAACCCAGGCCTGAAGACACCAAGAAACATCATAGTCACAATGAGAAGAAGTAAGGATAAAGAAAGGATCCTAAAGGCTACAAGAGAGAAACAAAAAGTCACATACAAGGGAAAACCAATAAAATTATCTGCAGACTTCTCCATTCAAACTCTAAAAGCCAGAAGGAAATGGCAAGATATTTATCAAGCCCTGAATGAAAAAGGGTTTCAACCAAGGATAATATATCCTGCTAGACTTTCATTCAAACTAGATGGAGGGATCAAAACATTCTTAGACAAACAACAGTTAAAGGAGGCAACCATCACAAAGTCAGCCCTGAAAGAGGTTCTAAAAGACCTCTTATAAACAAGAACATCACTATAATACTTGCAATATATCAGAGCAAACAATTTTTTTTTTGAACAATGGCACTACAATACATTAAAACCATAATATCAATAAACATCAATGGCTTAAACTCATCCATCAAAAGGCACAGGGTGGGGGGATGGATCAGAAAACATAAGCCAACAATATGCTGCTTGTCAGAATCCCATCTGTCACAACAAGATAAACACAGACTTCAAGTGAAAGGACGGAAAACTATCATACAGGCTAACGGACCACAAAAAAGGGCAGGAACAGCCATTCTCATCTCAGACACGATAGATTTTAAATTAAATAAAGTAATAAAAAATAGGCAAGGAAATTACATAATGATTAGAGGATCAATCAGCCAAGAAGACTTAACAACTATTAACATCTATGCACCCAATGAGGGGCCATCTAAATACATCAAGCACCTACTGAAAGAATTTCAAAAATACATCAATGGTAATACAATAATAGTGAAAGACTTCAATACCCCACTCTCACACTTAGACAGATCAACAAAGCATAGAACCAATAAAGATACAAGAGAATTGACAGAAGAGATTGACAGACTTGACCTCTTGGACATTTTCAGATTCCTTCACCCCAAAAACTGGAATACACCTTCTTTTCAAATCCACATAACACATACTCAAGGATAGACCACATGTTAGGCCACAAAGACAGCATCAATAAATTCAAGAACATTGAAATCAACCCAAGTATCTTCTCAGACCACAGTGGAGTAAAACTAACATTTAACAACAAACAGAAAATTATTAAAAGTCACAGAATTTGGAAACTAAACAACACACTCCTTAAGAACCACTGGGTCAGAGACTCACTCAAGCAGGAAATTCAAATGTTCCTGGAAACAAATGAAAATGAAGACACAACCTATCAAAATATTTGGGACACAGCTAAAGCAGTACTGAGAGGGAAACTTATAGCCATACAATCACATATTAAACACCAAGAAGAAGCTCAAATGAATGACCTTACTGCACACCTCAAGGACTTAGAGGAAGGGGAACAAAGGAACCCTAAATCATCCAGAAGGACAGAAATCACTAAAGTTCGAGCAGAAATAAACAACATCAAAAATAAAAGAACCATACAAAAGATCAATGAAGCCAAATGTTGGTTCTTTGAAAGATTAAACAAAATTGACAACCCCCTAGCCAGACTCACCAAACAAAAAAGAGAGAAGACTCAAATTAATAGAATTATAAACGATGGAGGAGATATCACAACTGAAACCACAGAAATCCAGATAATGCTGCGAAACTTCTATAAAGAACTATATGCCACCAAGCTAGAGAATCTGGAAGAAATGGAACAATTCCTAGAAAACTATGCACTTCCAAAACTGAACCAAGAAGAACTATAAAATCTAAATGCACCAATCACAGACAAAGAAATTGAAACATTTATTAAGAATCTCCCTAACAACAAAAGTCCTGGACCAGATGGTTTCACAAACGAATTCTACAAAACTTTCAGGAAACAGTTAATATCCATAATTCTTAAGCTATTCCATAAGATTGAAGAAACAGGAATACTCCCTTCCACCTTTTATGAAGCCAACATCACCCTGATACCAAAAGCTTATAGGGACAGAACAAAAATGGAAAACCACAGACCAATATCTCTGATGAACATAGATGCCAAAATATTAAACAAGATCTTGGCCAACCGGATACAGCAACACATCAAAAGATTGTTCATCATGACCAAGTGGGATTAATCCCAGGAGTGCAAGGTTGGTTCAACATACATAAGTCAATCAATGTCATTCACCACATCAATAAAAGCAAAGCCAAAAACCACATGATAATCTCAATAGATGCAGAGAAAGCCTTTGACAAAATCCAACACCCGTTCATGCTCAAAACTCTACACAAAATGGGAATAGATGGGAAATTCCTCAAGACAGTGGAGTCTATATATAGCAAACCTACAGCCAACATCATACTCAATGGACAGAAGCTGAAAGCATTCCCCCTCAGATCGGGGACTAGACAGGGCTGTCCACTGTCACTGTTACTCTTCAACATAGTATTGGAAGTTCTTGCCATAGCAATCAGGCAAGAGAAAGAAATCAAAGGAATACAGATTGGAAGGGAAGAAGTCAAGCTCTCACTATTTGCAGATGATATGATAGTATACATAGAAAGACCTAAAGAATCCAGCAGAAAATTACTGGAAGTTATTAGGCAATATAGCAAGGTATCAGGCTACAAAATCAATGTACACAAATCAGTGGCATTTCTTTATGCAAACACTAAATCTGAAGAAGAAGACATCCAGAAATCACTCCCATTTACTGTTTCAGCAAAATCAATCAAATACCTAGGAATAAAGGTGACCAAAGAAGTGAAAGACTTGTATGCTGAAAACTATGAGTTGCTACTCAAGGAAATAGAAACTGATACCAAGAAATGGAAAGATATCCCATGCTCATGGATTGGAAGAATAAATATCATCAAAATGAATATTCTCCCAGGAGCCATATACAAATTTAAGGCAATACCCATCAAAGTTCCACCAAGCTTCTTTAAGAGAATAGAACAAACACTACAATCATTTATCTGGAACCTGAAAACACCTAGAATTGCCAAAACCATCTTAAGGAAAAGAAACAGAAATGGAGGCATCACACTCCCAGACCTTAAACTATATTATAAAGCCATCATCATCAAAACAGCATGGTACTGGAACGAAAATAGGCACACAGACCAGTGGAACAGAATTGAAAGCCCAGAAATAAATCCCCACACCTATGGACATCTAATCTTTGATAAGGGGGCCCAAAGGATTAAATGGAAGAAGGAAGTTCTCTTCAATAAAAGGTGCTCGGAAAACTGGGTTGTAACATGCAGAAGAATGAAATTGAACCACTTTATCTCACCAGAAACAAAAATCAACTCCAAATGGATCAAAGACCTAGATGTCAGACCAGAAACAATCAAATACTTAGAGGAAAACATTGGTAAAACACTTTCCTACAAACACCTCAAGGACATCTTTGATGAATCAAACCCAGTTGCAAGGAAGACTAAAGCAGAAACAAACCAATGGGACTACATCAAATTGAAAAGCGTCTGCAATACCAAGGAAGCTATTAAACAAACAGAGAGACCCCTCACAGAATGGAAGAAGATCTTCAAATGCCAGACATCAGACAAGAAACTAATCACCAAAATATATAAAGAGCTCAGCAAACTTAGCACCAAAAAAGCAAATGACCGCATCCAAAAATGGGCAGAGGATATGAACAAAACATTCACCTCAGAGGAGATCCAAAAGGCTAACAAACCTATGAAAAACTGCTCTAGGTCACTGATTGTCAGAGAAATGCAAATTAAGACAACACTAAGATACCACCTCACCTGTAAGAATGGCATACATCAAAAAGGACTGCAGTAACAAATGCTGGAGAAGATGTGGGGACAGGGGAACCCTTTCACATTGCTGGTGGGAATGTAAATTGGTACAGCCTCTGTGGAGAGCAGTCTTGAAAACTCTCAGAAGGCTAGACATGGACCTTCCATATGACCCAGTAATTCCTCTCCTGGGGTTATACCCCAAGGACTCCATAACACCCAACCAAAGAGAGGTGTGTACTCCTATGTTCATAGCAGCAGAATTCACAATAGCTAAAACCTGGAAGCAACCCAGGTGCCCAACAACAGATGAGTGGCTGAGAAATCTGTGGTATATATACACAATGGAATACTATGCAGCTATCAAGAACAATGAACCCACCTTCTCTGACCCATCTTGGACAGAGCTAGAAGTAATTATGTTAAGTGAGCTAAGTCAGAAAGATAAAGTTGAGTATGGGATGATCCCACTCATCAACATAAGTTGACTAAGAAGATCTGAAAGGGAAACTATAAACAGGTCCTGACCAAATTGTAAGCATGGCACCAAAGTAAAAACCCTGTGGTGAGGGGTAGACATGTAGCTTCCTGGGCCAGTGGGGGGTGGGAGTGGGTGGGAGGGATGGGTCACAGTCTTTTGGTGGTGGGAATGGTGTTTATGTACACTACTACCAAAATGTAGACATATAAATGACTAGTTAATTAATATGAGAGGGCGAAAATCAATTGTATGTCTCAAAGTTTTCAAAACATAAACTGAATCTTTTTAATATTTTTCTGTGTATTTGATATGCGGACTCTCTCAAAAGCCTAGACCGAGTAGATCAGAAGCATCCAATAGCACAGCTATATACAAGATACTGGATACTGTACAGCAAACCATAACAAAGGGACTTTTCAAAGTTAACCTAATTAACAAATAATGTGATGATAACATTAATTATCGATTGTCTTTTTGAACCCTAAGACAGCAGGAACCTCACATCTCCACTATAGAGTCCCTACTTCGCCCAGTCCTGGAACCCTTAGATAGGGCCCACTTTCCCGTATGCCTCTCCCAATCCATACCAAAAAATATTGCATCCGCCGATCACAACCTAACCAACGCATTGATTGCCCCCTCAACATGCTTCACCTCAGACTGTGTCCAGAGACTTCACGTGTGGAATGACAACCCTTCAGCTTCATTACTCAGGTGAGACCTTTCTTTTTATAGTACACTCTAATTTCATCTCAATTGGCTCACTTTCTAACAACGTCCCAAAACCTAGATGTACACCAGTTTCTGTGAGAGAGAACTTATGTTCACACGTATCCATAAACTACTGCAAAATATATACCTGGAAGCAGAAGTGCACTAGAGTTAAACTGAGTACCTCAGTAACACTTCCTCTCCACTATTCCAAGCTTTGGGTCCATGATTGCTCAACAATTTGTTTGGCTTTGTATGTTAGCTCTCTTTTCAATCACCAGGTTCCAGATGCCATCAGGATGCTGGCCAGGCTTCCCTGGATTGAAGACCCCACCAAATGTCCTGGAGCTCAGCTTCCCCAGAGACACACCCTTTAGGGAAAGAGAGAGGCAGACTGGGAGTATGGACCGACCAGTCAATGCCCATGTTCATCGGGGAAGCAATTACAGAAGCCAGACCTCTACCTTCTGCACCCCTCAATCACCCTGGGTCCATGCTCCCAAAAAGATAGAGAATGGGAAATCTATCAGGGGAGCGGGTGGGATATGGAGATTGGGTGGTGGGAATTGTGTGGAATTCTACCCTTCCTACCCTATGGTTTTATTAATTAATCCTTTCTTAAATAAAACAAAATAAAAAAATAAAAAAAGAATATGGAACTATGATGCTGGGAATTGCATGGAATTGTATCCCTGTTATCCCACAGTTTATTGATTATTATTAAATTACTAATAAAAAACTTGTTTCAAAAAAAGATAATCTAAGATAAGTCTGTAATGGATTGTTGCCTTTCACAGTAGACCTAGAGACTCTGAAGTAGGGAATGCTAAAATGAGGAGATTAAGGATGAAGGATATGGAGATCCAGGTGAAGTGTGATGGCATACAGCTTGGGGAAATATGAAATTTTTCCCATGCATGAAAAACCAATGTACATGAACATTTCTTCAATAAAGTGATTGCAAAATAATAGTTTCAATAAATTCATAACTTTCCTTGTAGTCAGTCTGATGAATAACAATCCATTTCCATACTCTGAGATAATTCAGTGTTCATTACATTAGTAGATATGCAAATAGCACATGGCAAAATTCAATGATGATTCAGTAAGTGTGATTCTTTTATACCTTGTCAAGACCTATTTCTGGAGATCAGATGATAGAAGGAAGAATAGTGGTGAAATTACTGATGAATTATTGGTCTTGTTGTGTGCAGCTTGCAAAAGCTATTGTATATATTTTGGTAAAACAATAAAAGTGTGAAATTTATTATGTCTATCCCTAATATCTCATAAGTATTTGAGAAGATATTTTGAGCTCCTTAAGAAGTAAACCCAGACAAAGATTCTAAGTGTAAGTATTTTGTTAGAGAGCTAAAAGAGACACTGGCAGAAGAATGGATAATGATATAAAGAAGGAAAGTAGAAATGCATGAAAAGGAGCATCATCCAATGAAATCTACAGAGTGACTTGGTCTTAAGTTTTCAAGAAGTCTAGGATGTAGTATAAGACTTCTGCTTGAGCATTAAACCATATGAGGGGAGTGGAAACACCAACTCCTGTCAGTATTTGGTTGAGAACTATTAATGCATTGTCACGTCTTAACTGTCACAGGTTGCTAAGCTGGTTTTGGTACCCAGAGTCCTGAGGTGAAAAAACTCAAGTGCTTGCAGTAGGAAGTTGGAATAGCTTGCTCTAAAGTGATAAGAATGAAATGGTATGGGCATAATAGCATCTGCTGCATTTGTTCTAATGATGGAAGTAAAACCTGTACAGATAAAAATTCTTAGTAATTAGGAAGATTATAGTTGTGACTACTTTCTAGTACCCATGAAACACATGACAATGAAAACAGTAGCTGGAATAACTGAAATAATTACAATTATAAAATCTATCAAATACTATATGTGTTTTAAATATGTTGACTCATTTAATCTTCTTTAGGAGCTAAATATTCTTACTATCTCCATCTTAGAAGAGAAGCTCACACAGCTGATATAACTTGCTCAATGATATATAACTAATGAGCAATAGACCTTGGATTTGAACTCAGCAGTCACACTATCCAGTTTACACTTTCAAAGCCACTATCTTCTAACACCAACACTGTAAATAGAAGAACATCCTCTTTCTTGACCTCGAAGTTCTTATCCCTTTAATTTTTCAAACTGTTTTAGTTGATAAGGAGGATTTAAGATACCTTGCTGATGTTTTGTCTGCAGGCTTCTGGACAGGTGCCTTGAAGGAAAAAGTTATGCATTTCTGATCTATTTTCTTACAAGTTATATTTTATATTGTTCTGTAATGGGAGAGATATCAGCATGTTTTATGAACATAGCTCTCATAGCAGAAAGAAATGTTACAGGCTGATTCTCTCATACTCAATGGTTTTATCTAGTGAGTCAGTTCAGACTTTTTTGTTGTTACTTTTGCCTGTCTTTTTTTTTTGGATTGTGACAGTGATTATTCAAACGTAAATCAAATAAACTAGCATGATTTGCATGTCTCTGTCCACTCAGGAGCAGCTGAATGGGAAAGGTAGGGTATTAAGGATTAAAGACTTTTTTTTTACTAGAGCACTGATCAATTCTGGTTTATAGTGGTTGGGGGGGTTAAACCTGGGTCTTTGAAGACTCAGACATGAGAGTCTCTTTGCATAACCACTATGCTGTCTCGCTGTCTCTTCCTCCACCCCAGACTAAATCTCTATGTGTAGCTTATAAGGAAGCTGACAGATAACTTACTGAAAATGTGACAAGTGCATATTTTATCTGAAAAATGACTTCTGCAAGGACTTCAGTATGAATTTTTTTTACTAGTGCCCATGAAATGGCAGTGTTGTAATCAAGTTTCCCAAGTGACATGGCAGCTATTAAATGCACTGTCCTTGGGAAGGGAAGATATTCAACATAAAATGAACCACACTAAACCAAGGGACTCTGATGTTATTGATGGGCTATGCTCAGTAGCTCTTTGAGGCAAGGGTATTTTTCATTTAACTGTTTTCCTATGTTTAAGATCAAGATCTTCATTTGTTTCTTCTGTGCATATACCGATCATATTCTAAGACTAACTATTCCAAACAGAACTCATTATCCTTTCTGTATTTCTATTAGTGCGTATGAATTTTCTTTTCTATAGTGTACCTCCTGAAGGACACAAACTCAGGGTTTTGAAAATGCACACAGACACACACAGACACACACACACACACACACACACAGACACCACACACAGACACCATATATATATATATATATATATATATATATATATATATATATATATATATATATATATATTCCTTTTGGATTTCCATCTCAACTGAATTGTAAAGACCTTGAAAAGGGAACCATAGCTTATATTTCTCATGATTTCTCATAGTCCTTGAAAAAGGAACCATAGCTTGTATTTCTCATGATTTCTCATGGTCCCAAACATGGCCCCAACAAGTCTAGATACTCTTACCTTTAAGGATGCGGGCAGTATGGTCACTGTTTGCCATGATGTGTCTCCATTTACAACATGTTTAAAAACATGTGTTCTTTGATCTGATGCTTTGGTGTGCATGGATTTGTATCACTCTTGTTGTTTCTTATTGTTGGAAGATTGAGTAGAGGTTTGTGAAAAAAATACATCATGTATAAATTTCTTTTTTTAATTAATTAATTAATTTATTAATGGGAAAGACAGGAGAGAGAGAAAGAACCAGACATCACTCTGGTACATGTGCTGCCAGGGATTGAACTCAAGACCTCATGCTTGAGAGTCTAGTGCCTTAGCCACTGCACCACCTCCCAGACTACATCATGTATAAATTTCAAGTTGCACTAAACTAGCACTAAACTAAATATTTGTGGAAATAGAGATGTTTTGTAAACTATAGATTGGAACATTTATGTACCATTCGAAAGCTCATTTATTGGAATCTAATATCCATTGTGACAGTCTTGGAGATTTAGAAGGTCATTTTCTCATGGCAGTAGAGCCTGCATGAGTGAGATTAGTGCTCTTAGAAAAGAAACCTACTAAATTCCCTAGTCTTTTCTGCTCTGCAAGGACACAGTGAAAATATGGTTGTTTTATGTATTTTATATAAAGACAGAGGGAAATTGAGAAAGAAGAGAGAGAGAGAGAGAGACACACACACACACAGACACACACAGAGAGAGAGAGAGAGAGAGAGGGAGAGAGAGCTGCAGCAAAGCTTCAGTGTTTGTGAAGCTTCCCCCTATGGGTGGGGACTGAGGGCTTGAACCTGGGTCCTTGAGCACTGAAGTGTGTATACTCAACTAGGTGTGTCACAACCAGACACCAAAAGATGATTATTTAGGAACTAGGATGTGGGCCCTCGTTAGACAGCTACGTACTGGCACCTTTATCTTGGACATTTTAGCCTCCACAACTGTAAGAAACTGTAAGAAATCAATGTTTGTTGTTATAAGCTACCACCTCTATAATATTTTGTTATAGCAGTAATAATGAACTAAGACAGTATATTTTTAGGACTAGAATAAAGATTTACCTCACTGTTATAACAATAAAGGATATAGGGCTCTGTCTCTTCAGTAACAACACATTATTATGTGATAGTTTCCTGTCAGAGGAGAAAAAAATAGTAGTTCATAAAAATTCAAATAGAAAAACTGCTTTGGGTACTTTTTCTCATACCAGAGCTTGTTTCCCTCAAGATTTAGAAAGAAACTGTTGAACAACAAAAATATGTCAGGGTCTGGACTACACACACATAATAGAGTACATGTTACAATACACAGGGATCTGAGTACAATTCCCTAATCCCTAGTGATTAGGGGGAAACTTCATAAGAATGAAGCAGTGCTGCAGGTTTCTTTGTCTCCCTTTCCCTTTTTTATATTTCTGTCTCTATCAAATAAATAAATACAATATTAAAAAATACAACCTGTTCTCCACCTGAAAGAGCCCAATAAGTAGAGCAAATAGAAATTTTGAAATCATGTAATGATCTAGAAGAAATTTGATTTAAAAATAAAGATTAAGAGTGAAGTATAATGGAAAATTCTAATTATAGTCTTAGGGTGATACCAAATTTTAAACTATAGTTGATAACAGATTATTTTGAAAAACAACAAATTACATATTTACTATATACTATACATATGTACAACTATATATGACTTTGTGTTGTGTCTTTAAGCTTATCTGACCATATTTCTTAAAGATAGACTAACAAAGTGTAACATGCAATGTCTTGGGAATCCACAAATTTAGTTATTGTCTAACATAAGCTTAGACTTGATAATCCAAAGCACTGACACATGGAACATACTATACTGTTTGTATATCTGAATTACACGGAAAAGTGTCTGAACTTATGAGAATGTCCTCAAAATCACTGTTTATAAGAGAAATACAAATGAATACAATGATGAAATGCCACTTTATCCTGTGAGAATGTTATACATCGGAAAGGACTGCAACAATAAACATTGGAGAGGATACACAGAGAAAGGGCCACTTCTGCACTGCTAGTGGGAATGTAAAATGGGGGACTGGTCAGTGGTGTACTTAGAAATATGCACAAAGATACACACAAGGACCATGGTTTGAGCCCCTGCTCCCTATCTGCAGTGGGTACACTTCATGAGTGGTGAAGCAGGTCTGCAGGTGTTATGTCTTTCTTTCTCCCCTTCTATCTCCCCCTCAGCACTGAGCCTCAGCCCTGGAGGGGAAAAGGGGGGTGTAAAGTTGTTCAATCTTTGTGGAAAACAGTTTGGAAATGTCTCAGGACACTAGAAATTGACCTACGCTATGGCACATAAATTTATCTTCTGAGGATTTACTCAAAGGAACCAAACACACCTGTCAGAAGAGATCTATGTAAACCTATGCTCATAGTAGCACAATTTCCATTAGCCAAAAGTTGGAAGTAACCCAAATGCCCAATGGCATACAAGTTGGCTGAGAAAGTTTTAATATGGGGGTCAGGCAGTATCGCAGTGGGTTAAGCGCAAGTGGCGCAAAGCACAAGGACCGGCTTAAGGATCCCAGTTCAAGCCCCCGGCTCCCCACCTGCAGGGGAGTCACTTCATAGGTGGTGAAGCAGGTCTGCAGGTATCTATCTTTCTCTCCCCCTCTCTGTCTTCCCCTCCTCTCTCCATTTCTCTCTGACCTACCTAATAATGAATGACATCAACAATAACAATAGTAACCACAACAAGGGCAACAAAAGGGAGAAAATGACCTTCAGGAGCAGTGGACTCATGGTGCAGGCACTGAGCCCCAGCAACTACCCTGGAGGCAAAAAAAAACCACCCAAAGTTGTAATATATATTGCACAGTTGTTAAACATTAAGTTATCTCTTTTGATTCATTTTGGATGGAACATGAAGGCATAGTGTTAAGTGAGATAAGTGCAAGGGTAATCACAAAGTGGAATTTGTATTGGGTGGAGTGTATTTCACCAAAGCAAAGGACTCTGGAAAAAGCAGAAGGAGGGAGGGGATGAAGAGTACCTTAAGAACTTATTTCATGATGATAAAAAAGAACTTGAGTAGATGTGAGTGTTCTGTGGATAAGAGGGTGGGGAAAATTGTATGTCCTTGCAACCTTAGGCCAGATTAACACCATTTGGCCCTGTCAGTGTCTAAGATGCAATTTGTTGTTGTTGTTGCCTCCAGGGTTGTTGCTGGGATTCGGTGCCTGCACCACAAATCCAATGCTCCTAGAGGCCATTTTTTTCCCATTTTGTTGCCCTTGTTGTTGTCATTATTGTTATTATTGACATTTATGTTGTTGTTTGGATAGAACAGAGAGAAGTCGAGAGTAGGGGAAGATAGAGAGGGGGAAAGATAGACATCTGCAGAACTGCTTCACAGCTTGTGAAGTGATCCCCCTGCAGACAGGGAGTCAGAGGCTTGAACAAGAATCCTTAGGCTGGTTCTTGTGCTTTGCGCCATGTACACTTAACCCGCTGCACTACTGCCTGACCCCCTAAGATGCTATTATTAGTAGGAATCTTTAAATAGCATAAAGCATAATGAGGTCAAATATATTACAGTAAATCCTAACCGCTGTGTTTTCAAAGAAAAGCAAGCTTCCAACTAACTTGATCATAACAATAATAAACTATTGCTATTTTAAACTCTTTCTAAGACAGCAATTAGCTATTTTACTTAAGATCCACATTTCTTCTAGTTCTCGAACCTGTGATTACATTTCTTTTTTATTTATTTATTTATTTATTTATTTTTAATTTCTTTGTTGGGGGATTAATGGTTGAGAGCCGACAATAAAATACAATACTGAGATTATGTTTCTTGATGATTTTTCTCTCTAATACCTTACTCTGTTACACTGCCTCTGTTGACCACAACTAAATCAACACTATCAGTGCCACCACACTACATTATACTGCTACTGACTTGTTACTGTGGATTGTCTCCAGAGCTGCCAAGCCTGAGATGCCAACCTCCCAACTTCTTTAATCTTGTGAGATCCTTCCTTCCACATGGGACTACATAGCTCCATTTCAGATGGCACATTTTTTAACAGAGTTAAAGATACTAGCTACAAGCTAGGGTCTAGGGTATTAGGTACATGTGTACATGTATCCATAAGCAGTGGTAATTATATACCTTAAAATAAAAGTACTTAGTAGCCCTCCAAGATTAGATTTAGAACTAATAATCCTGTCATTCTAGTAGAATGGCCTAAGAAGGCATCACAAATTCTCTAATCATATATTTATTATTTAGGCCTAAAAACCCTCCTCTTCTACCCCTTACTTCACTTACCTTAATCACTCTATCTATTCAACTGTACAAAAAGAAGTAGGTATAAAAATATTCTCCCATCATTTTTAACATCTTATGATAGAGTATCAGCATTATTATTGATAAGCTTCAGAAGAAACACTATATTACTGGCCAAGAGTTATATTGGCAAAGACTACCAATCTAGTAGAGGACAATTATTGTCCCTATGACAACCTTTGTTAGGATCATCAAACAAGTAAATGCAGAAAGACTTGAGGCTAACTGAGTACCTTATTAGAATCCTGTGTCTATTTCTTCCCTAACTTGAGGCTAGATCTCATAGGTGTAATACTGGTTTAGATACAACAAAGAACACTCAGTACTTTAACAACTGGGAGAAAGTCTAAGCTTGCCAGATAAAGAAGTGATTACAAAAGCTCGATGGGGAAGAAATTGGCTCACTTTGGCTAATATCAGATTACCTCATCATCTGGTGTCCTTGACAAGTTGGATATCCTAGATCCCTTACTCTAGCATCACTGGTCACTCCCATTGAGAACGTCATTATAAGCCCTTTTGTAAACTCCTTCAGGACTGTATCCTGACTATGAAATAGTAGTGGTAGGGACTGGCCCACTCTCCAAAGGAAGGGTAGTTCATCCCACTCTGCTACTGGAGGAAGACCAGCTTTGAAATGAGAGAAGCCTAGAAATGAGGATGCTTCTAGCTGTGGCTGTGGACTGCTAGCTGTCTGACAGGGACTCAGAGGTTATACAGGCTCCTGTGCTAAATATGAATGGGTATGGGCCCCAGATTATGTTGGTATGCTTCTGAAACCCCTTCTGTTTCATTGGTTTAATCCCCCCTGCTTAACACTGTATTCTATTTACATAACTACTGTTAACTAAGCACCAGCATGCCTGCAGGGCATTGGTTTAATCCCCACTGGTTCACGATGTCTTTTTGCCCCATCCCCTCTCCTTGTCATACCCTGATTTTCACCAGTCTCTTTTCGATCCACCCTCTCTACGTCACACCCTACTTGGTGAGTATATATATATAAGGACAGTATTGTGATTATAGTTAGTTTAGATAGCTTGGCTTAGATTGTGTTGTGTTCTACATGAATAAAGAGACACTGCATACAAGATTAGATCATTGTGGTAAAGTTAATTAAATTTATATTTTCTTCAAGTTTGTGAGCAACTGTCTGCCCTATTCCTGCTTCCTAGTTCTACTCTCAAAACTCTGACACCATCTCCCCAGACAATACTTCAGGTCTATCCCCATCTTAGCTATAAAGCTCAAGCAAAGATTATTAAGACATCTGCTCCTAGGAACATTCCTAAAATAGATTTCCTAATTTTCTTCTGCTGTGAGGTCCCTACTTCCATCTGCTCTATTCTTACTTTATGGTTCCTGTTTATTAAATATTTTGTCCTGTTTGCCATCTTACTGGATTTCATCCACCACATTCCAGGTTCTACTATGATAGGTAGGAGCTGGTTAATTACCCAGTTTATTTATGTGAACCCTGGAGGAATGGTGTCCTTTATAGTTAGTTATGACTCATCAGATTCATAAAGTGCAGTCATATAGTCCCTCCAAAGCTAATCTTCAGGATCTCTAACTGGTATTATGTCTAGATCTGTAGTTCTCAGGTTAAGGTGATTTTTCTCCTCTTTACCCTGGGATCATTGGTGGTCTCAATATATTTTTGTTTGTCAGAATTTGTGAGTGTGTAGAGCCATTTGAATCCAGTAGACAAAGGCAAATAACACTGCAAATAGCTTACAATGTATAGGAAAGAACCACCAGATAATTCCATGGCTTAAAATGTCAAGAGTGTAAAGGCCACAAAGTCCTGTTCTAGTAGCAGTCTAATTTCCTCTTTTCTAATGTTTTCTCTTTATTAGAAAAGAGGATAACATTTTTTTCTTCCTATCAGACTTGCCGAAACAGTGAGCTCATCATCTCCTTTCACTGAATGACTTCATTAGCTCACAGCCAACAGAATGGAAAATTCTGGGACTTTTCCTGTATCTCTTACTACAATAAATTGATTTCCTGTGATGAGTAACTGATCTGGAGCTAGATGTTTCCCTTCATCCCAGAGGTTTGGTCAGAATCTGAATTTATTTTAATATTTTATATATTTATTGGAGGGGAGAGGAAGGGAGAGAGAGAAAGAGAGACACTTGTAGTACTGCTTCAAAATTTTAAAAGCTTTCTTTCCCCCTGCAGCTGGGGACTAAGGGCCAGAACCTAGATCTTTGAGCACAGTAATATATGTGCTTAACAAGGTGCACCACTGCCTGGTCCAAGAACCTCAATTTCTAACCCTTGCAGGTTGTCATGCTATCACAGTCACCAGTGCTCCCATTATATTATTTGGAATCAGAATTTTTATGTGCCTAGAAAAAAATATATCTGGTATTTCTGTTGCACTGCAGTAAGAGGTTAGAGCTTACATAAGCTAGATAAATACAAAGTCAAGGTAACTCAATTTTATGTATCACATTAACATAGAACTGAAAATCCTTAGGGCATACTTTAAGAATCTAGGGAGATCTTGGCTATACTGCCTAGTAAAAAAAGATGTGTACAATTAGAGAAATAACATGGGTAATGAGAATTGTGTAGAATCTTGGCATCTATTCCATCTGGAGTCTACCACTGCTGTGGAGCAGTCTATCAACGAAACTCAGCAGGATGGAGCTGAATGGACCATCTCTGTGAATATCTTTACACTTTCACTTCTTCTACCCTGACTCAAATATAACTATATTGTCATTGTTCAATTTTGCCTGCTTTTCACAAGTTTAAAAAATTTGTGAACTAGAAATTTCATTAGTTTTCCATCAAACTCTTCTTGATAGGAATTACTCTATTAGACACTTAACTTTGTATGGACAGGGATACTTGTCTTATGTGTTTAATAAGTCTGAAATAACTAGCACAGTGTCTGGTGCATAGTAGTGGTAGGCACTGAAAATATTTATTAGATAAATACATCTATAAGCTCTCTACTCAGGTATGTCTTTTGATTTGTGTTTGATGTAGCTGTTGACAACATATGACCAGTAACCACTGAAGACCCCTGGAAATTTACTTTCAAATTTAAGAATGTGGTTATTAAAACACATATTTCTGGGTCCTTCCTTAAGAGTTTCTGATTCTACCAAAAAAGCATATGACCCCATGCAAAAATGGGCAGAGGATATGAACAAGACATTCACCTCAGAGGAGATCCAAAAGGCTAGCAAACATATGAAAAACTGCTCCAAGTTGTTTGTCAGAAAAATGCAAATAAAGACAACATTGAGACACCACTTCACTTGTGTGAGAATGGCATACATCAAAAAGGACAGCAGCAACAAATGCTGGAGAGGCTGTGGGGACAGAGGAACCCTTCTGCACTGCTGGTGGGAATGTAAATTGGTCCAGCCTCTGTGGAGAGCAGTCTGGAGACCTCTCATAAGGCTAGACATAGAACTTCCATATGACCCAGTAATTCCTCTCCTGGGGATATACCCCAAGGATTCTATAATACCCAATCAAAAAGATATGTGTACGCCTATGTTCATAGCAGCACAATTCATAATAACTAAATCCTGGAAGGAACCCAGGTGCCCAACAACAGATGAGTAGCTGAGAAAGCTGTGGTGTATATATATACACAATGGAATACTATGCAGCTATTAAGAACAATGAACCCACCTTCTCTGACCCATCTTGGAGAGCTAGAAAGAATTATGTTAAATGAGCTAAGTCAGAAAGACAAAGATGAGTATGGGATGATCCCACTCATCAACAGAAGTTGAGAAAGAAGAACAGAAAGGGAAAATAAAACAGGATCTGATGAAATGGAGAGTAGGGCACCAAAGTAAACCCCTGTGGTAAGGGGGAGGGTAGACATTCAGCTTCCCGGGGCAGCGGGGGTGGGGGATTGGTGTGGATGGGTGGGTGGGATGGGACACAGTCTTTTGGTGGTGGGAATGGTGTTTATGTACTTTCCTATTAAAGTATAGTCATATAAAACACTATTCAATTAATATGAGAGGGGAAAATTGATCATATGTCTAGAACTTTTTAAAACACAGACTGAGTCTTTTTAATATGTAGGCTGAGTCTTTGATATGTTGACTCTCTCAAAAGCCTAGATGAGGGAGAACAGAAGCAACTGGTGACACCGCTATATACAAGATGCTGGGTATTATACAGTAAACACTAACAAAGGGACTTTTAAAAGTTAACCCAATTACCAAATAATGAGATGATAACAATAACTATCCATTGTCTTATTGAACCCTAAGACAGCAGGAACCTCACATTTCCACAATAGAGCCTATATTTGCCTCAGTCCTGGAGTCTTAGGGTGGAGCCCACTTTCCTGAATGCTTCTCTCAATTCATATCAAATAATATTGCATCACAGCCTAATCAACACAATGAGTGCCACCTTAGCATGCTTCACTTCAGACTGTGTCCAGAGACTTCAGGTGTGGAATGACAACCCTTCAGCTTCATTACTCGGTTGAGGCCTTTCCTTTCATAGTATACTCTAATTCCATTCCAGGTGGTCTACTCCCCAATAATGTCCCCAAACCTAGATATAGACAAGGTCCCATGAGATAGAGCATATGTTCACAGGTGTCCATAAACCAGGGGAAAATATATACCTGAAAGCAAAAGTACACAATAGTCTGCAGTGAGTACCCCCAACACTTTATCTGCACTATTCCAGCCTTTAGGTCCTGAGTGTTCAACAATTTGTTTGGCTTTGTATGTTAACTCTCTTTTCAGCCACCAGGTCCCAGATGCCAGTCTGATGTTGACCAGACTTCCCTGGACTGACGACCCCACCAATGTGTCCTGGAGCTCCACTTCCCCAGAGACCCACCCTACTAGGAAAAGAGAGAGGCAGACTGGGAGTATGGATCGACCAGTCAACACCCATGTTCATCAGGGAAGCAATTACAGAAGCCAGACCTTCCACCTTCTGCAACCCTCAACGACCCTGGGTCCATACTCCCAGAGAGGGATAGAGAATAGGAAAGCTATCAGGGGAGGGGATGGGATATGGAGATCGGGTGATGGGAATTCCGTGGAGTTGTACCCCTCCTATCCTATGGTTTTGTTAATGCCTCCTTTCTTAAATAAAAAAAAGTTTCTGATTCTGTCATTCTCTAGTGGATATTTACACTTCTTAAGAATCTACATTTCTAGCAAGCCAGAATGTGATGTCACTGTACTCTAAATTTGCAAGATAGAGCATACTTTAAAAAAAAAAACTGCCTTATAAAAACTGGTATAGTCATGGGCCCTTTGGAATATACCTAAAATGGAGACCCCAAATCTTCATCTGCAATATTCCAGCCTTTAGGTTCATGATTCATCAACATTAATATGTTAACTCTTCTTTCAGCCACCAGGTTCCAGATGTTACTATGATGCCAACCAGACTTCCCTGGACATACAACCCCACCAATATGTCCTGGAGCTCCACTTCCTTAGAGCCCTACCCCACTAGGGGAAGAGAGAGACAGGCTGGGAATACGGATCGACCTGTCAATGCCCATGTTCAGTGGGGAAGCATTTATAGAAGCCAGACCTTCTACCTACTGTAACCCATGGTGACCCTGGGTCCATACTCCCACAGAGTTAAAGAATGGGAAAGCCATCAGGGGAGGGTTTGGGATATGGAGCTCTGGTGGTGGGAATTGTAACCCTCTTATCCTATAGTCTTGTCAGTGTTTCCATTTTTTTATTTAATTTAATTTTTTTATTTAAGAAAGGATTAATTAACAAAACCATAGGGTAGGAGGGGTACAATTCCACATAATTCCCACCACCCAATCTCACCCCCTCCCCTGATAGCTTTCCCATTCTCTATCTCTCTGGGAACATGGACCCAGGGTCATTGTGGGTTGCAGAAGGTAGAAGGTCTGGCTTCTGTAATTGCTTCCCCACTGAACATGGGCGTTGACTGGTCAGTCCATACTCCCAGTCTACCTGTCTCTTTCTCTAGTAGGGTGGGTCTCTGGGGAAGCTGAGCTCCAGGGCACATTGGTGGGGTCTTCAGTCTAGGGAAGCCTGGCTGGCATTCTGATGACATCTGGAACCTGGTGACTGAAAAGAGAGTTAACATACGAAGCCAAACAAATTGTTGAGCAATCATGACCCAAAGCTTGGAATAGAGGAGAGGAAGTGTTAGGGGGGTATTCACTGCAAACTCTAGTGCACTTCTGCTTTCAGGCATATATTTTGCAGTAGTTTACGGATATGTGTGAACATGTGCTCTCTCTCACAGAAACTGGTGTATATCTAGGTTTTGGGACTTTGTTAGAAAGTGAACCACCTGAGATGAAATTAGAGTATACTATGAAAGGAAAGGTCTCACCCGAGTAATGAAGTTGAAGGGTTGTCATTCCACACGTGAAGTCTCTGGACACAGTCTGAAGTGAAGCATGTTGAGGTGGCAATCGTCGTGTTCAGTGTTTCCATTTTATAAATAAATAAATTTTAAAAATGCCTTAGATGTATATTGTGGTTATGTATAGTAGTCATTATCTGGTCACTGCAGAGTACACAGTGATGTTGATTATCTCCTTTGATGCAGAGAAAACTGAATGAAGTAAAAATAAATGTTCAAATATACACATTACTTTTCGAAAACTAATAAAAATGAGGCCTTCCATAACATAGTAATAAAGGAAAAGGAATCTACTCCATTTGGGCAAGAGAGTGGATATTTCATATTTACATCTAGTTTACTTTGATGTAGTTTGCTCTTCACTGGCTATATTGTATTTATTCTTCAGATCTCAGATGAATTGTGCTTTTTTATAGAAGCCAGCCTTGTTTGCCTAATTCAAAGTTACTATTTTATAGTATATGATCTTTTATAAATATCAATGAAGTTAATAATTTGTTTATTGAGATAATGCCTGCTAGACTATTGACTGCTTCATGTTTGAGTTCGTATACATTTTACTCATTGCTCTTCCTCTAGTACTCATTAGTTTGTCAGGCTCTAATCTGTTGGTATGCTTCTAATTCTGCTTCCAAAAACCCCTTCTGTTTTATTTGGTTTAATCCCCCCTGCTTAACAATGTATTCTGTTTACATAACCACTGTTAATTAAGCACTGGCATGCCTGCATGGCATTGGTTTGATTCCACTCAAAGCTGCGGTCTATTTACATAAATCACTGTTAACTAAGCACCACCCTCCCTCCAGGGCATTGGTGGTTCAGTGGTAGAATTCTCGTCTGCTCCACTCCCTCTCCTTGTCACACCCTGATTTTCACCAGTCACTTTTTGCTCCACCCTCTCTAAGTCTATTTGGAGTTGATTTTTGTTTCTGGTGAGATAAGGTGATTCAAGTTCATTCTTCTGCATATTTCAACCCAGTTTACGCAGCACCGTTTATTGAAGAGAGCCTCCCTCCTCCATTTAATATGTTGCCTCCCCTTATCAAAAATTAGATGTCCATATGTGTGGGGGTTTCCTTCTGGGCTTTCAATTCTGTTCCAATGATCTGTGTGCCTATTTTTGTTCCAGTACCAGGCTGTTTTGATGATGATGACCTTATAATATAGTTTGAGATCTGGAAGTGTGATGCCTCCATTTCTGTTTCTTTTCCTCAAGATGGTTTTGACAATTCTAGGTGTTTTCTGGTTCCAGATAAATGATGGTAGTTTTTATTCTATTATCTTAAAGAAGCTTGGTGGAACTTTGATGGGTATTGCATTAAATTTGTATATGGCTCTTGGGAGAATATTCATTTTGATGATATTTATTCTTCCGATCCATGAGCATGGGATGTCTTTACATTTTTTTGGTATCAGTTTCTATTTCCTTGAATAGTGACTCATAGTTTTCAGTATACAAGTCTTTCACTTCTGTAGTGAGCTTTATTCCTAGGTATTTTATTGATTTTGCTGCAACAGTGAATGGGAGTGATTTCTGGATGTCTTCTTCTACAGATTTAGTGTTTGCATAAATAAATGCCACTGATTTTTGTACATTGATTTTGTATCCTGACACCTTGCTATACTGCCTAATAAGTTCCAGTAGTTTTCTGCTGGATTCTTTAGGTCTTTCTATGTACACTATCATATCACCTGCACATAGTGAGAGCTTGACTTCTTCCCTTCCAATCTGTATTCCTTTGATTTCTTCCTCTTGCCTGATTGCTGTGGCAAAAACTTGTAATACTATGTTGAAGAGTAATGGTGATAGTGGACAGCCCTCTCTAGTCCCCGATCTTAAGGGGAATGCTTTCAGCTTCTGTCCATTGAGTATCATATTGGCTGTAGGTTTGCTATATATGGATTCCACTATCTTGAGGAATTTCCCATCTATTCACATTTTTTGTAGTGTTTTGAGCATGAATGGGTGTTGTATTTTTGTCAAAGGCTTTCTCTGCATCTATTGAGATAATTATGTGGTTTTTGGCTTTGCTTTTATTGATGTGGTGAATGACATTGATTGTTCAGCCAGCCTTGCATTCCTGGAATAAATCTCATTTGGTCACGATGAACAATCCTTTTGATATACTGCTGTATCTGGTTGGCCAAGATCTTGTTTAATATTTTGGCATCTATGTTCATCAGAGATATTGGTCTGTAGTTTTCCTTTTTTGTTATGTCCTTATCTGCTTTTGGTATCAGGGTAATGTTGGCTTCATAGAAGGTGGAAGGGAGTATTCCTGTTTCTTCAGTCTTGTGGAAAAGCTTTAGAACTATGGGTATTAACTGTTTCCTGAAGGTTTTGTAGAATTCATTTGTGAAGCCATCTGGTCCAGGACTTTTGTTGTTGGGGGTGATTTAATATTTTTTAAAAGTCATTATTAGAAACCTATTAACAATATAAACCCACTGTTAGAAAATTTGATCAGGATACTAATTTGACACCTTAAGTGTTTAGGCTGAAGGACTATATACTCAGAACTGGGGTCTGTGCATCAAGAAGTTCTAGACATTCAATCTATTTTCCCCTTATATTGTTCGAAAAAGTTAATTATATAATACTATAAGTTAACAGGAGTGTATATTAGCACCACCAATGGTATATGTCCGGAACCTTACCCCTGTATAATGAAGCATAAATCTACCCTCAACATCCACCCAGATTTTTTTTTTTTTTACTTTGGTGCAGTACTCCAAACACAATCAATTTCCACTTTAGTTTTCCTTTCTGTTCTTCTTTCAACTTCTGTTTATGAGTGGAACCATCCCATACTTTTTTTTGTCTTTCTGACTTCTCTCATTTAACAAAATTCTTTCTCGCAGCATCCAAGATGCGTCAGAGAAGGTAGGTTGGTCATTTATAAAATGGAAATATTGAAAAGACTATAGGATAAAAGTGGCACTACTCCACGCAATTCCCACCACCAGAGTGTATATCCAATACACTCCCTTTATAGCTTTCCCATCCTTTATCCCACTGGGAGTATGAACTCAAGGACATTATAGGGTGAATAAGGTGGGAGGTCTGTCTGGCTTCTGTAATTGCTTCCCCACTGAAAATGAGAATTGACAGGTTGATTCATACTCCCAGCCTGTCTCTCTCTTTCCGTAGTGGGGTAGGGATCTGGAGAGGTGGGGCTCATGTGCCCAGGGAAGTCAGGTTGGCATCATGGTATCAACTGGAATATTTGTCTGAAAAAGAGTTAAGATGTAAAACAGAAAAAATGTTGACTAATCATGAACCTAAAGGCTGGAATATTGCAGATGGAGATCTGAGGTCTCTATTTTGGAAATAGTGATTAGACCTATTTTAGGTATTTTCCAAGTGACCCATGACTTTACTAGTTTTTGCTTGTGCCTGGCACAGTGTGCCTGCACCTACTGTTCAGGTGACCTAAGTTATTGTCTGGGGGAGGGGGGATTGTATCATAGTTGGAAAAAGGACAAGAAAGCTGAGAATAATTCCCAAATATGGGAAAACTATGGTAAATATTGTTTTTAAATTTCTTTATTGGGGAATTAATGTTTTACATTTGACAATAAATACAATAGTTTGTATATGAGTAACATTTCTTAGTTTTACACATAACAAACAATCCCCACTATGTCCTCTGCCATCCTTCTTGGATCTGTATTCTCCCCACCCACCCACCCCAGAGCCACTTTGATGCAGTACACCAATTCCAGTTCAGATTCTACTTTTGTTTTCTTTTCTGATCTTATTTTTCAACTTCTGCCTCGGAGTGAGATCATCCCATATTCATCCTTCTGTTTCTGACTTATTTCACTTAACATGATATTTTCAAGGTCCATCCAAGATCGGCTGAAAACGGTGAAGTCACCATTTTTTATAGCTGAGTAGTATTCCATTATATATACCACAACTTGCTCTGCCTCTCACTTATTGTTGGACACCTGGGTTGTTTCCAGGTTTTGGCTATTACAAACTGTGCTGTCAAGAACATATGTGTACACAGATCTTTTTGGATGGGTGTGTTGGGTTCCTTAGGATAGAACCCCAGGAGAGGAATTGCAGGATCATAGGGTAGGTCCATTTCTAGCCTTCCAAGAGTTCTCCAGACTGTTCTCCACAGAGGTTGGACCAATTTACATTCCCACCAGAAGTATAGGAGGGTTCCTTTGACCCCACAACCTCTCCAGCATTTGCTGCTGTTACCTTTTCTGATGTATAACATTCTCACAGGAGTGAAGTGGTATCACATTGTTGTCTTTATTTGCATTTCTCTGACAATCAAAGACTTGCAGCATTTTTTCATATGTTTCTCGGCTTTTTGGATCTCTTCTGTGGTGAATATTCTGTCCATGTCCTCCCCCCATTTTTGGATGGGTTTATTTTCTTTTTGTTGAGATTTGCAAGTTCTTCATAAATTCTGGTTAGTAGCCTCTTGTCTGATGTATGGCATGTAAAGATTATCTCCCATTCTGTGAAGGGTCTCTTGGTTTGAGTTAGTAGTTTCTTTTGCTGTGCAGAAGCTTCTAAATTTGATGTAGTCCCATAGGTTTATGCTTGCCTTAGTCTTCTTTGTAATTTGATACATTTCATTGAAGATGTCTTTAAAATTTATGCGGAAAAGAGTTCTTCCAATATTTTCCTCTAAGTATCTGATAGTTTGTGGTCGAACATCCAAGTCTTGATCCACTTGGAATTTACTTTTGTATTTGGTGAAATATAGTGGTTCAGTTTCACTCTTCTGCACATTTCAACCCATTTTTTCCAACACCATTTGTCTGAAGAGACTATGCTTTCCCCATTTAATAGTCTGGGCACCTTTGTCAAAGTTTAGATGTCCACAGGTGTGGGGGATTACTTCTGGGCTTTCAATTCTATTTCACTGGTGTGTCTATTCATGTTTCTGTACAAAGCAGTTTTGATGACAATGGCCCTATAATACAATTTGAGATCTGGAGTGTGATGCCTCTGGTTCTGTTCTTTCTTCTCAAGATCGTTTTGGCAATTCTAGGTCTTTTCTGGTTCCAGATAAACATTTGTAGCATTTGTTCTATTCTCCTAAAAATGTGGTTGGGATCTTGATGGGGAAAGCATTAAATTTGTATATGACTCTGTGTAGTATATTCATTCTGATAATATTAATTCTTCCAACCCATGAACATGGAATATCTTTCCATTTCTTTGTGTCTTTTTCAATTTCCTTGAGTAGAGACTAATAATTTTCAGTGTAACAGTCTTTCACTTCTTTGGTTATGTTTATTCCTAAATATTTTATTGTTTTTGTTGCTATAGTAAAGGGAATTGATTTCTGGATTTCAACTTCTCCTACCTTAGTGTTTGCATAGAGAAATGCCACTGACTTTTGAATGTTAATTTTGTAGGCTGACACCTTACTGTATTGCCTGATGATATCCAAAAGATAATTGCTAGATTTCTTAGGTTTTTCTATGTATATTATCATGTCATCTGCAAATAGGGAGAGTTTGACTTCTTCTCTTCCAATCTCTATGTCTTTAATTCCTTGCTCCTGCATAATTGTTATGGCAAGAACTTCCAACCCTTTGTTGAATAGTAATGGTGATAGTAAGCATCCCTGACTAGTACCTGATCTGAGGGGAAATGCTTCCAGTTTTTCACCACTGAGTATGATGTTGGCTGTAGGTTTGCTATATATAGATTCCACTATCTTCAGTAATTTTCCATCTCTTCCCATTTATTGTAGTGTTTTCTATATAAAGGGATGTTGTATTTTTTCGAAGGCTTTCTCTGCATCTACTGATATGATCATGTGGTTTTTGGCCTTGTTTTTATTGATGTGGTGGATCACATTTATTGATTTACGTATATTAAACCAACCTTGCATGCCTAGGATAAACCCCACTTGGTCATGATGAACAATCTTTTTAATATACAGCTGTATCTGGTTGGCTAGAATTTTGTTCGATATTTTAGCATCTATGTTCATCAGAGATATTGGTCTGTAGTTTTCTTTTTTGGTTGTGTCCCTGTCTGCTTTTGGTATCAAAGTGATGGTGGCTACATAGAAGCTGGCAGGGAGTATTCCAGTGTCTTCAATCTTTTGGAAGACTTTTAAAAGTAGAGGTATTAATTCTTCTTTGAAGGGTTTGTAGAATTCATTTGTAAAACCATCTGGTTCAGCACTTTTATTTTTGGGAAGGTTTTTGATAACTGTTTCAATTTCATTAGTTGTGATATGCCTGTTCATGTTATCTACTTCCTATTTACTTAATTTTGGAAGGTCATAGGTATCTAGGAAATTGTCCATTTCTTACAGGTTCACTAGCTTGATGGCATATAATTGTTCATAGAAGCCTCGCATGATATGTTGAATTTCTGCAGTATACGTTGTGATATCTCCTCATTCATTTACTATATGATTTATTTGGGTCTTCTGCCTTTATTGTTTTGTGAGTCTGGCTAAATGTTTTTCGATTTTGTTCACTCTTTCAAAGAACCAACATTTACTTTCATTGATCTTTTGTATGGTTTTCTTATTTTCAATATCACTTTAGTGATTTCTGTCCTTCTGGTTGCTTTAGGGTTCCTTTGTTCTTCTTCTTCTAGGTCTTTAAGATGTTCAATCAGCCTGTTTATTTGTGCTTTTTCTTGTTTCCTAATGTGTGCTTGTATGACTATGAACTTCCCTCTCAGTATTGCCTTAGCTGTGTCCCAAATATTTTGATAGCTTGTGTCTTCATTTTCATTGAACTCTTGAAACATTTTGACTTTTTCCTTTATTTCCTCTTTGACCCAGTAGTTGTTAAGGAGTGTACTGTTGAGCTTCCACATTTTGGGACTGTTACTAATCTTTAGTTGATTGTTAAGTGTTAGTTTAATTCCACTGTGGTCTGAGAAGATGTTTGGGATGATTTCAATGCTCTTGAATTAGCTGATGCTGTCTTTGTGGCCTAACATAGGGTCTGTTCTTGAGAATGACCAATGTGGACTTGAGTAAAATGTGTATTCCAGTTTCTTGGAATAAATGAGTCTGAAAATGTCCAGTAGTTCTAGTTTATTTATCTCTTCATTTAGCTCCCTTATGTCTTTATTGATTTTCTGCCTGGATGATCTGTCCAGTTGAGAGAGTGGGGTGTTAAAGTCCCCTACTATGACTGTGTTGCTGTTAATATATTGCTGTAGCTCTTTCAGTAGACATTTGATATATTTAGATGGCTTCTCATTGGGTACATAGATGTTAATAACTGTTAAGTCCTCTTGATTGACTGATCCTCTGAGCATTAAGTAGTGTCCATTCTTATCTTTTTAAATCTTATCTATCTTAAAATCTATCATGTCAGATATGAGAATAGCTGTTCCTGCCCTTTTTTTGGGCCATTGGCTTGTTGATAGTTTCCCATCCTTTCATTTTGAGTCTGTGTTTGTCTTGTTGAGTTAGGTGGGTTTCCTGTAGACAGAATATTGTTGGGCTGTGTTTTCTAATCCATCTTCCTACTCTGTGCCTTTTAATAGGTGAATAAATTCAGGCCATTGACATTTATTGATATCAAAAATTAAAGATATTTTAATGCATTATTGTAGAGTTTTAGAATGTTCTGATATATGGCCTATTTATGTTGATTTAACTGTTTATAGGAGACCTTTCAGAATTTCTTTCAGGGCAGGCTTGGTGATAGTTGATTCCTTCAACTGTTGCTTGTCTGAGAAGGTTTTTATGCCTCCGTCTAGTCTGAATGACAGTCTAGCAGGATACAGTATTCTTGGTTGAAAGCCTTTCTCATTGAGTACTCGATAGATATCTTGCCATTCTCTTCTGGCCTGTAGAGTTTGTGTGGAGAATTATGCTGCTAATCTTATAGGTTTTCATCTGTAGGTGACTCTGTTTTTTCTCTTGCAGCCTTCAGGATCCTTTCTTTATCCTTATTCCTTATATTCTAAATAGGATTTGTCTTGGTGTCTTTAAGTCTGTGTTCATTCTGTTTGGGACAGAATGAACCTGGGCTTCTCGAACCTTTATGTCTTTGATGTTTTCTAGACTAGAGAAGTTTTCAGCTATTATGGCCTGAAGAATGCTTTCTTCCCCTCCCTCTCTTTCTTCCTCTGGTAAGCCAATGATGAGAATATTGTTTCTTTTGAAGTCATCCCATAGGTCTCTGTTGTTGTTTTCAGTATGTCTTAATATCTTTTTGAGATCTCTTACTTCTTTTTTAGTTGTCTCTAATTTGTCCTCGATCCTGCTAATTCTGTCTTAAGCCTCATTTATTCTATTATCTCTCCCCTCTACTGTTTTCTGGAATTCATCTATTTTGTTACCCTGTTCTGATACTGTTTTTGCTTGTTCAGCTAGTTATGTTCTTAGCTCAGATATTGAAGCTTTCAGCTGATAACCTTGAGATAATTAGTGTTTTTTTCCAGAGTCTCATTTGTTGTTTCTGAATTTCTGGTGACAATTCTTTCAACCTCTTTACTCATTCATGTGATTATTTCCTTAACTAGTGTTTGGATGTTGACCTCATTATTTAGTGCTTCACCCTTTGGGGAGCTTTTAGCTGGATTCTTGTCCTGGTTCATTTCTCCAATATTTCTTCTTGTTGGTTTAACCATTTTGTGTACTATGTTATGATGTTTCTCTCTCAGTACTTTTCAAATTACTGATCACTCTTGCCTGGATTGACTTGTGTCTAAGTAAGGTAATTAAAGGGTTCACAGTTGTGGAAGTTAACATTTGTTTTGGTAGTATTTTAATCCCTGATTTGGAGCTCAGTGGCTTAAAATCCTCTTTTCTGCTTTTTCTTCCCTGTAGGCTATGGGAGCCTGAAGGATTTTAAACTATAAGTAGGCTTTTTAGCTTAATCACTAACTCCTGACCAAGAGATAAAGCAGGGTGACAGAGAGATAATCCTGTGGTTATGCAAAGAGACTTTCACAGTCTCACCACTATGCCATGTAGGTATAGGTCTTTTCCTGAGTTTCCTGGTTAGTTCTCTGTCCCCTGGTGTCAGCACAGGGCCTCTAGCTAATGCTCCAGATTCTGAGATCAGTAACAATGGAGACTCAGAGTTGCACTTGGTGAGTCTCAGGGGAGTCCTCTCTTTCTTCAGCCATCCCCTTGTTGGTGGAACAGACTGGAGGTGGTGTCTCAATTGATAAACTGCCAGACTGTTACCAGCTGCTTAATCTCCCCCTAGGCTCCTCTCTGTCCACCAGCCACACATGTTTGCACTCACCAGTGATTTTGGTGGGTTCCTGAATTTGTTCTAGTCATGTCTTGTTTTGCTCTCAGGTGGTCTCCTTGGTATTGCTAGTTGATCCATCAATCTAATCTGGAGACCATAATCAGCACAGGAGCCTATGTATACTCTGCATCCCTGTAGGTCTGTGCTCACATTTCATGGTCACGGCTAGGAACATTTCAGGTTGTGGCAATATCAGGACCCATCAACCTTGGGTGATAGGCAGAATATGCTATCCAACCTTCAATCAGAGAATGGAACACTCCTCATCATTGTTGATCCACATTGAGGGCCAATTCCTATAGGGGCCCACAGAGGTATTCATTATGTAGTTCCTGACGGAGATGACCAGTGATAGTGGTGAGAGTGATCTGTTAGAGGTCTAGGCCCATCAGGTCTGTGTGGGAATCCCAGGAATTCTTGAATAGAGCCCCAGGTGATGGTGTGGCCTGGTAGTGACTAAAGAGTCATCATTAAAGTATGCCAATCTCTTGTTCTTATTCAGCTTTTGTAGTTTGTATGACAAGATTAGTTTTGGAGTGATTGAGGAATGTGCAATAGGAGGTAGGTGGGGAGTGTATCTATGTCTAAATAGAAACTATTTCATTAGGTGCTTTATGGTGTCTTTTTAGGTCTTTCTGCTTGCTTGCTACATTTATTGACTCACTGTAAACTACTGTGCACTTTTCCTTTAAGGTATATATTTTTCCCCAACTCCTGGATATATGTACATTTGCCCTATCTCATAAACCCTGGTCTATATCTGGATTTTGAGGTTTGTTAAGAAGTATACCACTCGGGGAGTCAGGGGTTATTGCAGCGGGTTAAGTGCACATGGCGCAAAGCACAAGGACCGGCATAAGGATCCTGGTGAGAGTCCTGGCTCCCCACCTGCAGGGGAGTCACTTTTCAGGTGGTGAAGCAGGTCTGCAGGTGTCTGTCTTTCTCTCCCCTTCTCTGTTTTCCCCTCCTCTCTCCATTTCTCTCTGTCCTATCCAACAACAACATCATCAACAATAATAATAACCACAACAACAATAAAAAGACAATAAGGGCAACAAAAGGGAAAATAAATAGATTTTTTAAAAAAAAAAAAAAGAAATATACCACCCAAAATGAATTTAAGGAGTCCTATAAGCTAGGAAAGATCTCACCAGAGTGATGAAGCTGATGGGTTCATATTCCATGCCTGACATCTCTGGATGTAGTGTGAAGTGAAACATGCCATGGTGGTACTGGTTACATTATTAGGCTGGGATCAGCAGGTGCATTATCAGTTGGTAATGACTTGGAAGAAGCACGCAGGAAAGTGAGCTTCACCCTAGAAGTTTCAGGACTGGAAAAAATGTGGTATTTATAGAGAAAGCAGAGGGTTCCTATAGTCTTGGAGATTAAGAAAGCAATAGATAGTTTTAGCTATAACCAAATCATTTGGTAATTGGGTTAACTTTGAAAGATTTTTCTAATTTAAACCTCATGGAGTATCCTATCATTACTTTTTTGTGTATTGTATGGTTTCTAGGCTAATGGTCAGGTCTTTGATCTATTTGGAGTTGACTATTGTACATGGTGAGATGTTGTACCCCTCTTTAATTCATCTGCATATTTCAATCCAATTGTATTAATACCCTTTGTTGAAAAGATGCTAATTTCTCTATGTACTGTTGTGATTTTTTTTTGGTCAAAATACAGTTGACCATAGGTGTGGGGATTACTTCTGGGCTCTCAATTCTATTCCACTGATCTGTGTGTATTTTTGTTCCAGTACCAGGCAGTTTTGATAATAATATCACTGTAGTATAATTTGAGATGAGGGGATGTTCTTCCATTCTTGTTTTTTAGAATTGCTTTGGAAATTTAGGTTAAATTCTGGCTCCAGATAAACTTCTGTAGCTTTAGTTATACTCTCTTTAAGAAATTTGGTCAAACCTTGATAAGAATTACATTAAATATGTCTATGGGTCAAGGTAGAGTGATCATTTTAATGATGCTAATTATTCCAGCCAATGATCATGGAATTTCCTTCTATTTTTGTGTCATTTAAATTTGTTTTGTTTTGTTTTTGTTTAACACCATTCCTGCCACCAGAGGTCTATGTCCCTACCCCCACCAACCCCCATAGTGAAGTTGAAAATATACCCTCTCCCTTCCCCCAGAGTATTTTACTTTGATGCAATGCTCCAAACTCAGTCAAATTCTGTTTTTCATTTCCTTTTCTGTTCTTCTCAACATCTGTATATGAGTGATTTAAAATTTCCTTTAGCAGTGACCAATAATATTCAGTATGTATGTATATTACCTCTTTTACTAAGTATCTTACTAGGTAACTGATTGTGTACCACCTGAAATGGAATTCAGGAGTCCTGGTCTAAGCTTTTAGGAGAGTCAATATTTCAAAGAACTAGTCATTATTAGAAATGTGGAGAAGACAAAATCAATTCTGCTGCCTTACAAAGTATGGGGCAGGCCAAGGCTGCCTATAAAGTGGGAAGTCCTAGACTAAACTGAAGCTATTCACCCTTTTTGCTTTATGGTGGAGGTGAAGTCAAGTCTACTGCCTTACAAAATATGGGGCAGGTCAAGGCTGCCTGCAAAGTGGGAAGTCCTAGACTAAACTGAATCAATTCACCCTTTTATTTCCAATTATATTGATAATTTGAGGACTTAATATCTGTATTATAAATACACAAATATAACCTGGGGATAATACAAAGAGACCCCCAGGGGAAGTACATTGTGACAACAATTATGGCAGTGAGTATAACAAGACCAAAAATGGCCTAAGAGCTAAAGCTGCTGTACTCACTAGGAAGCTTTCAGAAAAAGAGCTATTTGTCACCACTATAGCTTCTCTATTGGCTCGACTCAGATCAAATATCAGAACTATGGGTGGCTTATATTATGAGTGGCAGATTGTGGTCTCCACCTAAATATAAAAAGGCCCTGCTACTTACCTTCACCAACAGACCTCCTGCTTCCACTTACAGGTATCTATAATGAATATAGAGGTTGTGCAGTTTAATAGCTAACATTAGGGTATATAGGTATAAGTTAGTTATATAAAGGTCAGCCAAAAGAGAGTCCCCATGGTGTGTGCTTACTTTACAGTAAAAGATTTCTTTAGGTAGACAGTTTGCTAGATATTAGAAAAGTGTTACTTAAACCCATCTAAAAATGGGTTAAGAAGAAAAGCTATTAGACTGAGTTGAAGGAATGAATGTTGATTTACACAGAAGGTCAAAACTGGTAGATGGTCAAAACACAGATGGTCATTCCAAGGGAACTTTCAAGGGAATATTTAGGCTGCCTAAGGCCAAGGGAACTTTCAATGTAAAATTTAGGCTGCCCCAGACGAACTTTCAAGGGAAGATTTAGGCTACTCCAGACCAAGGAAACTTTTGAGGGAATATTAGGATGTCCCAGACCAAGAGAACTTTCTAAGGAAAACATACCTAAAAGAATAATAATAATAATAATGTTGTTTAAGGATATTCTTGATGTTAATGAAAACAATCATGGATGATGTCAGCTGTATCCTTGATACTAATGAAAACAATCTTACATGATGTCAACTATATCCGGGTAAATACTGTTTAAAAATAAAGCTCTGCAGAGAGAAAAATGGAGGTACCCCTCTCCTGCATTTGAAGCAACTGACATGTCTCTCACTTCATTCATCTACTGACTCCCTATCCTTCAGGAAGTATCCTAATAACTCTGCTGGGGCTGGTCCCCAGCAGAAATGGATTAAAAATTTCAGCCCACTCTGAATACTCAATCTGATTGCCAATTTGAAGTCTTATGTAATTAGATTGAAGGAACATATACTCAGAGCTATGGTCTATGCATCAAAAAGTTTGAGGCATTTTTCCCATCATATAAATTGAATAGTGATTGTATGTCTCAAACTTTTTAAAGCACAGACTGGATCTTCTTAATACATAGGCTGAGTCTTTGATATGTGACTCTCTCAAAAGCCTAGACCGGGGAGAACAGAAGCAACTGGTGGCACAGCTGTATACAAGATGTTGGGTATTATACAGAAAATCCTAACAAAGGAACTTTTCACAGTTAACCAAATTACCAAATAATGTGATGATAAAAATAACTATCTGTTGTCTTCTTTAACCCTAAGACAGCAGGAACCTCACATTTCCACTATAGAGCCTATATTTCCCCCAGTCCTGGAGTCTTAGGGTGGAGCCCACTTTCCTGCATGCTTCTCTCAATTCATACCAAATAATATTGCATCCGCCAGTCCCAACCTAATCAACGCAATGAGTGCCACCTCGTTATGCTTCACTTCAGACTGTGTCCAGAGACTTCAGGTGTGGAATGACAACCCTTCAGCTTCATTACTCGGGTGAGACCTTTCCTTTCATAGTATTCTCTAATTCCATTCCAGGTGGTTCACTTCCTAACAAAGTCCCAAACACTTCCTAACACTTCCTAACAAAGTCCCAAAACCTAGATATAGACCATGTCCCATGAGATAGAACATATGTTCACACATATCCATAAACTAGGGCAAAATATATACCTGAAAGCAGAAGTACACAATAGTCTGCAGTGAGTACTTCATCTGCACTATTCCAGCCTTTAGGCCCATAATTGTTTAACAATTTGTTTGGCTTTGTATGTTAACTCTTTTCAGCCACCAGGTTCCAGATGCCAGCATGATACCAACCTGACTTCCTTGGACAGATGACCCCACCAATGAGTCCTGGAGCTCTGCTTCCCCAGAGAACCACTCTACTAGAGAAAGAGAGAGGCAGGTTGGGAGTATGGATCGAACATTCAAAGCCCATGTTCAGCGGCGAAGCAATTACAGAAGCTAGACCTTCCACCTTCTGCATCCCACAATGACCTTGAGTCCATACTCCCAGAGGGATAAAGAACAGGAAAGCTATCAGGGGAGGGGATGGGATATAGAGATCAGGTGGTGGGAATTGTGTGGAGTTGTACCCCTCCTATCCTACCATTTTGTTAATGTCTCCTTTTTTGAATAAATAAATTAATTAAAAATAAAATAAATTGAATAATGATTTGTGAGACTATTGTGTATTAACACCATTCCCACCACAAAAGATCTGTGCTGCCATGCCCCCCAGTGATGGTTAACATCTAGCCTCACCCTCCACCCAGAGATTTTTACTTTAGAAACATATTCCAAACTCAGTCAGATTTTGCTTTGAGTTTCTCTTTCTGTTCTGTCTCAACTTCTGTTTATACGTGGGATTATCCCATACTTGTCTTTTGTCTTTGTCTGATTTAGCTTGCTTAACATATTCCATCTAGCTCCACCCAAGATGGGTCAAAGAAAGTAGGTTCATTGTTCTTAATAGCTGATTAGTATTCCATTGTGTAAATACACAATAGTTTTCTCAGCCATTATCTGTTGTCAGACACCTGGTTTGCTGCCAGGTTTTAGCTGTTACAAATTGTGCTGCTATGGACATAAGTGTATACACATCTTTTTGGATGAGTGTCATTATGTTTTTATGATATATCCCTAAGAGAGAGATTACTGGGTCATATGGGAAGTCTATTTCTAGCCTTGTGAGAGTTCTCCGGACTGCTCTCCACAGAAGTTGGATCAATTTACATTCCCAGGAGCTATATAGGAAGATTCCTATGTCCCCACAACCTCTACAGGATTTGTTGCTGCTGTCCTTTTTGATGTATGTCATTCTCACAGGAGTGAGGTAGTATCTCATTGCTGTACTTATTTGCATTTTTCATAAATCAGTTACGTGGAACAATTTTTCATATGTTTGTTAGCCTTTTAGATCTCTTCTGTAGTGAATATTCTGTTCATATCCTCTGCCCATTTTTGGATGGGATCATTTTCTTTTTTGTTGCTAAGTTTGGTGAATTCATTATTTTGGTTATTAGACTCTTGTCTGATATGTGGCATGTGAGGATCTTCTCCCATTCTATGAGGGGTCTCTATTTGCATGATGGTTTCTTTTGTTATACAGAAGCTTTTCAATTTGATATAGTCCCATTAATTTGTTTTTGTTTTAGTCTTCCTTTCAATTGGCTTTGTATCATCAAAAATATCCTTGAGGTTTAGGTGTGAAAGTGTTCCCCAATGTTTTCCTCTAAGTATTATAGTTTCTGGCCTAACATCCAGGTCCTTGATCTATTTGGAGTTGACTTTTGTTTATGGTGAGATAAAGTGGTTCAGTTTTATTCTTCTGCATGTTTCAACCCAGTTTTCCCAACCCCATTTATTGAAAAGAGTCTCCTTCCATTTAAGACTTTGGGTTCCTTTATGAAAAATCAGATGTCCATAGGTGTGGGAATTTATTTCTGGGTTTCAATTCTGTTCCACTGGTCTGTGTACCTATTTTTGTTCCAGTACTAGGCTGTTTTGATGATGATGGCCTTATAATGTAGTTTGAGATCTAAGAGGGTGATTTCTTCATTTCTGTTTCTTTTCCTCAAGATTGTTTTGGCGAATCGAGCTGCTTTCTGGTTCCAGATAAATGACTATAATTTTGTTCTATTCTCTTAAACTTGGTGGGACTTTGATGGGTATTACATTAAATTTGTATATAGCTCTGGAGAGAATGTTCTTTTTGATGATATTAATTCATCTAATCCACGAGCATAGGGTATCTTTCTATTTCTTAATATATTATTCTATTTCTTTGAATAGTGACTTGTAGTTTTCATTATACAAATCTTTCCCTTCTTTCGTGATGTTTATTCTTAGATATTTTATTGATTTTGCTGTGCCTGAGAATGGGAATAATTTCTGGATATCCTCTTTTTTGGACTTAGGATTTTCATAAGGAAATTACACTGATTTTTGTACATTGATTTTGTAGCCTGACACTTTGTTATATTTCCTAGTGATTTCCAGATTTCTACTGGATTCTTTAGGTTTTTCTATGTATACTATCATATCATCTGCAAATAATGAGAGCTTGACTTCTTCTTTTCCAATCTGTATTCCTCTGAGTTCTTTCTCTTGCCTGAATACTATGGCAAGAACTTCCAATAATATGTTGAATAGTAATGGTGATAACAGACAGCTGAGCTGAGGGGGGGAATGTTTTCAGCTTCTGCCAGTTGAGTATGATGTTGGCTGTATGTTTTCTGTGTATAGACTCCACTATCTTGAGAAATTTTCCATGCATTCCCATTTTTGTAGTGTTTTGAGAATGAATGGTTGTTGGATTTTGTCAAAGGATTTCTATGCATCTATTGAAATAATCATATGTTTTTTGGTCTTGTTTTGTTTTTATTGATGTGGTGAATCACACGGATTGACTTATGTATATTAAACCAGCCTTGAATTCCTGGAATAAATTCTACTCTGTCACGATGGACAATCTTTTTGATATACTGCTATATGCAGCTGTCTAGGATCTTGTTCAATATTTCACATCTATGTTCATCAGAGATATTGGTCTGTAGTTTTCCTTTTGTGTTGTGTCCCTTTCTGCTTTTGGTATCAGTGTGATGTTGGCTTCATAGAAGGTGGAAAGGAGTGTTCCCATTTTTTTGATCTTTTGGAAGAGCTTTACACAAGTATAGGTATTAGGAGTTGGGTGGTGTTGCAGTGGGTTAGTGCAGGTGGTGCAAAGTGCAAGGACAGGCATAAGGATCTGGGTTCGAGCTCCTGGATCCACACCTGCAGGGTGGTCGCTTCACAAGCAGTTAAGCAGGTATGCAAGTATCTATCTTTCTCACCCCCTCTGTCTTCCCTTTTTATCTCCATTTCTCTCTGTCTTATCCAGCAACGACGACATAAATAACAACAAGAATAATAACTACAACAATAAAACAAGGGCAACAAAAAGGAATAAATAAATAAATATTAAAAAAAAAGAAATCCCAAGCTCACTTTAAAAAAAAAGTATAGGTATTATCAGTTTCCTGAAGGTTTTGTAGAATTCATTTTAAAGCTATCTGGTCTTGGACTCTTGTTGGAATGATTCTTGATAACTGTTTCAATTTCTCTGTCTTTGATTTGAGTATTTAGGTTCTGCTGTTCTTCCTGGTTCATTTTTGAAAGGGTAAATGTTTCTATGAATTCTTCCATTTCGTCCAGATTTTCTAGCTTGGTGGAATATAGTTGTTCATAGAAGTCTCACATGATTTTTTTTTATATTTGTGGTGTCTGTTGTGATAATAGCCTCTATTGTTTACAATTCTGTTTATTTGAGTCTTCTCCCTCCCCTCTTTTTCAGTCTGGCTGAAGGCTTGTTGATTTTGTTTTATTTTTCAAAGAACCAACATTTGACTTCATTAATCTTTTGTATGGCTCTTTTGTTTTCGATGCTGTTTATTTCCTCTATAATTTTAGTGATTTAAGTACTTCTGGTTGCTTTACGGGCCCTTTGTTTCTCTTCTTCTAAGTCTTTAAGCCATATAATTATGTTGTCTACTTGAGCTTTTTCTTGCTCCATAATGTGTGCTTATATGGATCTGAGTTTCCCTCTAAGTACTGCTTTAGCTGTGTCCCAAATATTTTGGTAGCTTGTGTCTTCATTTTCTTTTGTTTCTAGGAGTATTTGAAGTTCTTGCTTGAGTTTCTTTGTGACCCAGCATTTATTAAACAGTATGTTGTTGAGTTGCCAAATATTGTGACATTTAGTAATTTTATGTTTGTTGTTGAGTGTTAGCTTTACTCCACTGTAGTCTGAGGAGATGCTTGGAATAATTTCAATGCTCTTGAATTTATTGATACTGCCTTTGTGGCCTAACATGTGGTCTATTCTTGAAGATATGCTGTGTAGACTTAAAAATAATTTTTATTCCAGTTTCTTGGGGTGTAGAACTCTGATATCCATAAGGTCTAGTCGGTCCATCTCTTCAATTAATTTTCTTGTTTCTTTATTGATTCTCTGCTTCACTGATGTGTTTAAGTGTGAGAGTGGGGTGTTGAGGTCTCCCACTTTTATTGTATTACTATTGATGTATTTTTGTAGCTCTTTAAGTAAGTGTTTGATATATTTATATGGGCCCACATTGGGTGCATAGATGCTAATCATGGTTAAATCTTTTTGATTAATTGATTATCTGGTCATTATATAATGACCCTGACTATATTTATTTTTTATTTTTTATTTAAGAAAGTATTAATTAACAAAACCATAGGGTAGGAGGGGTACAATTCCACACAATTCCCACCACCCAATCTCCATTTCCCACCCCCTCCCCTGATAGCTTTCCCATTCTCTTTCCCTCTGGGAGCATGGACCCAGTGTCATTGTGGGTTGCAGAAGGTAGAAGGTCTGGCTTCTGTAATTGCTTCCCCGCTGAACATGGGCGTTGACTGGTCGGTCCATACTCCCACCTCACTATCTTTTGTTACTTTATTTATTTTAAATTCTATTGTGTCAGAGATGAGAATAGCTGTCCCTGCCCTTTTGGTAGTCCATTAGTCCCTATGATAGTTTTCAATCCTTTCACTTTAAGTCTGTGTTTGTCTTGTTGTGTCAGGTGTGATTCTTATAAGCAGCCTATATTTGGGTTTGTTTTCTGATCCATCTCTGTGCCTTTTAATGGGTGAATTTAAGCCATTGACATTTATTGATATAATAGACTTAATGTATTGCTATCCATTGTTCAACAATTTTTTTATTTAAATTTCTTTATTGGAGGATTAATGTTTTATATTCGACAGTAAATGTGATAGTTTCTACATGCATAACATTTTTCAGTTTTCCATATAACAATACAACCCCTACTAGGTCCTTTATCATCCTTTTTGGACCTGTATTCCCCGCCCCCCCCCAAATCCTAGAGTCTTTTACTTTGGTGCAATATGCCAATTCCAGTTAGAAGAGAAAACACAAGTATGTTCAACAGTTTTTATTTGCTCTGATATATGGCAAGTATTTTGGAAATGTTATCGTTTGTAAGACGTCTCTTTCAAGGCAGGCTTGCTGACAGTTGCCTCTTTCAACTATTGCTCATCCAAGAAGGTTTTTATCCATCCATCTAGTGTGAATGACAGTCTAGCAGAATATAATATCCTTGGTTGAAACCCTTTTTCATTGAGAGCTTGATAGATATCTTGTAATTCTCTTCTGTCTTTTAGAGTTTGAGTGGGGAGGTCTGCTAATAGCTGTATGGGAGGTCTGCTGATAGTGATGTGTCTTGGTCTTTTCATGTGTGAGTTGATTCTGTTTGATACTTTCTGAGCCTCTTGAATCTTAATGTCCTTTCTGTTGTTTAGGGCTGGGGAGTTTTTCTTTATTATTTCCTCTAGGATGCTTTCTTCCCCTTCCTCTCTTTCTTCCTCTGGTAGGCAATTATGTGAATTTTACTTCTTTTGAGATCATCCCATATGTCTCTGTTGTTGTTTTTAGTGTCTTTCAGTCTCTCTCTCTCTTTAGTTCTTTTACCTCCTTCTTCGTTTTCTATAACTCATCCTCTGTCTGGCTAATTCTATTTTCTACTTATGTTAATCTGCTTGCCCTTCCCTCACTTTCCTTCTTCAGTTCAGCTATTTTTTTTAGCTTGTTCTTCTAGTTGTCCTTTTATCTCAGCTATGTCAGCTTTCAATTCTCTAATTACCTCAAGGTAGATATTATTTTCCTTGAGAGTCTCATCTGTTGTTTCCCTATTTCTAATAGCCTTTTCCTCAATGGCTGATCTCATTTCTGTGATTAATAGTTTAATTATTGTTTGGATATCTTCCTTATTTATAGTTGCTTCTGGCTTACTTGAAATTTTTTCTGGGCTTCTATCCTGAGTTATTGCTATAGTTGATTTAGTTGCTTTGGATTTGGCCATGTTTTTTTAATTGGTACGTTTTGTATTTTTGCACCTTGGCTATTTACACTCAATTGTTCTGTTGAGTGAGGAAAAGCTGCAGTAAACCAAGGCCCTCTTACAAGTGAGGTTGCCAGCTTCACTAAATACAACAATAGTAACAAAAGTGATGAGTGGTGCAGTTCACCAAAGCCTGCTGTCTACAGAAACTCTCTCCACCAAAAATAGAGCAACCAACAGCAAAAACAAAACAGCAATAATAGTGGAAAAATATAAAGCAAGAACAGATAATTGCAAAAATCCACTATCTAGCATAAATTTAAGAGTCTGTGGGGAGAGAAGAAAAAGAAAGGGAGAGATAGTTAAAGAAATAAGAACCTTTCTAAGTCAGACTTCTTACACAATATAGATCACAAATAAGCACAAGTGTATACAGCAGATACAGGAGCAAATGCTAAGATATTGCAAAAAAGAGAGAAGGAAAGAAAAAGAGAGAGGAAAGGAGAAAAAGGCAAAATAAAACAAACAAACAAAAAGGAAAGTATACAAAAAAAAATCCACCACTACCACAAAAGATGGGACAACCAGTCACCAGTAAATTCTTTGCACTACCAACAAAGGCTAAATTTAGTCAAAGTAATAAGAAGGAGAAATAAACTAACAGCAATGCCAAAGCAAATAAACTTACAAAAATTATAAAAATAAAAATAAAAAAATAAAAGGAAAAAAAAGTATCTAAAGACCAGTCTGCAGTTTATGCTATTCCAGCACCCCCCCCTTTCCTAAACAATTACAAAAAGCAGCAAAGACTGAAAAGCTAGAAGGAAGGGGGAATCAGAAAGCTAGAGTGGTAGCCTCTCACTGCCCCAGGAGAGTAGATGATTTTTCAAGGAAGTTGACCTTTACGAGAGTTTTAGCCCTTCTGAGCAGAGAAATAGGAAAAAAAAAAAAAAAAAGAGCCAAGAAAAAAAAGAAACACTTCCTTCTGTTGATTACCTACTGGGGCGGGGGTGGGGGGGGTGGGGGGGGTGGGATCTGGAGAATGAGGTCCTCTCTCCAGGAGGTCTTTTGTCTATAACTTGTTCCCTTACTCCTCTGGCTGGAGGGAGAGGATACAAAGGGAAAGTTGGAACTCACAAGGCTCCTCCTTGGCTCAAGGTCTGGTATGTGTGTGTTCTTTCTATACCCCACTCTAGCTTATATGCAATTTGCTGCTTTCCTCCTTGGCTCTCCTTGACTCTTGCTGTATGCTCTCTCAAACACTGACCTGAAAAATCCTCCCTCACCTGATATTCCCAGCGCTTAAGCTTTGCAGAAAGAAAGTCAGGAGTTGTAGTCATGCCATCATCTTGGCTCTGCCCCCGGGCTGATTATTCTTAATAACTGAGTAGTATTCCGTGTGTGTGTGTGTGTGTGTGTGTGTGTGTGTGTGTGTGTGTGTGTGTAGCACAACTTGTTCAGCTACTCATCTGTTGTTGAACACTTGGGTTATTTCCAGGTTTTGGCTATTATGAACTGTACTACTATGAACATAAGTGGAGACCCAAAAATCTCATCTGTTCTATTCTTACATATAGATTCCTTATTATTAAACAAATTGTTCTGCTTTATGTCTTAATGCTTTTTAGCCACCAAGTTGCAGATGCTACTACGATGCCAACCTAACTTCCCTGGGCATATGACCTCACTAATGTGTGCTGGAACCTTACCTCTCCAGAGCCCTGACCCACTAGAGAAAGATAGAAACAAACTGAGAGTATGGGTTGACCTGTCAATGCCCATGTCTAGTGAAGAAGCAATTAGAGAAGCCAGACCTTCTACCTTCTGTACCCCATAATCATCCTGGGTTCATATTCCCAGAAGGATAAAGAATAGGAAAGCTTCTAGTGGAGGGGATGAGATGCAGAACTCTGATAGCGGTAACTATATGGAATTATACTCCTCTTATCCAGCAGACTTGTTGATAAAGTTAATTATTAAATCAATAAAAAACAGGTTCCAAACCAATAAGCTATAATAATTTTGTAAAAGAGATCTCTCCTTATTGCTAAGATGCTACTATTTTGAGACATAAATTATCATTAGACAACCTTAATTGTGTTTGTCAGGGAAACACTGAAAACAACTGTGAATATTTACTAAAAGACAAAGTCTAATTTCAGAAATATTAGCATATGAAAGAAAAGGCATTGTGACTGGGGAAATAGCTCAACTGGCAGAGTATCAGATTTTTCATTCCTGAGGCTCTTTGCTCCCCATCACGGCATGTAGAACAGCAATGGTATGGACTGCCCAACTCTCCGAAAAGAGACTGGGTGAACCTAACCTGCTGCTGGAGGAAGACTAGTCCTGAAATGAGTGCAGCCTATGATCTTAGCTGTGACCATGGGCTGTGAGCTCAGACTGAAAGGGACTCAGTGGTTACACAGGTTCCTGTGCTAAATATGAATAGGTATGGGCCCTAGATCAGATCAATGGAGTTTACAATTAATGGTATTTGTATACTTTCCTCATATTTGGAAGCTACTCTCTGCCCTGATTCAGCTTTCTAGTCCTGTTCTCAACTCTAATACTATCTTTCCAGACAATATTTTTAGCCCATTTGCATGTTGGGCTCAGGCAAAAATTACTAAAGTCATGGGTGACTTAAAACATATCTGAAATAGACATTGTATCTTCTTCCAACATGAAGACCCTTAGTTCCATCTGCTATATCCTTACCTTTAGGCTCCTGATTATTAAACAATTTTTCCTGCTTTGTATCTTACCGTGATGCCATGATCCCAACCTGACTTCCCTGGGCAGATGACTTTACCAGTGTGTGCTGGATGGTTTCACTCCTATGTGGAATTTGGGGATTTGAACACAGGAACTTGAAAACAAACAAACAAAAAGCCAACCCATACACAACACTGTAGAAAAATATAGTTCTTATCTAGGGAGGTGGGGGTTGGGAGAAGGGATACAGACCTTCAGTAGCGGGAAAGGTGTGAAACTATAATCCTATTAATTTATAATTTCATAAATCATTATTAATTTAACATGTTGGGGGGGTAGATTTAATACTTCAAGTTCCTTAACTGCCTAAACTGTAGCTCTGAGTATATATATTTTCTTTTGCCTAAGCATTTATTTATGTGTCCAAACTCTTACACTGAGCTTAAATTGTTAAAATAACTTAAATATATATTTGTGCACACAGTTTTTTTTAATATGTAAGTTACTAACAACCGTGGGCTAGATAGATCAAAATCATTTGGCCCTGTCAGCATCTTGTGGTGCTTAGTAAATACCCCTTTAAAAAAAAACCACTAAAGCACAAGGACCGGCGTAAGGATCCCGGTTCGAGCCCCCGGCTCCCCACCTGCAGGGGAGTCGCTTCACAGGCGGTGAAGCAGGTCTGCAGGTGTCTGTCTTTCTCTCCCCCTCTGTGTCTTCCCCTCCTCTCTCCATTTCTCTCTGTCCTATCCAACATCAACAACAACAACGATAATAACTACAACAATAAAACAACAAGGGCAACAAAAGGGAATAAATAAACTAAATAAATTAAAAAAAAATTTAAAAAAAAAAAAAAACCACTAATCATAGTGAGGCTAAGTATATTACGGTAGATAATAACCATTAGATTTTTGTAGACAAACCCCTAACCGACTTGGTTATAACAATAATTAGCTATTGTTATTTTAAACTCTTTCTAAGACTACAAGAAACCCTTCTCATTCTCTTTAAGGTCCTTATTTCTCTCAGTCCTGCAACCTCTAAGACTATGCCCATATTTCTTAATGTTTCTTCTCTGATCACTTACCATCAGACTGGCTCTGTTTACCTCCGCTAAATCAATGCTCCCTGTGCTGCCATGAAATGTTATGCTGTTACTGATTTGTTTCTGATTTTGGCCAGAGACACCAAGCCTGAGCTGTTAACCTCCCAACTCCTCTAATCTGGCAGGATCTTTCCTAACACATGGACTACCTAGTTCAATTTCAGATGCCACATTATCTAACAAAATTACAGAAACTAGCTACAGGCTAAGGCCTAGGGTACTGGGTATAGGTGTGCTTGTATCCATAAGTAAGGGGCAATTATATAACTCAAAGTAAAAATGCTTTAATAGCCCTCTGTGATTAGACTTAGACCTAAGAAACCTAAGATCCTAATAAAAAGAGCCTAAGAAAGTCAGCATAAATTCTCTCACCAATGAGACTTAGAATTAATAAACTTGTCAATCTATTAGAAAATTCCAAAGAAGGAAGACCTTATAAACCTAACACTAATTTGGATACAACAAATGACACTCAGCATTTTAACAACTGGGAGGAAGTCTAAGCTCATCAGATAAAGAAAGGACTATAAAACCTGGATGAGGGCAAGAGATTGACTCAATAATTGCCTTTTTGGTCAAAATCAGACCACCCCATCACCTGTAGCCTTAGTTATGGAATCCTTGGATTCCTGCACAAATATGATGGGCCTAGATCTCTAAGAGATCCCTGTCTCCACCATCACGGGTAATTTCCATCATGGAAGTCATCATAAATAAATAAATTAAATTAAAAAGTCAGAATTTCAGATTAACATAAAATGAGAGTCTAAACTAAAAAGAACAAATATATGAATTTGATGCTTTATCCATTGCACAACCTTCTGGATCACTAGAAGAACAAATATGTGAAACTTATTAAAGCACATTGTACTCTCTAAAGAACTATTTTAGTTTTAACTTTTAGTTAAATAGTTGGGTAACATTCATACCAGATGTATTCAGATGTATCTAACTTACTGCCTAAAAGGCTGTATTTCCAGTCAGTTATTTGCATATTCCTCAGACACAGATAAGGTTATTAAGAAAAAGCTCAAGGATAGCCACAGTTTGGGGGCATCTAATCTAATCTTAATCTATGATATGGAAATGAGCTATCACAAAGCTACTTACAAACAGCAGTCATTCATAAATTGAGTTTAATCATGCTATTTTAGATTAATTACTATACCTTGAGTTTTTAAGTCCTTTAGTCATTTGCCTCATTGTTTGTTCTGACTCACTAAACCTACCCCCATTATATATTTAATTCCTAGTGTTTTAAAAACTTTGTTAGTAAAAGTCTGTGACTGAAAAGGAAGGGCCTTTTTCTGGCTTACATTCACAAATATGCTGGTATGCGTCCAGAGGAGGTCATCTCCGGGTTCTCTGTTAGACATAGAACCCTCCATTCTTTTTTTTAGTTATTTAATTTTTTATTTATAAAAAGGAAATATTGACTAAACCATAGGATAAGAGGGGTACAACTTCACACAGTTCCCACCACCAGAACTCTGTATCCCATCCCCTCCCCTGACAGATTTCCTATTCTTTAACCTTCTGGGAGTATGGACCCAAGGTCATTGTGGGATGCAGAAGGTAGAAGATCTGGCTTCTGTAATTGCTTCCCCGCTGAACATGGATGTTGACAGGTCGATCCATACTCCCAGCCTGTCTCTCTTTCCCTAGTGGGGAAGGGCTCTGGGGAAGCAGAGCTCCAGGACACATTGGTGGGGTTGTCTGTCCAGGGAAGTCTGGTTGGCATCATGCTAGCATCTGGAAGCTGGTGGCTGAAAAGAGAGTTAACATACAAAGCCAAACAAATTGTTGACCAATCATGGACCTAAAGACTGGAATAGTGCAGGTGAAGAATTGGGGGGGCCCTCCATTCTGTAGATAGCTAGTAGGCATATTTTAGTTAAATTCCAAAGGGCATGTGGCTATACTAGTTTTTTGTTGTTGTTTGTTTGTTTGTTTTTCCATTGATCCTGAAATCTGATATGCAGGTGGGTCCTAATTATTGTTGGGGAGGTGATGTCATGGCCGGAAAAAGGACCAGAAAGCTGATCAGGGAAGATAGTAGCTCCCAAATATGGGAAACATGTAGAAATATTGTTGACTGTAAACCCCATTGATTTAATGTAATCTGGGGCCCATATTCATCTTAGAAGCCTATGTGACCTCTGCATCCCTGTAGATCTGAGCTCACATTCTGTGGTCTTAAGTTGGAACGTTCAAAGCTGCCCCAATATCAGGACCCATTTCCCTCAGGTGTAGCATAGAGTATATTTTCCAGCCTCCCTTCGGAGGATGGAACATTCTCTACCATTGTTGATCCAAGTTGAGGGCAAGGTCCTATGGGGGCCCACAAAGGGGTTTTTTGGTATAACATAAAATGATGAAGAGAGTATTCTGTCTCTTCTCTCTCCCTCCCTCCCTGTCTCCTTCCAACTCTCCCTCTCCCTCTCATGCCCCCCTTTCCAAACACATGTAAGCAAACATGCCAATAAATAAAAACAGTAACGACTTGGTAGTTACCAAACTTACTGATGGAAAGACCACAGTAAGTATGCATGACTGATTTAATCAAGATTAAAACCAAATGGTTAGATATTATATCTTGAACAAATTACTCCCTATAAGAAATAAGCTTCACAATTACAGATGCCAGATTTTCCACCTTCTGCTCCTCATAAAGATCATACTCCCATAATCTCAGAGGGATAAGAATAGGTAAACTTCCAGTGGAAGGGACGGGATATGGAACTCTGGTTGTATAATTGTATGGAATTGTACCCCTCATATCACTATCTTATCAATAATTATTAAATTACTAGTAAAAAAAGAAAAAAATTAACTGATCTTCAGTTTTTTCATTGTTAAATAAACTCGTTTGTGTTCAAGCATCTCAAGAAAACTAGAGACTATAAATATAGGGTTTTCACATATATTTATTATTATTCCTGGAGACAGAAGTGTAAGTCACCCTTCAGGTAGTTCAAGCTTTATATGGTACTGGCTTTTTATTAAATTACCATTCCTAGTAAATTTATTTTAAAATCAGAAATATATGGTACTAGATTTTACCACTTATATTGGTTTCACGTTCTAATGTGCCTAGCAATTTTACCAGAAAATATTTTACCAAGTGAATTGTCTACAACTAGAGTTAACATCCATATCCTCACCACCATAACTAATTTGACTTTTAATTGGATTTAGAGAGTTGATGATTAGATAGACCAGTGGGTTATAAGCAAGCATCTAAGCAGATAAATGAATCATTTGGGAATCTTATTAAAATTCATATTATGGGTCTCACTACAACAGATTAATATCCATTTGGGGTATCATTTATAAATCTAATATTTCAATTAGTATTCATGCTGACTTAATCACTGCAGAATCATTTTGGTTCGGAGACACAGTGAAGAGCGACTGTTACTTAATGTGAACTGCTTGTCATTTCTCTAGAAGGTGATACAACAACTGCAAATTATTTTCTTCAATTGCACAGAGCTGAAGTGACTTCTCTAGAGCCACCAACCAGAAGAAACAATAATGGTGTTTTTTCTTTCACAGTTTATAGCTTTTGTTGAAACACAATTCATATAACATTAGTTTCAAATGTACAATATTTGAATACAATAAAAATACAATATAATCATTCAATATCTCTATAAAGTGATGGTCACAATATATCCTGTTAATAATATGTCAGGGCACCAATTTTAACACTTTCTTTTCTCTTTTTTTCTTTTGGATAGAGGCAGAGATCAATTGAGTGAGAAGGGGGAGACAAAGAGGAAGAGAGAGATGCACATACCTGTAGCATTGTTTCACAACATGTGAAGCTACCCCCTGCAGATGGTGGCTGGGGGCTTGAAGTTGGGTCCTTATATTCTGTCATGTGTGCACTCAACTTTTGTGCCACTGCCTAGCCCATAAAACTCTTTGTTTATGATAAACACTTTTAAGGTCTAATCTGATCAACTTTGAAAGAGTTTAGGAATACCATACTATATATTAGGTTCTCATAATTTTACTCTTTTTGGCTTTGACAGTTATTTCTTACCATCAGGGTGATTTCAAGGAATTGATGCATGCATGTTGACTCCAACACTCCAGGTCCCCACTTTTTTTTTCTTTTTATTTCTTTTCCTCAGACTGAGAAGAGGTAAAGACACCTGCAACATAGCACTCATGAAGCTTTCCCCACTGCAAGTGGAGAGTGGACGACTGAACACAGGTTTCCCCATATGGTTACTTACATGCTCTACAAGAGCACCATCACCTGACTCTTACAGCTTCAAATCATTTTTTTTTTTACCTCCAGGGTTATCACTGGGACTCGGTGCCTGCACAATGAATCCACTACTCCTGTGGACATTTTTTATAGGACAGGAGGGGAAGACAGAGAGTGTGAAAGAAAGATAGACACCTGCAGACATGCTTCACCACTTGTGAAGCGAACCTCCTGCGGATGGGGAGCCAGGGATTTGAACCGAGATCCTTGTGGGGTCTTTTATACTATGTGTGCTTAACCCAGTGCGTCATCACCCAGTCCACTATAGTTTCAATTCTTAATCCTGGTACCATTTAGAAGGAAATTACATTGATAATAGCTCATGTATTTAAGTACTCATAGTATGTCACTGCTTTATGCCTGTCATACTTTAAAAACATTAAGGTGGTCCGGTAGTTGGCGTAGTGGATAAAGCATGGAACTCTCAAGCATGAGGTCCTGAGTTCAGTCCCCAGCAGCACATGTACCAGAGTGATATCTGGTTCTTTCTCTCTCTATTCCTATCTTTCTCATTAATAAATAAATAAAATCTTTAAAAAGTATTGATTGAGGGATGGGGTGATCACACACTCGCTTGAGCACACACACACCTGCTTGACTGCACATGATTAAATGCACAAGTTGCAAGTTCAAGCCCTTTTCAAGAAACAGTTTGTTAGTTGAAATTTCTTTACTTTAGTAATATATGGTTCCCCTATAGAAATGGGACAGCTAAAGCCTGTCTTTTTGTTATTTTGTGGTTTCCTAGAGGAAAATATTTGTAAGCTTAACCTTTTATTTCCCCTTAAATCTACAGCTGACTATTTCCAGGACCATAATGTTTCTTAATCCTTAAAGACCTTCATCCAATGGAGAGGTAAGCATTCCCTAGTTTGTATTTGTAATTATTTGTAACTCATCTTGTATGAAGACTATTTAATAATTACTAAGCATATATAGAATTTTTTGGAATGTATCAAGTTCTATCTACTCTCTGATCAAGTTGCATTTTCATCAAATTTTGAGCTGAAGTCTACAGAGTAGATGAAAAATTAAAGAAGAGACTATTGACAGAATAATTTTTTATTTCTTTTTAAATCTTTTTATTTATAATATGGAGGTACTGGATATCTTTACTTCTTACTAAAAACTACCACTCAGTTCTGTCAGGTTTTTTGTGGTGTGCAAGTCCCAAGGTTTGATTTGGGGATAGTCCCTGGATAATAAAGCAGGTTTATTTCACTTGGAGACCAGCCACAAGTTGAGACTAAGGAATAATGCTAATCCATGTCTGAGGAGGAATACTAAGAGAACAAATTGAAGAACATATTCATCCTCAGATCTAAGATGAATGTGGAGTTTAACTCTTAACAGCTGCATGAAGGCAGAACAGGTTGAGGAAAAAGTTGTATGGGGATATCTAGCATTTTGATTGGCATTAGGATTGTGGTTCCAGTGTCATGAACTTAATTTCAGATAGGTAAGAGATACTTTTGTCATGATGGTTGATATATTTTTCTCTGTTTCTTTGCTCCATACCCTACACTCAAATGCCAAAAATCTGAGTATATGTGTGTGTAGAAGACTCCAGTGGTAGATGAAAACCCAGGTGGAGGGGAGAGAATACTAAGAGAAAGAAGGGAAAGAATAAAGAAATAAGTTCAGAAATAGATTTACTTAGTGTTAGTCCACCTCTTGGATCTTTACACTAGTCTATACTCTGTTAGGAGACATAATATGAACTCATAACTGAAAGTCACTGAGCTCTCTACTAGTTCTTTTATATAAAACTGACACATTTCTCTTACTCTCATATTACATAGGAATTCTTTCAATCTTCAGGTCATTCCATCTAATCATAAAGATGCATTTTCCTTCTAGACTTGGTGCTGTGCAGATGTCTCCCCAGGGCCCTGCCACCCTACACAGAGTATTATGGCACTTTCAAGGCTTTCCCCAACCAATAATGTCCTGACACGTCACTCAGGGGTTTTGACCTAAAAAGTCTGCCTACTCTCACTCCCCTCGCACTCTCTCTTGCCCAGTGGTGAGGTAGCAGGGGACAGCCATTTTTTGGCTGGCTCCACGTGGCCTGAACCACCCGTCTGACCCAACAATTAAGATTTGTGTTCCCTCTGTGCTTGGATTCTCTCTCCTTTGCAACCCGCCACTGCATCAAGCAACACCTGGCACCCAACGTGGGGCATGAACCCAAGACCCTGAGATTAAGAGTCTCATGCTCTACTGACTGAGCTAGCCGACAGGCCCACAATACCATCGGCCGGCCTGAGGTCCAGAGAAGCCACCCCACTGGTGGAGCTGGGGCCGTTGGGACATACCTGCAGCTACCGCACCGGCAGTGCTGGGCCAGCCTGTCTTTGGGTGACTGTGCAGCCGCCTGAAGAGAGGTGGGTCCCACTGCAGCCTGAGGAGACACAAGACCCTGCCCGACCCTCCTGCCGCCCAGACACAGGTAAGTAACAGCTGTCTCACTGCGGCCACCATGGGTTTCCTTCCGTTTTATGAGGAGGCGTCCCAGACACTTCATTCTTTTCTCATGGGACAGACTCTATCTCAGAGACGCTTTAATTGGAGCTGCACCATGGGTTCTCTTCGCTATGTTTGCAACTTTTGGGATATGTATAAGGTGCCCTGCCAAAAGGTTAAGAGACCTTGAAGCAGAGATACAAGAGTTAAAGGATATGTTCTCAGCACTTAAACACTTAAGCCTTCTGCAGTTTGCCCCGAGAGTTCTGTTCCGACAGACACGTGTTTGGTTTCTCTGGCAGCCACTTCTCCAGTGGCTTCCACTTCCGTAAATCCTCCCCCCACTGATGCCTCATCATTAAGAGACCTTGAGGCTGAGATACAAAAGTTAAAAGATATGTTCTCAGCGCTTAACCAACCTAATTCCTCTGCAGTTTGCCCCAAGAGTTCTGTTTCGGCAGACACCTGTTTGGTTTCTCCGGCAGCTGCTTCCCCAGTGGCTTCCACTTCTGTGACTCCTTCCCCCACTTATACCTCGTCATCAAACCAAGTCCACACCTTCCCAGTAAATGTGGTCCCCAATAAACAAAACCCTCAGGTGTGGCATCCATACTCCTACAAAGAACTCAGAGAACTCAGGCAGGCAATAAAGGAGGACGAAATTCATGCCCCATGGACCAAGTCCATTTTACGAGGCTTTTTCCAGCACCTTAATACCTCCCAAGATTGGAGGGACTTAGCTCTTGCTGCGCTCCCAGACCCCCTCTATCTGCAATGTGAGGCATGCTTTCATGATGAATGCTCAAAACAATCCCAGAAAAATAGTCACAAACAGCTAGAATGGAATTTTGATGCATTGTTTGGATCAGAAGAGTTTGAAACTGGAATTCAGCAGACAGAAACCAAATTTCCAACCGATTATTTTGAACAGGTACATATCTGCGCAACACAAGCATGGGAGAGGTTAACCCCATCCACAGGAGAGGCCTCAGTCCCCATTAACTCCTTTGGCCAAGAAACCGATGAATCCCTAACTTCATTGCCAGGGTGCGGTCAACCTTAGAGATAAATATTTATAATCCTGAAGTCCGTTCTCTCCTCCTGCATTCTATTGTCTGGGATGGCATGATTCCAGAATTCCATCAGGCATGCCTCAGTCTTAAACACCAACACCCAGATAATTGGATTTAGTGACACAGGAACTTAGATCAGGCTCTTATGGGACACCCATTATGACATAGGCTTATGCAGTTACCCCACATAATCAAAACAGGGCCTGCTTTCAGTGTGGTCGCCAAAGGCATTGGCGTAACCAATGTCCAGATAAGCCGCGAACCCGCCTCCAGTTAGGACAACCACACCTCCAGTCAGGGAAACCCTGCCTCCAGTCAGGGCAACCCTGCCTTCAGTCAGGGAGCCAGAGGTCATGAACACCTACCTTGTCCTAGATGTCAGAAAGGTTTTCATTGGAGGAGAGATTGTTGGTTCAAGTTTCATAAAGATGGCACACCCCTGAATGGTACAAATTTGGGGCCTGAGATTTTGTGGACCAGTCCTGTTTTAGAACGAGATCACCCTACTATGACGGTAAGGATTGGCAATATTCCTTTTAAATGTTTGATTGACATGGGGGCAGAAAAGACGATTTTAAGGCAAGCAGAGGTTCCCCAAAATTGGGAACTCCTCCCAGGACCCCATTTACATGGAGTTGGAGGGTTGACCCAAGCGTTTCTCACAAGAGATTCACTCATGTGGGAAGACCCTGAAGGGACTACCGGACACTTCCGCCCTTTGGTAGCTGATATTAGCACCAACCTACTGGGCAGGGATCCTATGGAATGTCTTGATGTTAGGATATCCACAGATGCCTCTGCAGAGCTTATCACCCACTCCTGCGAGACTAGATCTAATCAGCACCCCCAATACTAACTGCCACTGTCTGTAACCAAACCCTCTGCTTAGACTAGCTTTCTAATGAGCCTGTCTGGGTGGAACAGTGGCCTTTGCCTAGGGATAAGCTATAAATTTTAAAAGAGTTCACCCAAGAGCAGTTGTCGTTGGGACACATGCATCATTCCTGAAGCCCATGGAATACTCCTGTCTTTGTGATTAAAAAGCGCTTGGGAAAATGGCACCTCCTCCAAGATCTCTATGTGAAATAAATCCATGCAGGTTGGGAGCTTCCCACAAAGGGGTTTGCCTCTTGCATCTGCAATTCCCATGGGAATTCCAATCATAGCTATTGATATACAAGATTGTTTTTTCTCTATTCCCTTGCATCCACAAGATTGTAAGCATTTTGCCTTCTCTGTTCCTTCTATTAATAACACCAGCCCTGCCGATAGATTTGAATGGGTGGTACTGCCCCAGGGCATGGCCAATAGTCCTACAATTTGTCAAGAGGCTGTTAAATCTGCCCCTTTTCCATATATTCATAAGGGCCTTAAGGTCTTATTATGGGGAGAATTAGATACAGATCTCTGTGCCCTACGTGATTTTCTCATTCCTGCCTTAAAGAAAAGTGGCCTTAATGTAGCTTCTGAAAAGATACAGCTAATTCCTCTAATATCTTTCTTAGGTTCTCTAATGCAAATTAGTCTCTTAAAACCTAGTGTTACTTTTCCTTCTAACCTTACTCTTGTTTCTTTACAAAGTTTTCTTGGAAATTTAAATTGGCTTAGGCAGTATCTTTATGTGCCTACTAGCTGCCTCCAACCACTTTTTGTTTGACCTGTTAAAAGGAGACAAACAGCCCTCTTCAAAATGTATGTTAACTCCTGAGGCCTCCTTGGCACTGGAAAGGGTTAACCAGGCCCTCTAGGACATGCACCTTGTTCGATTCTCCCCCTCCTCTCTGGTAAACCTTCTAATCTTTAACTCCACCCCCACAGTAGTGGGGACATTGTGGCAGAAACATTGGGTTCTCGAGTGACTTCACATGCCAGTAGGCGGAGCTCCAAGACTCCTCACTGAGATAGACGCATTAGCATTCATGGTTCGTCAAGGAAGAAACAGGTCTGTGCAGGTCTTAGGGAAAGAACCGGATTTAATTATTCTGCCCTTTTCTCTCACAGATAAAGAGTGGCTCATACACCATCATTCCCGCTTTGCCATAAGCTTCATGGGGTTTCCAGGACAAATAGATAACCATTTTCCTTCTAATAAATTGATAGATTCTTTACCTCTTTTGCCTTTACTAGTACCTAAACTTTTCTCTCGAGATCCCATCCCTTCTGCTCCTACAGTCTTCACTGATGGTGGATAAAAGGGAGGTGCTGCCCTTTTATATTACCCAGACAAACAATCCCCTAAACCTCTCTTTGCTGAGCTTCCTGATAATTCCCCTCAGAACAAAGGACTTTATGCTGTTTTCCTTGCATTAAAAGCTGTACCAGAATCCTTCAACCTTTTTTCTGACAGTGTGTATACTGTAAACTTACTCCCATGGCTTGCTCGTTCTTATGTGAAAATTGATGACAACCCACTTTCCCCTCTCTTGATTCAAATTGCCTCTACGCTCTGTTCTCGAACCCAACCACTGTATATTCAACACCTTCGTTCCCACAGCCGTCTTCCTGGTTCCCTGTCCAAAGGGAATGCTACAGCTGACCGCCTTGCCTCCACAGGAACTCTCCTAGTCTCTGTCTCTGATCCTGCTGACTTTCATTCCCTAACCCATGTTAATCTTAAACGCCTTCGAGCTCGATTTCCTGATGTTCCTTTACCACAGTTGAAACATATCCTTGCTACATGTTCTTCCTGTGCAAGTCTCATAAAAACCCCTGCTATTGAAACTCTTGGTGTTAACCCCCGAGGCTTAAAAGACAAGGCTCTTTGGCAAATCGATGTCACCCACATACCAAAGTTTGGCAAACAAAAATATGTGTTTGTCTCAATTGATACCTTTTCTAAATTTATGTGGGTGACAGCCCAGACAGGAGAAAGCGCTAAAAAGCTTATAAGCTATATGCTCTCCTGTTTTGTTGTAATGGGCTTACATCTTCAACTGAAAACTTACAATTAGCCTATGTTTACCAGCAAACAATTAAAAAATTTTTGTTCCTTCTGGAACATTACTCATACCACAGGCATTCTTTACTGGCAAACACCATCTACCCTCCCAGCTATTAAGGTCAAATGGAAAGACCCACTCGATAAAATTTGGAAAGGGCCTGACCCCTTATTGACCATGGGGAGGGGTTTTGCATGTGTTTTTCCATAGAATTACTCCAAACCTGTCTGGGTTCCTGCCCGCCATGTCCAACAATACCCGCATGATGGCGCTGCTATCCCTGAAGAACAAGAAATACTACAAGAGGACTAGATGCAGGATGTATCCCTGGATCCATAATACGACATGGAGGAATCTGGAAAATCTGGCTCACAGAGCCCTCTCTCCTATCCCTTCTCTGGATGTCTTATGTTATGACTGGCCAGTTATGTTTTGTGAGTGAGTGTGCTGAATGACCAAAAATTTTTGTATGACTCATCTGCTCAGAGTACTCTAAAACTTAATTGACTTTATATAAAAATTCTGGATGCAGCCAAGGTTTCTGGAGACTTACAGAAACATTCCAAAAATATTTTTCTCTCTTTTGATTTTTTATATGTAAGTCTTGGTATATATGTAAAGTGCTTAGTCTTAAATTGTGTGAGCAAAGACAGATCTAAATTTGTTTTTAAAATGATATGTTTTCATAACAAAAGTTTTTCTCCTTCTGTGTGTTATAACTAAATGTTTATAGGTATGTTTCAAGTTTGGTAAACATTATCTTAACGGTTAAAAGTGTAACCTTGAAGCTACATTACTACCAGACAAGGTAAAATTAATTTGCTAAAAGTAACTAACTATTTAAGGTAAAGTCTAAATATTTAACGTGACAATACATCCACGAAACTAAAATACAAATTCTCTATACGGGGCACTTTTGGAGGGCCCCCAAAAGTGCCCTGTAAACTATCTTGTGAAAATTAATCCACAACAAATCTGGCATCAGTCTGACACTGTAAATGTTAAAACCATTGTCACTAACATGTTAACTCTCTAAGTAACCTGAGTCTGTTTATAGTCCAAAGTAAAATGGTTAAAAAATCAATATATATTTGAACTAAAATTGGTCTGAAGATCCTGCTGTAGAGACTGCCACAAGAGGTCACATTAGATGACCTTTAAACAAAATCATAAAGATACTTAAACCAATTATAATCATCGAGCTATCAATTATAGTAAACCTCTCACTTGTTACAAGTTTTCTCGAACTTCATTTAGACTACTTAAGTAAAGCAAAATTTATGATTATAAATATATTGCTATAAATAAAATTAAATATGTATTACTTTCCTATCATAGGCAAAGCTATGCATTATTTACAGGATATTCAGTGAGGTTTGGAAGATAAAATAATCAGATAGAGACCAATGGATAATTATAAGTAAATAGTTTAAAGGGCCCAATTGCATAATTAGACATTGATGAACTCAGAGGAGAGTGCAAGCATTAAAAAAACTAGAGGAAAGTAAGCAAGGCCTTTTAAATGTCTCGTAAAATCTGGACATTAATCTCTCTCTCTCTCTCTCTCTCTCTCTCTCTCTGCTGTATGAGACAGAATTTGAGTTATATCTCAAAGCATGAGTAGTATTTAGAGAGGTACTTAAGGAACTTCATGGTAGTACACCCAGTTGAGCATATATGTTGCCATTCATAGCGGTCTAGGTTCAAATCTCTGGTCCCCAACTACAAGGGGGAAGTTTCACAAATGGTGAAGCTATTCTGCAGATCTCTCTCTCTCTCTCTCTCTTTCTCTCTCTCTCTCCCCTTCCATCTCAATTTCTGTCTGTTCTATAAAATAAAATAAAGTTTATAGAGGTAAGTTAGACCAGGGAAAGCATTCTTGATGTACCACATGATATGGACAAATGTGGGGAAGCAAGGACTGGGGGATACTTAAAGTAATAGTTTTACTGTGGTGCTCCAGTGGCACAATCAGTTAGCGTGTGGTAATTATACAGTAATAGTTTTACTGAAGCAGAGGATTTAAATAAGGACATAGCACTGAAAATGTGATTGGTGTCATGAACTAGAATGCATAAGAAAGGAGACAGAGTTTTATTCTACAGTTAGTGGGGCACCGTTGAAGGTTTTGAGCAAAGATTATAACCAAAGGAGCATGAATATATTAATAGTGTGTAGAATAAATAGGTAGATGGAACAGCTCAGCGGCAAAGGTAATGGGAAAGATAGTCATATGGAATATATTTAGGGTATAAGCAATGGGGAAGTGTAGTAGTATAAGGACTAAGAATGCAGAAGATAAACAAGACTTAACAATTTGAATATGTACATAGAAAATCTGAAAGATATGATAACTTAGGTTTCTATTCTGAAAAACAGATTATCTTAGTCTCCTCTGAAGAGGAGTTCTAGATTGAAGAGCAGTGTTGGAATTATAAGAAATATTTTTCTATGCCTACAAGGTGTTTACTGTTATTGTAGACAACTTTTTAAAAGGACAACTTGTAGAGGCTATTTTTGCCATCTTAATTTAAGTATATTTTTTGCCAACATAATTTAAGTCTATTTCATGTCACTATGTCTTGGTACCCTGGATCTTGAAGAGACCTAGAAATTCCATACCATCATGTTTGAACGCTGAAATGTACACAAGACCAATCCAATCTTTGGCAGATTGTTTTCATTTTGTTTTGATTCACCTCTTCTGTTATTTGAGTCAGATTGTAAATCTGTTGATTCTACCCAGATTTACCTTTTTAAGAGATCATTTTAGGGACTGAGTAACATTTTAATCACTGATATATCTTCTTACTTACTCACCTGTACAGCACTATTTCTTAGCTTATTGTTAACACGTCTTCATGTCCATTTTGATCTTTGAGAACAACAGATATTTCAGAGCTCGACAGACACTTGAACACTTCTTTTGTGCAACTGAATACATCAGCCCTAGAAAATGAATGGTGCTTCTACTTATTTACTTATTTATTTATTTATACTAATATAAAGTAGTCATTTTGCCTGTAGAACAGGCATAGAGATAAATGAAGATTTCTATTTCCTTTCCTTTCAGGAATTTGGGTTTAGTAATGTATTCTTGAATGAATTATTTAAAGCAGAAGAAATGCCTGTGGAAGATATATAAAAGATTAAAAGAATAATGCTAAGTAGTTTTTAAAACCCTGCTCAACATTTTACATTATTACTTTTTCCAAAATATGTATAATAATTTGGTATTTACACAAGTCAGTATACTCAATAGCTTGCCCTCAACACAAACAGAGAAATACAGCAAAATAACAACTCTATTCTAACTCTGTCATATATGGGACAATAAATGGAAGCAGAGTAAAATACCTCTTTGGATTGTAATAATGATAGGTTAAAAGGTAGAACCCTAGGATATTGATGTATGAAAGTATAATATGTTTTGATTAGAGTCTAGTTTAAATAGGATTTTCATTACTCTTATTTCAACTGATTTTATTATTGAAACTTTTTGTGCGGTCTGTCAGGTAGTTATCATTATTTCACAAACCAACAGAGAATTTATTCTTACATAAACAATTTACAATCAATGACCTTTCTCTTTTCTCAGCTTCATCATTTTTTTTCAAAGAGGAAATGCTAATGCCAAGCCTTACACTGAGTCTTAGTGGTTAGTCAGTCATCAGGGGTAGAGGACAACTAAAACATAAAGTGCCTCTGGCAACATAGATCATAGAATTACTGTGTATTGTAGCAGCCCCACCAACCTCTGGCAGCTAACTTTAGAAAAGGGAAGGAAGTGCCAAGGGCCTTTGCTCAACTGCTTCCAGAATGAGAAACCCTCAGACTTCAACCAGCTTCTTTTAAGACAGGCATGCAACTACTAATTTCACTCATATGAGATTAGGAAAAGCCAGATAACCAAGATTAATTAATTTGTAGCAGAAAAAACATCACCCCAACCAGTACCTGTCTTTGCTCAGTTCCAATAAAGAAGAGGGATTTAGTACAAACAACTAAAATGCACCAAACATAATGGGGAAGAAAAAGTAATAATTTTACCACCTTCAACTAGAAGTTTTGACAAGAATCTTGAATTAACTCCAAATACATGAGATAGATAAATTTCCTAAGAAAGAGCATTAGTTCTCCTTATACTCACTGAACTTTCGTCCATTAATCTGTTTCTGATGAGAAATATGCTAATAACTGTATTGAGTCCCATAGGTAAGGACTCACTGAGAGTCACCTACAGGGTAAAACCAATACAGAGAAAGGCTTTCAGCCAATAAGACTCTATCAAGATAGCTTTTTATTTAGACTGTATGGAGAGATAAATAAATTATTAGACAAGCAATAGTTAAAAGAGATAGTCCAGAAGCAATAGCCAAAGGAAAATGGTGAATTCTGAATGAACAGATTTATAAGCAAAATGTAAAGGAAGAGAAAGGATAGGGTGAAACTGAAGTTATCTGTGGTTTTTTTTGAAACGGACTTAACCTATCGACTCTAAAGGGGGTAGGTGATAATATAGTGTTGGATGTACTGTGGATGATGTTGGAGGAAGATTTCAGTAGGTGGTAGATGTGGTGTATAGATAACTATGATGGGGTGAAAAGTAATTATACTCATCTAACAACTTTCTTGCAAATCAGCATTTCCTCCAGTAAAGTGATTTAAATAATTTATCAGCACCAGACCTATTCCAAAAGAAGCTCTAAAGTGACTCATGAAAAAACTCACAAGACTTAATGTCCATACAAAATAATGATAACTCATTAATTTCACTAATAAGTGGCTTTACCCTATCCAACAAAAGGTACACAGTAACAGGGTGAATCAGGGAACATAACCCAACTGTATGCTGCCTGTGGGAGACTCATCCACCTCATCTGGACAAACAGGCACCAGACTTTATTCCACTATCAACATGACAGATGGAGAACAATTATTACTAGCCATCAGAGACTAGAAATCTAGAAATAACCACAGTTAATCCATTTGTAGCAGAAGGAAACTTATACCCTGGCCCAGGCACATCCAAGCTAAGACATACACTAAAAACTTCTGAAATATAGTAATTACAACAGGGAGACAAACAAAGGGATCCACAGAAGAAACCACCAGCAATAGCAAAGAAACCACATGTGAAAATATAAGAAAAAAGCATTGAGACAAATTCAAATGGAAAACAAAGAGCTGAAGGCCAAAGTTGCCAACCTAGAGGCCGCAACAGCTGGAGAAAAAGGAGAAATGACCAAAGTCAAGTTCATGGTGTAGGGATTTAGGAGAAGAAAGATGTGAGCAACAAATATGATCCAGGATGAATTAGTGAAAATTAAAAATATATTAAACATTATGGAAAGAAAGAAAGAAAGAGGCCAGGTGGTGGCATAGAAGCTCTGATCCCCACCTGTAGGGGAAACACTTCACAAGAGGTGAAGCAGGGATGCAGGTGTCTGTGCTTCTCTTTCCTTCTCTATCTCCCCCCTCTCAATTTTTGTTTGTCCTATTAAATAAAACAGAAAAAAAAAAAAACCTTTAGAATTCATGAAAAGAGAATAAGTGACCATGAAGAAAATAATAGATCTATGGGACAATGTTCAAAGGAAAATAATTTTCATCACAGGGAGAAAATGGAAAACACATTCTAGATGAGTTAATCCTATAGAACCTCCCAAATCTGACAAAATAGAAAGAGATTCAGATTAAAAAACCCAGAGAATCCCAACAAAATCAACCCAAATGTACAAATATCGAGACATACCATATTATAGTGTGATGCTTTGCTATCTGTGTGGCACAGGTTCAGGCCTGACCCACAGCACACTGAAAGAAGCTTTGGTGCTGTGGTCTCTTTAACTGTGTCTCTTTGCTTCTCTGTATTTTTATGTGAAAAGAAAATAAAGGTCATATCATAGTTAATCTGACAAAGACCAAAGATACAGAACCCTGGATGGTAGCACAGCTGGTTGAGTGCACACATAACAATGCACAAGGACCCAGGTTCAAACCTCTGGTCCCCACCTGCTGGGGGAAGCTTCACTAGAGGTGAATCAGTGCTTTAGGTCTCTCTCTTTCTCTCTCCCTCCCTCCCTCTATCCCTATATCTTGTCCATATCTCTATGTCCTATAAAATAAATTAACTAAAAAAAAAAGAAATTATGCCTTCAAAATCCATGGAGATTCAACAGCATGCTATATAGTAAATATTAGAAGAGATGTATAAGCTCTTAGAAAACTTCCAAGTTTGAACCAGGAGGACCTAGAAAACATGAATCCAAAAGAATACAATAGAAAAGTCCTGAAAATTGACAGGTAATATAAGGTTACATGCTAATATATATATATATATATATATATATATATATATATATATATATTCTATGCAAATATAAAATCAGAGGAAGAAATTTAGAAACCAATCCAATTTACAATAACAACTAAAACAATGAGTTACCTAGTAATATACTTAGTAAAAGAGGTAATATACATATTTACTGAAAATTATCAGTCACTGATAAAGGAAATTTTAAATCACTCATATATAGAAGTTGAGAAGAACAGAAAAGGAAATGAAAAACAGAATTTGACTGAGTTTGGAGTATTGCATCAAAGTAAAATACTCTGGGGGAAGGGGAGGGTAGATTTTCAGCTTCACTATGGGGGTTGGTGGGGGTAGGGACATAGACCTCTGGTGGCAGGAATAGTGTTAAACCAAAAAAAAGAAAAAACAAGAAAAAATGTAAATGACACAAAAATGGAAGGACATTTCATGATCATTAGCTGGAATAATTAACATCATTAAAATAATCATTCTACCCTGACCCATAGACATATTTAATGTAATCCTTATCAAGGTTTGACTAAATTTCTTAAAGAGAGTATAACTAAAGCTACAAAAGTTAATCTGAAGCCAGAATATAACCTAAATTTCCAAAGCAATTCTAAAAAACAAGAATGGAAGAACATCCCCTCATCTCAAATTATACTACAGTGATATTATTATCAAAACTGCCTGGTACTGGAAAAAAAATACACACATATCAGTGGAATAGACTTGAGAGCCCAGAAGTAATCCCCCATACCTATGGCCAACTGTATTTTGACCAAAAAAAAAATCACAACAGTACATAGAGAAATTAGCGTCTTTTCAACAAAGGGTATTAATACAATTGGATTGAAATATGCAGATGAATTAAAGAGGGGTACAACATCTCTCCATGTACAATAGTCAACTCCAAATAGATAAAAAAACCTGACCATTAGCCTAGAAACCATACAATACACAAAAAAGTAATGATAGGATACTCCATGAGGTTTGAATTAGAAAAATTTTTCAAAGTTAACCCAATTACCAAATGATCTGGATATAGCTAAAACTATCTATTGCTTTCTTAATCTCCAAGACTACAGGAACCCTCCCCTTTCTCTATAAAGACCACATTTTTTTCCAGTCCTGAAACTTCTAGGGTGAGGCTCACTTTCCTGTGTGCTTCTTCCAAGTCATTACCAACGGATAATGCACCTGCTGATCCCAGCCTAATCAGTTCAACCAGTACCACTACAGCATGTTTCACTTCACACTACATCCAGAGATGTGAGGTGTGGAATATGAACCCATCAGCTTCATCACTCTGGTGAGACATTTCCTAGCTCATAGGACTCCTTAAATTCTTTTTGGGTGGTACACTTCTTAACAAACCTCTAAACATAGATATAGACCAGGGTCCATGAGATAGGGCAAATGTACATATATCCAGGAGTTGGGGAAAAACATATACCTAAAGTAAAAGTGCGAAGTAGTTTGCAGTGAGTCAATAAATGTAGCAAGCAAAGACCTAAAAAGACACCATAAAGCACATAATGAAATAGTTTCTATTTAGACCTCCCCACCTGCCTCCTATTGGACATTCCTCAGTCAATCCAAAGCTAACCTTGTCAGACAAAGTAAGGACTACAAAAGTTGAATAAGGGTAAGAGATTGGCATACTTTAATGATGACTCTTTAGTCACTACCAGGCCATCCCATCAACTGGGGCTCTAGTCAGGGATTCCTGGGATTCCCACACAGACCTGATAGGCCTAGACCTCTAAAATATCCCTCTCACCACTGTCACTGGTCATCTCCATCAGGAAGTACATAATGGATCCCTCTGTGGTCCTCTATAGGACTTGGCCTTCAGTGTGGATCAGCAAAGGTGGGGAGTATTCCATTCTCTGAATGGAGGTCGGATGGCATACTCTGCCTATCACCCAAGGATAATGGGTCCTGATATTGTCACAACCTTAAATGTTCCTACCCATGACCATGAAATGTGAGCTCAGACCTACAGGGATGCAGAGGTTACATAAGCTCCTTGCTGACTATGGTCCCTAGGTTAGATTGATGGGGTTTACAGTTAACAATATTTACATAGTTTTCCCATATTTGGGAGCTATTCTCTTTCCTGATCCAGCTTTGCCTATGTCACCTGCATATTAGATATCAGATGCAGGCAAAAACTAGTGGGCTGTTGGGAAATTGTGCAGATGTGGTCGAACATTGACAGGGCCCACAAACCACTATATTTCCATGCAAGTATTATTTACAGATCTCCACCAGGTTATCCCCTCAGGGTATTGTTAATTCAGATAAAACCATTGCAACAGTTGCTAAGGATGTTTCCACCTTCCCAACATGCCTTTTGCCTCTCTCCACCCCCTTTCCTAGCCAATCCCGTCCCAACTTGCCACTTCAGGAATTTTCCCATAAAAGCTTTCGTTCTCTTTGCTCTTTGCTCTTTTCTCTTCCACGAACCAACCTGGAGAAGAGCTGGTGGGCATAGTGGGAGGTGGCCATTTCGCTAGCTCCATGTGGCCTAAACTGTTGTGCTCACAACCAATTCTGGGGTGTCCACATCAATAAAGATTTGCATTCCCACTCCGCCACGAGTTTCTGGTCTCTTCTCTCTCCCCCACAGTGGGCTCATGGACCCCTTGGAATATACCTAAAATAGACATAATATCTTTTTCCAGATGGAGACCCTAAATATCCTTCTGCTATATTCTTGCTTTTAGGTTCATGATTAGTCAACAATTTGCTCTTCTTTCTTTCCTAACTTTTTTCAGACACCAGGTTCCAGATGCTGCCACGATGCCAACTGGACTTCCAAGGGCAGAGAACTCCCCCAATGTGTCCTGGAGCACCAGCTACCCAGATCCCTTCCCCACTAGAGAAAGAGAGAGAGACTGGATGGGAGTATGGATAGACCTGTGGGGAAGCAATTACAGAAGCCAGACCTTCCACCTTCTGTACCCCATAATGACTCTGGGTCCATGCTCCCATAGAGTCAAATAATAGGAAAACTATCAGGGGAGGGAATGGGATATGGAGTTCTGGTAGCAGGAATTGTGTGGAATTGTACCCCTCTTATCCTATGGTCTTGTCAGTGTTTCTACTTTATAAATGAAAACTAACAAAACAAAAAGAAGAAGAGGAAATATCTTTAAAGAATCAAACCTGGGGGGGGGCCTGGCGGTAGTGCAGAGGGTTAAGTACACATGGCGAGAAGTGCAAGGACAAGGACAAGGAGGGTCACTTCACAAGCAGTGAAGCAAGTCTGCAGGTGTCTTTCTTTCCCACTGTCTGTCTCCCCCTCCTGTCTCCATTTCTCTCTGTCCTATCCAACAATAACAATAATAACTACAACAATACTCCACACCTGTAGGGGTGAAGCTTCACAAGAAGAGAAGCAGGTCTGCAGCTGTTTTTTTCTCTCTCCTTCCCTACCTCCATCCTCTCGATTTCTCTTTTTTATTTTTTATTATCTTTTATTTATATATTTATTGGATAGAAACAGCCAGAAATTGGGAGGAAGGGGGACAGAGAGTAGGATAGAAACAGAGAGATACCTGCAGCACTGCTTCACCACTTGTGAAGCTTTCTTCCTACAGGCGGGGACTGGGGGCTTGAACCTGGGTCCTTGGACACTGTAATGTGAATGCTTAATAAAGTGCTCCACCACCTGACCCTTGATTTCTCTTTATACAAGCAAATAAAAGGGGAAAGAATGAGGAACAAATGGACACTAGGAGCAATGGATTTATCATGAAGACACCAAGAACCAGTGGTAATATATCTGTTGCAGCAAGTTCAAAGATGCAAAGAGGAAGGGGAAGGGGGATGAAAAGATTTTGGGGACCTAAGGCACAGTGATAGTGGAAGACCTAAGTCAGCAGTAATACTGAAGTGAAGGGGGCAGAGCCAAGATGGTGGACTGAGAAGTAGCTTCTGGTCTGAGTTCCGACAACAACTGCTGGAAACAGTAAGATTTTTTGCCTTCAGCAGGACAGTGAATTCGGGGTCCTAGCTGTGAGACCAAGGGGGTGAATATAGGCCAGTTTGGGTTAGAATATAGAGGGGAAAAGAAAGGAATTTTTTTTTTATTATTCCCGAAATGTACCCTTGCCCCCACCCCATAACCAGACCCTGGGTGCCAGAGAGCTGCATATAGCAGGATTCCCTGCTGAGATTCTTTCTTTACCAAGATTCCTGGCTCAACAGGGGTTCCATTCCAAGTCTATTCCTTTCTGAAACCCTTGGCACTCTTTCTTTCTAAATGGTCAATTGGATCTACAAAGGGAAAGACTGCACTGAGGTGGGGTTTTTTGTTGTTGTTGTTTTGTTTTACTTTCTTAACAATCAGCTGCCTATGCTCAGGTGTCTTGAGGCAATCTGGAACAGGGTTTTTTACCCTGCTCTATTTTATAATTAATATTATATAAAGTGTCTCTCTTTCCCCCCCTCCTTTAGGTTGACCAGAATTAACTCTTAGTGTATTTTTCATTGCTAGGGGACTGGACATCTTATCCATTGTGAGAGGAACTTGTTTCACTACTCCTACCTCCTCTAACCACTCTACCCTTCTCCCTCCTAGCTAATTAAAAAATAAAATAATAATTAATTAATTAAAATCTTTCTTTTCACTGCTCCTTTATTACATTTCTTTGTCTTATCTTTTTTTTTCTTTTATCTCTCTTGTTTTTCTTTCTTGCATTCTTTCTTCCTCCTTCTTTGGCTTTCTGAATTCACTGATACTCATTTGTGAATTATTTTGGGGAAGAAATCTGACTCAGAGTGGACTCTCTATGTATGTATCTCTGCTCTACTTCCCTTTCTCCTCTTGCTACCCCTAGAATGTACAGTGGATAGTAGATTTGCATAATTGTCTATTCTTGCTATCCCTTTTTTCCTTTCTCTTTCTTCTTCACTAAGACTTGGTTGCTATTTTTCCATGGACTGGAGACATTGTTTGGCTAACTGGTAGTGGTTAAACTGCTTCAATCCTTGCTTCAGTTGCTTTTGTAATTTCTGAGGTAGGTGACTGTATTTGTCATAAAGGTATTTAGTATAGTGTTGCTTGTACTCAAAACACAACAACTGGTGAACAACAGAACATAAATATAAGAAACACAGTAATCAAAAAATGGGTAGATCAAGAGCAAATAAAACTGCTACTACAATGAATGAAGACAAGGTCCCAGAAGAAACTACAAACCAGCCAGGAGTAAGCATAGATAAGAAAAGTATGCAAGCAATAATAAACTTATTAAACACAGAAATGAAAGCAACTTTGGAGGAAATGAATGGCAGTATTAGGAAAACAACATTTGAGACCCCCAAGGAATATACTGATTATCTTGAGGCAATTAGATAACTGAAAGCTGAAATAGCTGAACTGAGGAAAGAAGCTGAGGGAAGGGAAAGTAGACTAACAAAAGCAGAAAACAGAATTAGTCAGACAGAGGATGAGTTAGAGAAAACTAAGAAAGAGGTGAAAGAGCTCAAAAAGAGACTGAGAGACACTGAAAACAACAACAGAGACATATGGGATGATCTCAAAAGAAGTAACATTCGTATAATTGGCCTGCCAGAAGAAGAAAGAGAGGAAGGGAAAGGAAAAATTCTAGAGGAAATTATAGAAGAAAACTTCCCAGACCTGAATAACAGAAAGGACATTAAGATTAAAGAGGCCCAAAGACTTTCAAACAGAATCAACCCAGACCTGAAGACACCAAAACACATCATAGTTACAATGATAAGAAGTAAGGATAAAGAAAGGATCCTAAAGGCTGTAAGAGAAAAACAAAAAGTCACATACAGGGGAAAACCCATAAGACTAATTCAGACTTCTCCAATCAAACTCTAAAAGCCAGAAGAGAATGGCAAGATTATCTATCGAGCTCTGAATGAAAAAGGGTTTCAACCAAGGATAATATATCCTGCTAGACTTTCATTCAAAAAGATGGAGGGATCAAAACCTTCTTAGACAAACAACAGTTAAAGGAGGCAACCATCACCAAACCGGCCCTGAAAGAGGTTCTAAAAGACCTCTTATAAACAAGAACTTCACTATAATACTTGCCATATATCAGAGCAAATAAAAATTCATTGAACAATGGCACTACAATACATTAAATCCATAATACAATAAATGTCAGTGGCTTAAACTCACCCATCAAAAGGTACAGAGTGGGAGGATGGATCAGAAAACATAACCCAACCATATGCTGCTTGCCAGAATCCCATCTGTCACAACAAGATAAACACAGACTTAAAGTGAAAGGATGGAAAACTATCATCCAAGCTAATAAACCACAAAAAAAGCTGGAACAGCCATTCTCATCTCTGACACAGCAGATTTTAAATTAAATAAAGTAATGAAAGATAGGCAAGGACATTATATAATGATTAGAGGATCAATCAGCCAAGAAGATATAACAATTATTAACACCTATGCACCCAATGAGGGACCATATAAATACACCAAGCACCTACTGAAAGAACTTCAAAAATACATCAATAGTAATACAATAATAGTGGGATATTTTAAGACCCCACTCTCACACTTAGATCAACGAAGCAGAGAATCAACAAAGAAACAAGAGAATTAAATGAAGAGATGATCAGACTAGACCTCCTGGACATCTTCAGAGCCTTTCACCCCAAAAACTGGAATACACATTCTTCTCAAATGCACATAATACATACTCAAGAATAGACCACATATTAGGCCACAAAGACAGCATCAATAAATTCAAAGGCATTGAAATCATCCCAAGTATCTTCTCAGACCACAGTGGAGTAAAACTAACATTTAACAACAATCAGAAAATTATTAAAAGTCATAGAATTTGGAAACTAAACAACATACTACTTAACAACCACTGGGTCAGAGAGTCACTGAAGCAAGAAATTCAAATATTCCTGGAAACAAAAAAAAAATAAAGACAAAACCTAACAAAATATTTGGAACACAGCTAAAGCAGTATTGAGAGGGAAACTCATAGCCATACAATCACATATTAAACAACAAGAAAAGGCTCAAATAAACAACCTTACTTCACACCTCAAGGACTTAGAGGAAGAGCAACAAAGAAACCCTAAAGCAACCAGAGGGACAGTAATCAGTAAAATTAGAGCAGAAATAAACAACATAAAAAATGAGAGAACCATACAGAAGATCAATGAAGCCAAATGTTGGTTCTTTGAAAGATTAAACAGAATTGACAAACCCCTAGCCATAATCACTAAACAAAAAAGGGAGAAGACTCAAATTAATAGAATTGTAAATGATAGAGGAGATATCACAACTAACACCACAGAAATCCAGAAAATCATGCGAAACTTCTATGAAGAACTATATGCCACCAAGCTAGAAAATCTGGAAGAAAGGGAAGAATTCCTAGAAGCATATGCCCTTCCAAAACTGAACCAAGAAGAACTACAAAACCTAAATGCACCAATCACAGAAAAAGAAATCGAAACTGTTATTAAGAATCTCCCCAACAACAAAAGTCCTGGACCATATGGCTTCACAAACGAATTCTACGAAACCTTCAGGAAATAGTACCCATACTTCTAAAGCTTTTCCATAAGCTCAAAGAAACAGGAACACTCCCTTCCACCTTCTATGAAGCCAAAATCACCCTGATACCAAAAGCAGATAAGGACACAACAAAAAAGGAAAACTAAAGACCAATATCTCTTTTGAACATAGATGCCAAAATATTAAACAAGATCTTGGCCAGATACAGCAACATATCAAAAAGATTGTTCATCACGACCAAATGGAATTTATCCCAGGAATGCAAAGTTGGTTCAACGTACATAAGCCAATCAATGTCATTACCACATGAATAAAAGCAAAGCCAAAAACCACATGATTATCTCAATAGATGCAGAGAAAGCCTTTGACAAAATCCAACACCCATTCATGCTCAAAACACTACAAAAATGGGAATATATGGGAAATTCCTCAAGATAGTGGAATCCATATATAGAAAACCAACAGCCAACATCATACTCAATGGAGAAGCTGAAAGCATTCCCCCTCAGATTGGGGACTAGACAAGGCTGTCCACTGTCACCATTACTCTTTAACATAGTCTTGGAAGTCCTTGCCATAGCAATCAGGCAAGAGAAAGAAATCAAAGGAATACAGATTGGAAGGGAAGAAGTCAAGCTCTCACTATTTTCAGATGATAAATAGTATACATAGAAAAACCTAAAGAATCCAGCAGAAAACTACTGGAAGTTATTAGGCAATATAGCAAGGTATCAGACTACAAAATCAACATACAAAAATCAGTGGCATTTCTTTATGCAAACACTAAATCTGAAGAAGAAGACATCCAGAAATCACTCTCATTCACTGTTGCAGCAAAATCAATAAACTACCTAGGAGTAAAGATGACCAAGAATTCAAAGACTTGTATACTGAAAACTATGAGTCACATTCAAGGAAATGGAAAGATATCCGATGCTCATGGATTGGAAGAATAAATATCATCAAAATGAATATTCTCTCAAGAGCCATATACAAATTTAATATCATACCCATCAAAGTTCCACCAAGCATCTTTAAGAGAATAGAACAAAAACTACAATCATTTATCCGGAACCAGAAAACACCTAGAATTGCCAAAACCATCTTGAGGAAAAGAAACAGAAATGGAGGCATCACATTCCCAGACGTCAAACTTTGTTATAAAGCCATCATAATCAAAACAGCATGGTACTGGAATAAAAATAGGCACAAAGACCAGTAGAACAGAATTGAAAGCCCAGAACTAAAACTGACATGTCCATATTATATGGACATCTAATCTTTGATAAGGGGGCCCAAAGGATTAAATGGAAAAAGGAGGCTCTCTTCAATAAATGGTGTTGGGAAAACTGGGTTGTAACATGCAGAAGAATGAAATTGAACTACTTTATCTCACCAGAAACAAAAATCAACTCCAAATGGATTAAACACCTGGATGTTAGACCAGAAACAATCAAACACTTAGAGGAAAACATTGGTAAAACACTTTCCCACCTAAACGTCAAGGACATCTTTGATGAAACAAACCCAGTTGCAAGGAAGACTAAAGCAGAAACAAACAAATGAGACTATACCAAATTGAAAAGCTTCTGCATCACACAAAGAGACCCCTCACAGAATGGGAGAATATCTTTACATGTCATTCATCAGAAAAGAGACTAATCACCAAAATATACAAAGAGCTCAGCAAACTTAGCCCCAAAAAAGCAAATGACCACATTCATAAATGGACAGAGGATATGAAGAGAACATTCACTCCAGAGGAGATCTAAAAGGCTAACAAACATTTGAAAAACTACTCCAGGTCACTGATTGTCAGAGAAATGCAAATAAAGACAACATTGAGATACCACCTTACCCCTGTGAGAATGGCATATATCAAAAAGGACAGCAGCAACAAATACTGGAGAGGCTGTGGGGACAGAGGAACCCTTTTGCACTGCTGGTGGGAAGGCAAATTGGTCCAACTTCTGTGGAGAGCTGTCTGGAGAACTCTCACAAGGCTAGACATGGACCTTCCATATGACTCAGTAATTCCTCTCCTGGGGATATACCCCAAGGACTCCATAACACCCAACCAAAAAGGTGTCTGTACTCCTATGTTCATAGCAGCACAATTCATAATAGCTGAAACCTGGAAGCAAGCCTGGTGCCCAACAACAGATGAGTGGCTGAGAAAGCTGTGGTATATATATACACAATGGAATACTATGCAGCTACTAATAACTATGAACTCAACCTCTCTGACCCATTTTGGTCAGAGCTAGAAGGAATTATGTTAAGTGAGGTAAGTCAGAAAGAAAAGATGAGTATGGGATGATCCCACTCATCAACAGAAGTTGAGAAAGAAGATCATAAAGGGAAACTAATGGCAGGATCTGACTAAATTGAAAGTAGGGCACCAAAGTAAAAACCCTCTGGTGAGCGGGAGGGTGGACATGTGGCTTCCTGGGCCAGTGAGGGTGTGGGGTGGTGGTGGGTGTGTGGGATGTGACACAATCTTCTGGTGATGGGAATGGTGTTTATGTACACACCTATTAAATTGTAGTCATATAAATCACTATTTAATTAATATGAGAGGGGAAAAATTGATTGTATGTATAACAAAGGGACTTTTCAAAGCTAACTCAATTACCAAATAATGTGATGATAATGGTAACTATCCATTAACAGTAACTATCCAGTAAGTGTCTTAGGGTTGTCTTCTCGAACCCCAAGATAGCAGAAACCTCACATTTCCACTATAGAGCCTATATTTCCCCCAGTCCTGGGACCAGTCCTGGTGAGAGGGTAGGGCCCACTTTCCCGTATGCTTCTCCTAATTCTTATCAAATAATATTGCATCGCTGATCGCAACCTAATCAATGCAATGAGTGCCACCCTAGCAGCTTCACTTCAGACTGTCCAGAGACTTCAGGTATGGAACGACAACCCTTCAGCTTCATTACTTGGGTGAGACCTTTCCTTTCATAGTATTCTCTAATTCCATCCCAGGTAGTTCACTTCCTAACAAAGTCCCAAAACCTAGATATAGACCAGGTTCCAGGAGATAGACCTTATGTTCACACGTATCCATAAACTAGGGCAAATACATACCTGAAAGCAGTAGTACACTAGAGTTTGCAGTGAGTACCCCCCAACACTTCATCTCCACTATTCCAAGCTTTGGGTCCATGATTCCTCAACAATTTGTTTGGCTTTGTATGTTAACTCTCTTTTCAGCCACCAGGTTCCAGATGCTATCAGGATGCTGGCCAGGCTTCTTTGGACTGAAGACCCCACCAATGCGTTCTGGAGCTCTGCTTCCTCAGAGACTCACCCTACTAGGGAAAGAGAGATGCAGACTGGGAGTATGGATCGACCAGTCAACACCCATGTTCATCAGGGAAGCAATTACAGAAGCCAGACCTCCCAGCTTCTGCAACCCACAATGACCCTGGGCCCATGCTCCCATAGGGATAGAGAATGGGAAAGCTATTGGGGAGGTGATGGGATATGGAGATTGGGTGATGGGAATTGTGTGGAGTTGTACCCCCCATCCTATGACTAAATAAATTAATTTAAAAAATATTGATGTGCCAACACTTTCATGGTAAGGTGAAAAATTGTACCAACGTGACAACTACTGTCTTCTAAATCACTGTTTCCCTAATAAAACTTTAAAAATAGAGCAATGGGATTCTATGAAGCTAAAAGTTTCTGCAGAGTAAATGTGCCATCATTACAACAAAAAGATACCCTACTGTATGGAAAGAGATACATATACATCATCTAACAATGGGTTAGTAACCAAAATATATAAAAACTTCAAGAATGTCAATAGCAAAAACAATAAGATTATTTTTGCATCCAAAGACTCTTTACTAATGAAGATATTCAGATTACCAACAGGAATATGAAAATGTGCTCAAAGTCAATGATTACCAAATAAATGTAAATCAAAATAACAACGAGCTACCACATAGCACCTGTGAGAATGGTATGCATTTAAAAACACAGAAACGAATGATACCAAATATATGTCAAAAGGGAAGTCTTTAACTCTCTTAGTGGGGAATGTATATTTTTCTAGTTCCTATGGAAACAACCTACACATTCCTCAAGATATTGTAAATGAACCTAACATAATCCAGAAATTCACCATCTAGACATCTGTCCACAAAACACAAAAACATTTATCTAAAGAGATCTAGGCAGCACTGTTTGTAGTAGCCAATATTTGGAAACAACCCAAGTGTCCCATAATAGATCACTGCTTAAATAAGTTGTCATATATCTACATAGTAGAATATTACTTAGTTATAAATAATGGTGAAATTTTCTCTTTTGCTACAACATGAATGGGATTGGAGAGAATCATGTTAAGTGAAATAAGTCATAATGAGAAGGATGAATACAGGATAATTTCACTCACATGTAGAACCTAAGAAGAAATACAAGGAATAATACAAGATGAAAACTTAATAGGACATTGTCTTTTTTATTTATTTTTATTTTTTTAAGTATTCTGAGGACAGTCTTTTGCAGTAGATCTGAAGACTCAGGCAAGGAGGGGAGCAAGTACAGGAAGGGGAGGGAGGGAGAATCTAGAATCCTATGATAGAGATGGATGGCAGTTGGTTGGAGGGTAATTTATGGTGGCACCCATCTTTGGAAGGTGTGGAACTATATCCTTATGGAACTATGTCAATTAATATTTCCTTAATAAAGTTATCAAATTTTAAAAATTAAGCAAAATCTAATGGAAAATGTAAAGAAACTTAAATTGCTTGGCTTGAGAGAGTTTCTTACATTAGGTTCTTGATATCAGCATTTTTTTTATTTTGACACTTCTCTTATTCTTTATTCTTTTAAAAAAATTTATATGTATTTATTTTCCCTTTTGTTGCCCTTGTTTTTTATTGTTGTTGTAGTTATTATTGTTGTTATTGATGCCGTCTTTGTTAGATAGGACAGAGAGAAATGGAGAGAGGAGGGGAAGACAGAGAGATAGAGAGAAAGATAGACACCTACAGATCTGCTTCACTGCCTGTGAAGCGATTCTCCTGCAGGTGTGGATCCGGGGGCTCAAACTGGGATCCTTAACACCAGTACTTATGCTTCATGCCATGTGTGCTTAACCCGCTGTGCTACCACAGGACCCCCGACACTTCTCTTATTCTTCCTGCCACCAATGTGGAGACTGAATCTAGGAATGTCAAATGGGGAGTTTTAAGAGAAAGTAAATACAGCTAATATCCTCAGTGATTATATATTGTTTTACTTATTTCGTAATACAATTATTTTGTCATACTGAGAATTATATCTGCCATTTTACATTTCATGGGTCTATTATGTCACTGCTTTAATGATTCCAGAGTTATGCCTCTGGGAGGTCATCTTGTTTTGACCTTTCCAGTTTAGGGACCAGAATTTTCTGTTTCAAGGCTGTAGCAGGCAGTGAAAAGATCTTCTATGTCAAGAATCTTGACCTCTCCCCTCTACCTCTGCTATTCTTGGATTAGAGCTCCTGAAACCTATTGATAGTCTCAAGGAAAATGAGTAATCTCTTCCCCTTTGCCAACAACTGGAAGGAGAGGGACTCATGAAATATGGACAGGTATATGTAACACTCCACTCACAGTATGGAACCTGAGGAAAATCTGAGTGACTCTCATATGGCTAAGAGTTGTCAAGACAACTGCACCCTTGAGCTTCCTTTGAAAAGTTCATCAGGTCCGTTTAGTGATTAGAGTTCTAATATCCTCTTATATCTTAGTAGATATTTATGAACACATTCCACACATTTTCCTTCTGACTCTTAAAGCAATCTGGTAAGGTAGATGACACTACCATCACATTTTATAGATCACAAAAACTGAGACTGAGAGACACCAAGAAATTTGTTCACAGTTTCAAACTGTGACCTTTCCATCCCAACTACATGCTCTTGTCAACATTCCAGGTATGTCTTTCCATCCTTTACTGTACGTCCTTTTCCTGGAACAGAATGGTTGCTTTCATAAAGTAACTTTTCTGAGTTCCTCTCTTCATATATAACATCTTTTCTCAGAAGGCTTGAGCAGTATCCTATATGCTCAATCTGCCCACTCTCCTGAGACAAAAACAAAAAGGAGACTTGATTTTTACTTTTAGCTAATTGAATATCCTTGGTTTCAGACATTCAGATTCTAGGGAGTTTGTCTTTTGAACAAGTATGAGGCTTTAAAACAAAAAAGTCCTGCTGAAGAGGATTCAGGCACCTAGGTTGGGTATTGTGGGGAAAGTAAAGTAATTTGAGTATGAAGACAGCAAGAGATCTTAGTTTTCAAATACTGTACAGTTACTACAGGGACAAAGATAGGGTTATGAGATTTTTGTTCTGGAATGTGTCTAAAAGGGACTCAATCAGTGTTGCTGCTTTTCTGACTGGTGAACATCAGGGAAACATACATAGCAGAGCCTGCACTTCTGAGACCAGATGGAACCTTCTATTCTGGGTAGAGGACCAAGTTCTCCCTGAGAAATATAATTGGGAAGATCCCAGGTTGGGAGTAGAGTTCTCATTTCAGGTTTGATGTTCATTGAGTAAATACATTGATCTACCAAATCCTTCTTCCTGTATGTAAAATGGAGTGAAGCCCTCAAAAACAGAAAATTAACACTAGTATTTGCATAATACTACATAATTTTCATGTATAATATCTTGTTTGATAATTAAGTATGTTTTAAACTGAGGATAAGGAAACAGATTCAGGGATGTGATGTGACTTGTCTGGAGGTTTATGAAGAATAAGTGGTGCTGCCAGGATTCAAGTTAAATTTTGTTGCAAAGCATGCTTCAAAATTTGTATATGGTTAAAGGGAATGCAGACAGTAGGGAGGAAGAAGGGATGGCAATTAAGGAAGGCTTATTCTGTGTTGAATACTATTAGTTAATATTTACAACTCTATGAATAATTTTCATATTTATCTTTTTGTGAATGTTAAAAGTGGACTTGACTAAAAGTAGTTGAGCAGTTTGTCATTCTCCTAGTCAGAAGCATGACAGTTCTCAAGCCAAGAACTTTTGATACTTAAGGAAGTGTTTTTGATATTTTAATAGTTTTTCTAAAATACTAGGTGATAGAGTGACCCAAAAATGCACAGTACTTTCTGCATCATTTATTTTCTGATCCTCCGCATCATTTTATCAGAACAACCAAATTAGCATGACAATCTCTAAGGGTAATGCACACTTGTCTGGGTGCTAAGTACGAAAGCCAGTATTGGGAGGGAAAATGTCCATATGAGATCTACCTGTACCAGTGAAAAGCTCAAACTTTATGAAGGTAGTGTGAAGAAACCTCAGAAATATGCTCAACTTCAGCTGAATTGTACATTTCCGGTGGGTTCAGTAGGCACCTGTGTGGGAGCAACTGTTACTCATTTATTCATTATCAAGCTAATTCCCAGACAAAGTGTTTTATTTCCTGAATTGTTCGACTTCTCAGGTAACTAGAGAGATGAGCACCCTACTCCATTTTTAGTATGCCCAGAAAATGGTTGGCATATCCACCCTCTCACTTGATGTTTGGAATCTCAAAGGATCAAACTGAATAATGCCAATTTTTGTAGCATTTTACTTGAATCCATGTTGGAACACCAGAGAACTGTGCCCTGTAGTTCTCAAAGTATAAGATATTTTATTGCTTAACTCATGGAGTCCTAACAGCTATTCAAGTCATCTCTAGCACTACCCTGCAGCCTTCTGCAGTTTCATTCTCTCGCCATAAAAGTCACAGTTTACGTTCCATCACAGAGCTTTCCAGTTTACTGTCTGTTATCATGTTGCATAGAAATTTTAGAAAAAGAAATCCAAAAATGTCTGGGGAGGTTGTGCCACTGTGCAATGTGATGCAATGCAATCACACCAGGCAGGATAAAACTGTAGAACCTGTTAAGTATATAGTACTTCCAAGGACAGGCTGATGTGATATCAGGTTGTTATCACTGATGGATTTATATTTTCTAAGTCTTTCAACACATGGTGGTGTTCTGATTCAATACAACCCTCAATTTTGTATTTTTACTCTCAGGCTTTCATGCCCCTCTAGAGAAGGTCACAAAACTATTTAGACTGATGCCACCAAATGCTGACCTCTATACCTCAACCAACCCCACAGTACCTTTCACATATAAGTATCTTTGAAAATTTCTGATTCCAATTCCTTTTGGAAATACTAATCAGGGATTCATTCTGTCACCTAACTCTTGCCTCAGATGAGAAAAAGCTTTTTCCTGCTTCACAGGAACCTTTTGAGATATGAACTTTCTCTACTCCATGTCAAAACTTACATTTAGATCAAATAAACTTCATGTTATTCTTTAAACTGGGCTTCATGTTGATTCACCCTGTAGCACACCTATAATGTATGAGAACCAGGTTCAAACTCATGGTTCCCACAGCAGGAGAAAAACCTCACAAGTGGTAGAGCGATGCAGCAGGTGTCTCTCTGCCTATATTTCTTTATTGCTCTCTGTCTTTGATCGTCTATAAAAAATAGAAGGAAAAGAAAAGAAAAGATGGAGGGAAAGATCACTGGGAATAATGGAGCAATGTAAGTACCCAGCCCCGGTTAAAATTTGTTGCCTACAATAAATACATAAACAAATAGAAAGTATTTATTTAGGTTTGAAGAGGTAGCACAAAGATTATACAAAAGGCTTACATGATGGACACCCCAGTGTTCCAAGTTAAATACTCAACATATCCACAAACCAGAGCTGACAAATAATCTGGTAAAAATAAATAAATAAAAATATTTTATACTTTAATGTGTTCTTACTTCCTTCAAGGCTAATCTCTCCAAGTCTACACTTAATCCTCTATATCCTACTATATATAAATGTTTTTTTAAATTTTCATTTATTTTTTCTTTTCTTCTTTCTATTTTTTATTAGTTAGGACAGATAGAAATTGAAAGGGGCGGGGAAGATAGAAAGGGAGAGAAAATGGGAGACACGTACAATCCTTCTTCACTGCTTGTGAAGTATCCTCCATGCAGTTAGGGAACAGAAGGCAGAAGGAGGGGTTTGGGGGGGTGTTAAACCTGGCTCTTTGCCCACAGCACTTTGTATGCTCATCTAGGTGGCTACCGCCTGGCCCCCTTTTCATTTATGTTCTCAATCCAGTTTTTAGTTATAAACAGAGAATGAAATAGACGACACTGAAGCTTCCTTCAATGTATTCAATGTGGTTGGGACTGACCTTGGATTGTGCACATGGCAAAGCAGCCTACTATCCAAATGAGCTACTTCACTGACTCCTCACTCATTCTTCACTGAATTTCCCAATTATTAGTCCTTTAATGATTGCACTTTTCCATAAGTATAAAGGTTCTCTCTCCAAGTTACCCACTACACTAATGTCAACACCACTGTGAAAGTTATAATAAAAGGCGGTTTTCATATACATGGTCTTTATCTTCAGTTCCTTTCTACATCCACAGCTGTTTGGTTTCTATCACATCAGAAGTTAACAGGAGACAAATGCTATGCCTTTTAGAATAAAATACTGTGTTAGGTATTTTATGCACATCGTCTTACTTAATCCTTATAACAACCTATGAGATAAAGTATTTTTGTGTAAGTACTATTACAATAACCCTCTTTTAGACAATGGTCATTAGAGCTTTGCATAATTTATCCAAGTTCACAAGCATAGTGAATGACAGAGCTGTGAATTCTAGACAAGGTAATCTACTTTTGGCTCTAATACTCTAACTCAGAGGCCCACAAATTTGTTCTATAAATGACCTAGATAGTAAAGCTATTGGGCTTTATGTTACATATAGTTCATGATATTGCTGCTCAGTTCTGTCAATATGATAGAAAAGTAGCCACAGACAATATATAACAGGTACTTATATTTAGGCGGAAACTAATTTACTTATAACATCTGGTTAATGAATTCAGTCTTTCATAGCAATATTTTCCAAACTTTCTGGCAATAACTTATAGGATAAAAATATTTTATATAAAATATGCTTATAAGCACACATATAACACGAAACAACAGTTTTATAGAACAAAATATACCTTTAGCATTTATATCTCATTTTAATATATTTAATTTAAAAGTAGTGGGTATGAACTACTAAAATATTTCAAAATATATTAGTAAATTATCACCTATAATTTGAAGGCTACTTGTTTAGAAGACACAAATAAAATAAGAGGTTGATATGATGTTCCTTTCTGTGTTGCCAGAAGGTAATTACATGTTACCTGCAGTCAATATGTTGGGAAGAAGGGGGTCTTAAAGTATAGCAAGAATAATAAAATTAATTAACTATGTTGCATTGGTTTTGTTACCAACATTACTCAATTACTTATTTTTGTTTTCTATACCTGTTATTATTAATATATGACATAAACCCAGTTATGTTCTAGAGTGTCTCAATGTTTATAAGGATTTATGAATTTGATGCTCTTTTAAAAGTTACATGGGAAGATTTATCCATTTTTCCAAGGTTATATAAGATTTTCAAGTTATATATAAGATATTAGAGTAATTTATAGTAAAATATGACTGCGTTGTTACTATACAGAGTAATAAATAAATTTTGTGAATTTTATAATGGGCATTTCTAGTGTAAGCTACAAACATTTCTCTATTTTTACTTTTTTCTTCTCCTGTGTGTGCATGTTTCCTGACATTCTACCTTCTGGAATGATCAGAAAACATTGAGACATAAGGATTATAAAATAGAAAGAATGGGGGGGCGAGTGTTAAGTGTACATGTCATCATGCACAGGGATCCAGGTTCTAGTCCCTGGACCCCTACCTACAGCCTCATGAGCAGTAAATCAGGGATGTAGGTGTTCCTCTGTCTGTCTATCCCTCTCTATCCCCCTTGCCTCTCAGTTTATCTCTGTCCTGTGAAATAATACTTTTTTTTAAAAAAAAGTTGAAGTTTAAAGATATTTTAAATGCTTTTTTAATAGTAAATACATAGAGAATACTTAGGTACACCCAGTTAAGCACATAGTACTAAGCGCAAGGACCCACACAAGGATCACATTTGGAACCCTGCTCTCCACCTACAGAGCAGATGCTTTACAAGAGGTGAAGCAGGTATGCAGGGGTCTCTCTTTCTCTCTATCGTCCCTCCCTTTTAAATTTATCTCTGTCATATCCAATAAAATGGGGAAATTGTCCACTAGGAGCAGTGGATTTTTAGTCCCAGAACTGAGCCCCAGCAATAAGTCTTGAGGCAAAAAAGAAAAAAAAAACTTAGATAAACATAAGAGGTCAAAGGAATCATAAAGTGTTTTACAATAGTTTATTGTTTAGGAAGAAAGGGGAAGTGGAGAGAGGGAGAGGAGAAGGAGGAAAGGAGGCCTGCAATACTGCCTCACCACTCTTGAAGTGGAGACTTGGATCTTGAATCCAGGTTTTTACACACTGTAATATGCACACTCAACTGTGTGTGCTACTGTGGGGTCCTTAATAAAGTATTTTAGAGAGGAACTAGAGTTACCAGTTGCATGAATAACTGATTGGCCTAAAGACTGATCACTGAACAGTTGAAGTTGCAGTATAGCGAATATGTACAAAAAGGACATAATGGATTTATATTTTTTCATTCAGAAATTGCAAATAGAAAAATTAGTATGGGAAAAGAGATAGCAGCAACCAAATAGAAAACACTTCCTACCCTTTTATGTATTTTGATATGTGAACAACTGACATACGTTACACTTTCAGACATTTAAATAAAAAGAAAACACAAGATAAAATAATAATAAGGAAAACAAGAATAACAACTAAAATAACTTTTTTTAGGCTGAGGAGGTGAGTCCGCTAATAAAGCATAATACTTGCATGCATGAACCAATTATTTGGTTTTATGTCGTTTAGCTCCCTTTTGCTCTCACAATAGGAAAATAAGAAATAAATATCTTAAAGTAATTAAAATTATCTCAAAACAGTTTTTGATAGTGAGAAGGCAACATCATGTAGGTAAAGGGGGGGTGCAAGATCTAGAAGAAGGGAGACATTTGTTCATATTCTATGTCTACCACATTTTAACTGAAGATATTATAACTATAATGGATTTGTTCTGTTTTCAAATGTCAAGTTTGTGGTAATGTGTTAAAGGAACTTGAAAGAAATAATACAAAAATGTTTAAGAACTAATAGTTGAGAGGAGTTGGTAGGGTTAGCTTACAGTGATGGTAGATATTCTAAAACTAGTTATCCAGGGACAGATGGTTGTACACCTGGTGCAGGGGAAAGCTTCACTAGTGGTGCATCAGGGCTACAGGTGTCTCTCTGTATCTCTCCCTCTCTATCTCCATCTCCCTTCTCAAATTCTCTCTATCTCTGTCCAATAATAAATAAAAATTTAAAAGTTAGTTGTCAGTTGTCTGGACTTCCATAAGTATGGCTCTGGAATGACTGAAATCAGTAAAATTAGGGAAGAAATAAATAACATAAAAATAAGAGAATCATATAAAATATTAATTTATCTGAATGTTGGTTCTTCAAAACTATAAGCAAAATAGACAAATACCTGGCCAGACTCACTAAAACAGGAAGGGGGAAAAGACTCAAATACTTAGGATTGTAAAGGAAAGAGGAAATATTACAACAGACACCACAGAAATCTAACAAATCACCTGAAGCTTGTATGAACAACTCTATGCCACCAAGCTAGCAAACCTGCAATAAATGGATAAGTTTCTAGATAACTATAAACTTCCAAAATTACACAAAAAGTAACTAGAAAATATTAACAGGTCAATCATAGCCAAATAAATTGAAACAGCTATCAAGAACCTTCCCAACAATAAAAGTCCTGGACCAGATGGATCTGCTAATGAATTCTACAAAATCTTTGGGGGAGAGTTACTACCTCTACTTTTAAAACTCTTCCAGAATATTGAAAAAAAAGCAATAATCTCTTCCACCTTTTATAAAGCCAATGTCACCTTGATATCAAACAGACACACAACAAAAAATACACACCAGTAACTCTGATGAACATAGATGTTAAAATATTGAACAAAATTCTAGCCAAGTTGATACAGCAGTATATTAAAAAAGATAGTTTATTGCAACCAGGTTGGATTTATCCTAAGGATACAAGGCTGGTTCAATATATGTAAGACAATCAGTGTGATCCACCACATCAATAAAACAAAAAATACGATTATATCAATACATGCTGAGAAAGCATTTCACAAAATCCAACATCCCTTCAGAATCAAAACACTATAAAAATGGGAATAGATAAAAAATTCCTTAACCTAGTGGAGTCCATATACATTAGACCTATAGCCAACATCATACTCAATAGTGAGAAGATGAAAGCATTCCAGCTCAGGTCAGGCACTAGACAGGGCTGGCACTATCACCATTGTTATTCAACACAGTATTGGAAGTTCTTGCCATAGCAAATAGGCAAGAGCAAAGAATTAAAAGGATACAGACTGAAAGAGAAGAAGTCAAATTCTCACTATTTGCAGATGGTATGATAGTTTGCATATAAAAACCTATGACATCCTGCAGAAATCTCTGAGAAATTATCAGGAAATATAGTAAAGTGTCAGGCTACAAAATTAATGTTCAGAAGTCTTTGGAATTTCTTTATGCAAACACTATGTAAGAAGACAAAATCCAGAAATCAGTCCCTTTTACAATAGCAACAAAACCAATAAGATATCTAGGAATAAACCTAACAGAAGAAATGAAAAACTTGTATAGTAAAAATTATGAATCATTAATCAAGGAAATAGAAAAAGACACAAAGAAAAGATATACCATGTTCATGGATTAGTAGAAATAACAACATCAGAATGAACATTCTACCCAGTGCAATATTCAAATTTAATGCAATCTCCATCAAGGTCACACCAAAATTTTTAGAATAGAATAAAAACTATTTGTCTGGAACCAGAAAATATGTAGAATTGCCAAAACAATCTTGAGAAAAAAAAAGGAAATAACTAGAGGCACCACACTCCCAGGTCTCAAATTGTATTATAGGGTCATTGTAAACAAAACTTCCTTGTACTGGAACAAAAATAGACACTTGTCTACAAGTGGAATAGTACTGAGATCCCAGAAATAAGCACCTACTCCCATGGACATCTAATCTTTGACAAAGCTGTCCAGACTATTAAATGGTGAAAGAAGATCTCTTTAACTAAGTGTGTTGAAATATGCAGAAGGATGAAACTGAATAATTACATTTCACCACACATAAAAGTAAACTCCAGATAGATCAAGGACATGTATTTTAGACCAGAAACTATCAAATACTTAGAGGAAAATATTGGCAGCACTTCTTTTCTATCAAATTTTATAAATTCTTCAGTGAGATAAATCCACTTTCATGGAACACTAAAACAACAATAAACCAATGGAACTACATCAAATTAAAAAGCTTCTGCACAGCAAAAGAAGCTGCCACCTGAACATAAAGACACTTTACAGAATGGGAAAATATCTTTACATGCCATCCATTAGACAAGAGGCTAATAACCAAAATATATAAAGAGCTCACCAAACTCAGGAGCAACAGCAACAAGAAAATGACCCCATTCAAAAATGAGGAGAGAATATGTACAGAATATTCACCAACAAAGATATTGAGAAGGCCAACAAACATGAAAATGTGCTCTAAATTAGAGAAATGCAAACAAAGAAAATGAGATACCACTTCACTACTGTGAGAATGTCATACATCAGAAGTGACAGCAACAACAAATGTTGGAGACCCTTCAGAAGTAAAGGAACCCTCCTGCACTGCTACATTGCTAGTGGAAATATAAATTGGTATATCCTTGTGGAAAACAGTCTGCAAAACTCTCAGTAAGCTAAAAATGGACCTGCCCTATGATCCTGCAATTATTCTCCCTGACCTTCCATCTTCTACACCCCATAATGATCCTGGATCCATACTCCCAGAGGGATAAAGAATAGAAAAGCTTTCAAGGGAGGGGATGGAATAGGGAGTTCTGGTGGTTGGAATTTTGTGGAATTGTACCCCTCTTATCTTATGGTCTTGTCAATATTTCCAATTTATAAATAAAATAAAGAAAGAATGATGAAATCACCTTTCTCACCTCATCTTGGATGGAACTTGAAGTTATCATGTTATATGACAGACAGAAAAAGAAAGATGAATAGGAGATGATTTCACTCATGGTCAGAACTCAAGAAAGAAGAACAGAAAGGGGAAACACAGAGTTAAATTTGGACTAAGTTTAGTGTATTGTATCAAGGTAAAGAACTGCAGGGAAGCAGGAGAAGGATAAAGGTTGCGGGTTGGGGAAAGGTGTGCCATCGAGGTCCTTATGCATGATGATGGAAAAAGGACCTATGTTGGGTGTGAGAGTTTTTTATGGACATCTATCATGGAGAGATGGTAAACTGTACCCATGTGCTAACAATTGTACTAAAAACCATTAACCTTCCAATTAAAAAATAAAATAGTAAAACAAAATATATATATGGAAAGTAAACAGTGATATATCTATCCCATGGGTTTATTTTGAGGACTTAAATAAGGCACATCATGAAAAACACTTGGCACATAATTACGCACTCACTAATGTTAACTTGAGTAGACATCTTTAAAGAAAACTTGATATGGTAAAGTATTTATTATTTAACAATAATCATGACTTTAAGGGAGGGGAGGGAAACTTTTACTATATTTGGAATATGTAGTGCCTTATGTGTTCAAATTAAAAAGGAAATACTTGTTCAGTATTTTGTTCAAAGAGATACTGAACAAGTATTTCCTTTTTAATTTTCCCTCCTCTCCTTCCAATATATATGCACCAAAGCAAGCACAGAAGAAATTAACAACAGCAACAAAAAAGAGACTCTTACCACATCCCCACCCCTTCCACCTCAAAACATATAAAAAAGAGAAGCCTAGAGACTACAACAATAGCACCCCCTGCTGACCAGCAATAACCACTACAATAAAGGCATAAACAGAAATACTGCAGAAACAAACAAAATATCCCAAATCAGGCAGACAGAAATGAAACAGAAGGACTCCAAGAGTATACAGATAGAGAGATACCATCAGAGAAAGATTACAGAATGCTCATTGTGAGGAATCTCCAAGAATATAAGCTTAGAATAATAAGCATATTTGATTGTTAAAAGACTATTTAACTAATGAATTAGTAAACACAAAAGAAAAGCTTCAAATAAACTTCTCTTAGAAACTAGAAAACATGAAAGAACCTCAAACATAATTCACTGAGAAGTTAGGAAGCATGAAAGAAAACCTGCAAACAGAATTGCAGGGAATGAAAGACACCTTGTGTGCAGTTTAAGCTCAGGTAGAAGGGTTAGGAAGTATAATCGCTCAGTCATAATAAGACTATGCAATCTAGAAGATACAGTTAGCCCACTCTTTCAGTTTAAGGATGAGGGAGAGGAAAGGTTTAGAAACAAAGAAGCCTCTCTATGAAATTGCAGACTCCATGAAAAGGTAAACTGTAAGACTGATAGAAAATCCGGAGGAAGAGAACATCGGTGAAATGAATAGCGACCATATTCAGGGACATTTTAGCAGAGAATTTTCCTAACTTAAGCAATTCTCAGAAAATACTCAAAGGCAACACATACAATGAGGTACATAAATGCAAAATCACCAACACCAGGACACATCATTGTAAAAGTACCAAAACTCAGTGACAAGGAAAAATTTTACAGGCTGCTAGGGAAAGGACAAGATCCACATACAAGGGTAGAGTTATAAGCTTTTATAAGACTTCTCTTCACAAACCCTAAGGCAAAGAGAGAGTAGAGTGACATATTCAAACTACTAAAAAAGAGGGAATTCCAGCTACGGATTTTGTAACCTGCAAAATTATCCTTCAGAAATGAGGGCAAAATAAAGGTCTTCTCAAATATTCAAAAGCTAAAGGAATTTGTCATCATAAACCCCTCATTCCAAAAAGTACTGAAAGGAGTCCTGCAAGAAAAGGAGAAACAAATAAATACACATGCTAAGTGAGATGAACAGAAGTAGAATAGAACTAAGAACACAATAAGAAAGAGAGTAAAGAACAATAAAAAAGGAAAGGGGAGATAATTAATGGACAAAACAGTTCTATCAAGCGTTAGTTAATTAAGACCAACTTAAAAATATTTTTGGGTACACTATGTTAGTTATTACACTCAGGATTACCACAATACAAAACAAGAAACAGAAATTTATAGAAATTACAAAAGAAATCAGTGAGGAACTCATCAGAGAAACTCATCCACACAAAATGTCCAATATAATCAAATGGGCATCGAATTGACAATTTAAAACAAACTCACAACATAAAGCAGAATGGACATAAGTAAACCACGTACATCAATAATCATTCTAAATGTGGATAGCACAAATTCACCTGTCAAAAGACTCAGTAGCTGAATGGATCAAGTAACTGGATCCATCAGTGATTGTCCTCAGGAAATACAAATCCAAAGAAAAGGCAATAGGAAGAGGTTGGAAGAAGATGTTCCAAGTCAATAATTCAGAAAAAAGGTTAGGGAGAGCTATCTTGTTCTCAAATAAAATGGACTTTCAGGTAAAGAAAGGAAGCAGACAGAGAAGGGCATTACCTAATGGTCAAAGGATTAATCGAATAAAAGACTTAATCATTATAAAATATATATATATACATATATATATATATATGTATATATATATCCCAAACTCAGGTGCACTGAAATATATAAAACAAAACATACTGAACTTAAAAAGAAAAATAAAATAAAACCAGTGTGATATTGGAACAAAAATGGACATATGGACAAATAGAATAGGATTGGGAGTCCAGAACTTAACCCACACATATATAGGCACTGTATTTATTGCAAAGGTGCCAAATTTGCCCAATGGGTAAAAGAAGGTTTCTTTAACAAATGGTTTTTATCCGTATGAATGTTTGTTTTCAAATGACTTGCTGATGTTTTGGGGATAAGCTCCAGTCCAATGCCTTTCAAAGTTTTATATCCAAATAAATTTCTGAGTATCTTATTAAGAACTAGATTCTGATTCAGTAGGTTTCAAAAGGCTCAAGATTCTGCATTTATAAATAGCACTCAGAGGATTGTGGTGTGACTGGTAGAGGTGCTACATTTGAAAGGAAACGGTTCTAACTTACTCTATCATAACCTCTCCTTCCTACATTGCTCTCTCTTTATAATGTACAAAGTCTTCATATCATCTTTTTGGACTGTAATAAATAAGTTTGCATTGACCTATTTTTTCAGACCTTAAAAAAAACAACCCTCAAGCAGATTTCCATTCTTAAGTTATAAAAAACCCATCTGCCTTGTCTTTAATTTTTCCTTTGTTCTAATTTTTCATAAATGTGTGTGTGTGTGTGTGTGTGTGTGTGTGTGTATCCATTCTAAGACTAAGCATGCAACATGAGATCCATAGTCATTGGATTTCATTATCTTTTATATCTCAAAAATAATATGGAACAACATGAACCAATTTTCTAGTCACCCTAATGTTGGCAGAATTATCTATGCAACCAGATAAATGTGAGCATTTTCATCTTTGTCATGTATAATTCTGCATTTCACTTGGATATGCTAATCATGTTTTTTTATCTAGCAAAATAGACCTACATGTCCATGTTCTATGAGGATAGTGGGGGATATGATGAATGAAGCAAGTTCACAAAAATATTGCATGAACATAGACAGTCATGTATTGCTTACCAGTGGGGATGCCATAAGAAATATAGTGATATACCATTTTGTCACTGTGTAAATATAACACAGTATATCTTCACAAACCTAATTGGTATAGCTTATTACACACCTAGACACTGTGGTAGGGTTTATTGGGTCCATTGTTAACCAGAACACCAATATGTAGCTTGTGACTATAAAACCAGATATGTGATGGAAGTAGAGGTTTATAATCTTTGTAGACTTGAGATTAGTTTTCTCTCAATTTTTTGGAAATATCTCCAGAGAACCTTAGGGAATCTATTGGGCTGTTGAAAAAATCAAGACATATTTTTCTATGCAAAAATGCATCATGATTTTTCTGACAACTTAATAGAAGGTAATCTTAGATTCTAGATTTATTTCTTTCATTAGTTAATTGTATTATTTAAGCTAATCATTTCAACTCTATGTCTTTCCATTTCTCTTTAGGCTGATAGGAAAATTGGTCCATGTCAATATCTTTCCTTGCTTTTCACCATCAGTTCCTTTTCTGCGCTTGTTAAAACAAAAACAGAGGGACAGTTGCACTTGAGCTACCAGTATCTAGATATCAACTGATGATAGGAAACCAAGCCCAGTAAACTAGAAAACTTTTCTTAACCTAGTAAATTGCATATTTAGCTTAGTCCCATCAACTTTTTATCATGTTTTTTTTTCAGTTGAGCATGATGCCCATATTTGTTTATATTTTTACATTTTATTTATTTAATTTTACAGGACAGAGAGAAATTGAGAGGGAGGGAGGATAGAGAAGGAGAGAGAGAGAGAGAGAGAGAGAGAGAGAGAGAGACCTGCACCCCTGCTTCACCACTCGGAGCCTGGGTCCTTGTACACTGTAGTGTGTGCTTAACCAGGAGCGCCACCACATGGCCCCTCCATGTTTGTTTATGACTCCACATCTGAGACATTCAAGAATCATTCTTTGTTAGCAGGAGTGGTTGGCTAGATTAACTGGACTTTAAATAACTGGAAAGACTGATCAACTGGGTCAGGAAGATAGTTCATCCTATTAGAGCACTAACTTGTATGACAGAGGTTACAAGTTCATTGCCTGGCACAACAGTACGTCAGAAGTGAATATTGCTCTGATGCCAGTCCTTTCTTCTCTTCTATTTTCTCTCTCAAAATAAACAAATAAATACATATTTTAAAAATATTTGTCAACGGAGAACCACATGCAGTTTTGAAAGGATAGACTTTATGTAAATCTCAGCTACGTAATTCTGAACTCAGTTCAGGTGCAACTTCTGCCTAGAATGAAGGAATATTTCTGCTTACAAACTTCAAGCTTTACCATATTTTTCCATACAAACCTAGAAAATAAACAAGACAAATTAAAATAGTGACACCTTGGAGCACATGATGCTTTGGAGAGATTAGTTCTATTCCTCATATTCCCCACCAACTAACAATAGGCTCTGAACATTTTAGTATATTCAGCAGAAAATGAGAACATTTGGCAGAAGTTAAGAAGGAAGAAATGTTTTGGTCTCTCTTCTTTAAAGATGGAGTCAATAAAGAAAAAATAAATATTAGACAAAAAGAAAATTTCGAATATCTGGTGCAGGCAGAAAGAAGTAATAAGACACATTAAATAAACATTTTATAATTTAGTGAAATGAGACAACAAAAGCAAAAAATGTACCCCACACACTCCCAATTCTCTGATTATAAGTAAATCTATAACTATTTATTCTGTTTACAAAAAAAGAATAATATGCAAATTTAGACTGCTTTGCATCTGAGCCTATTTTCTGGATTAATTCTATTCCTATCCAGAGCAAAAAAGAATCAATCATTTACATGATTTTCTTTCCATTTGTTTCAAAATATCTTTGTGTTCTCTCCTATCTTTTTTTTTTCTACTGCATCTCTAATTTTTTATTCAAGCATTCTCCAAGCCCTGTGGTTATGTGCCTCATTCTGATTTCATTTGTTACCACTATACAATACGGGATCACAGGATCTTAACTCATACTAGTAGAGACAGCAGACATTATCTTGTTTAGTACTCAATACAGAAATATACAATGAAACCAGGTGAAGGTATGTGGACAAATGTGGGAGTTGTATGGGTTCTGGATCAGTAAAATGCCTGTTTCTTTGTCTCCCGAAGGACTATGGATTAGGACCCACTGTGACAGCCAAATGCATCACCAAGAACAGCATAAAGACAGGCACCTTAGGCTTTATCCCTGCTGACATTTTTAGTTCTTTCTCAACTATGAAGCTGCCAGTTCTTTCTTGCCTGTCTGCAACCTGGTCTGTGCTATTTATGGGAAAGTGTAATTTTAACCTAAGATTATATTTGCTTACAATTGTCTAAAAAGTTACAGAATGAGTCTCTTTTCACATTTTGCTTGACTAGTCTTCATTCTGTTTACTCAGCAGTAAACAGAATAAATTGCCAAATGCAATATAAGCAGTTCCACTTAATGCAGAATCTGTTTCTCTCATTTGTTAAATTGTTAAGGTGGAATTAACTGTAGTCTGGTAAAGTATAGTAATAAATACCAAGTTTAATTGAAGAGTTGGATGTTTTGGCAGCATAAATCTAAATGTTCTCTTCTCTACTACTCCTCTATACTGCTACAGCAGCATAGCATATAGGCTGTATGGGGTTGATTTGAGTTTTTGAAAACACACACACACACACACACACACACACACACACACGTATTTGAAAAACCTCATGAAAGCAGCATCTCCTGGGAACTGAAATATAGATTTCAAGTGGCACTCAATTTTCCCTTCAACCTTGCAAACAAAGCTACAGAGGCTCCTTTTAACCCTGTGGGTTTTCTTTATCCCAGGCTAAACATTTGCTTTGAAATCAACTAGTAATGATGTTAATGTATTTTAATACCTTTTGATTTAGAATAACTACATTTTTGTCACCCAAATACTGGGTGAAAAGTACTGTTTGACATAATTTGTATCTCAGGTTTTTAGGGTCTATGGGAACTAAATGATGTAGAATAGAATTAGAATAGAGCTTCAGTAGAACATGAAAAAAAATCTGAGACGAACATCTATAAATGTTGATACATATACTTGTCACATTTGCTAAGTGCCATGATAACAAATATATGGTAATAGACAAGTGGGTATCATATAAGTGTACTAATTATTTCTCATTTGAAGTTAGCACTGAAAAACATAATTTCTAAAAGGGAAACTACTGATTAATCTGTGTTTTTCAGACTAATGCATAATAAACTTGAGGAAAGTTCAAAATTTTTTGTCTTCCAGGCTGTTTACTGAAGTCCTGGCTTCTCACCCAATACCAGATTTTAGCCAAAGTAATTCAAGTTGGCAACAGGAAAAAGCCCTTCCCAGTCTCATTCTCAGAGACTATGGGGAAATAAAATCAACATCTGTGATTACAGTGCAGTATCTGTGTGTGAGGATGTCTGATCATGACTGTTTCTTGAAGTGTGTGTGTGTGTGTGTGTGTGTGTGTGTTCGCACATGCAAACAGAGAGAAGGAGGTATCCACTTTAAAGCAGAGATCTGACTGATGTCCCTTAATTTGCATTTATTTTAAGGAAGTCAGACAAGTATATAAGGCTATTTCTTAAGTCTGTAAGATGGAAAACAGAAAGGTGGTGAATTAGGGTTCAGACTTCTGAACCCTCAGGGGTCAATTCCTTGGTCTTTGCATCTTAAAGTAGATTTTGCAAAAAGATCTAGTGTCCTTATTCCCAAACCCATTTCCTAGACCTAGTTGAGGAAACCCAGGATTAGACTCCACTGAGAGCACAATCCCTACTCAGAGATGGAGTAGATCATTGTCCAGAGAGAGAAGAAAATTCTGATTTATCATATCATAACTAGAAAGCATATTTTCCGTTACTGCCAGGAATCACTTTGTCCTACTCCCTGTGTCCAAAAAGCAATCTGTTGCTAGTTTTCTCCTTGCTCTCCACCACCACAGCGCACAAGCAACCAGCCCACCCAGTGTCTACTAAATCTCAGCAACCCGCACCTCAAGCCCCTTGGCAGTGCTCCTGCAGAAAAACAGAGCCGCCTGTGGACTTACCCAGGCCAAGTGGTTCCTTTGGTTCTGTGTCTTCTGGTGAGCCCAGGAAGAGGTGCAGCTGTCTTACATGACTGCTCTCTAGCAGCGCACAAACAGCAGCCTCCTGGGACAGCCCCTGCCTGGAGGCAGCCAGGCTGGTGGGTGGATGAATACTGAGAAAGGGGCGGGGTGTGATGAGGGGCACTGGTGCTAGTTCCTATCTTGATTTCTCTTTTTGCTTCTCAGTTATCTCCGAACTTCTCGGTGTCTGCTGGCTCTTCTCACCTTTCTCCTTCACCAGACCCCACCCCCAATTAATTGCTCTACCCTCATCTCTGTCTAGCGTCTAAGCCTCTCACAGTCAACCCGGGCCCTCTTTAAATGCATGTACTCCTTTCACGCAGTCAGGTACACAGTAAGAGCAAAAGAAGAAACTGTCGCTGAGAAACTGACAGGGGTAGCTGACACTGGAACGTGTAGGAGAAAGAGGGAGACAGAGGAAGATGAGGAGAGAGGAAAAGAGAGGAGAAGGGAGGGAGAGAAAAACAGAACCGCATTCACACTCTTACATTCACTCATGCATTGCTCAGGCTCCAGCTACTAAGGTAGGAGCCGCGGGAGCCCTGGCCACCCCTACAAATTTCTCTAGACTTGAGGTGCCCTCTTTTGCTGCTGCTTCTGGGAAATGCCATATAGTAAAGAGGAGAGGGAAGCAAAGAGGGATGGGGAGGGGAAAATTGTGGAGGTGCACTCTCCACCTCTAGCTCCAAAAATACCCAACCCTGAGCCTTCCCTTTTCCCTTTCTATCTGCTTCTTGCTTCCCTCTGCCCCTGTTCTCTTTCTGCTTGGTTTAGGTGGTTGCGAACTGCGGAAAAACCATCGCGGTTGCGATGTGATATGGTTGTGGTGGTGGTGGTGGTGGTGGTGGTGGTGGTGGTGGTGGTGGTGGTGGTGGTGGTGGTGGTGGTGGTGGTGGTGGTTGTGGTGGTGGTGGTGGTGATGTGTGTGTGTGTGTGTGTGTGTGTGTGTGTGTGTGTGTGTGTAAGATAGAGGGAGGGAGGGAGAGAGAGAGAGAAAGAGAGAGAGAGAGAGAGGTGTATGTGCATGTGCGTGTGTTGAGAAAGGAGGGAGACAGCCACAGCTGGTGAAAGGACACCACCACTCCCCCACCCCCACCCCAGCCTGAGCCTAAGGCAAACACTCTCCAGGCTCTGGTAGGGAGCGAGAGGGTTCGGTCCAGGGAAGAGGGGAGGGGAAAGGGAATGGGCAAAGACTCTGCAGTCTGTTGGGGCAGCAATTTTTGCATTCCCTACAGCTTGGTGCCCAGGGGTGGAAGCAAGCCACAGCCTGGAACCCAAGTCAGCTCTGGGCTGCCCTGATCACCGTCTCATCTCCTGCCCCCCATCGGTATGGAAATTTCTAGTTTCATTTGTTTGTTCTCCTCTGGGTCTCCCTCTTCCCAGGGTTGTGGCAGTCTGGGAACCTGAGCTCTGGTGCCAGTAGAGGGGAGGGGAGTACCTGGGGTCACTTGGCTTGCAGAGTCTCTTTTTGACTTTTATCTACCTTAGATTTTAACTGTTACCTCTGCCCTCTCCTCTAAGCCCAGGCTCTGTGCTGCTGCTGACCAATAGTCTTCCCATGGAGTTGGAGCCAGTGAGTGGGGGTGGTAACTTGGTCTGCAGACCTTGTTAGGACCCTGAGTTGACCTGAAGTCTTCTGAGCATATTTTCATTCCTAACTGGTATGCTACCACCCAATACAAACAGTGCAGTAGTTCAATTCCATTCTTATTTCCATGTACCTCTCAACCATAGCACTGGCTTCTAAGATTCTAGATTGAAAGGGTTTGGGATGGATAGTGAGCAAATCACTTACTGGATGAAGTAGCCACTGGGGCAGGACACAGCCAACAACTTGGAAGCTCTTTGTGCTTGCTTTTGTAATGTGAGGCACCTCCCCAACTCCATCTTTCACCCTTTATTTTGGTGACCTAAACCCTCACCCTCTTCAACCCCCCTAGAACCAACTGAATGGTCTCACATACACTACAATCCTGAAATTTCTACCAGTAATCTGAAAATTTGCTTTGTCTTTTTTTTTTTTCTGCTCATAAATAAAATTTGCTTTTCTTAAAAGCAGATGCAATGTGTTCTGGTCTCTGAGTTGGTATATAAAACACTTTTCTTTACCATTTGCTGTATGATAGGAAGCTAAGAACCAGAGTAATTTCAAGACTTAACCCTTTAAGCATGTGCTGCATGCTTAAGTCAAGCTCCAAACAGATCCAGAACAAATCTGCACTGCCTAACTGATCCAGTGTCCCCATTGCCATGCATGTATACATAGCTACGTCTATTTAGTGACAGTTCTGAGGTGACTGAATGTTCATGACAGAGTTAAAATATTGTATGAGAGAACCATGTTGTTTTTCAGAGTGAAGAGTTCATTTTTGTGTTCCTGAGGCAAGTTCAAGGTCAAATTGGTGACATACTATTTTATCATTTCAGGATGCTTTCCTAAAGACTGATCATTCTATAAATGAAAAGGAGTCGTTTAATTCTGTAATGACTAACCATTCTCCCATTCAAAAGCAGTTTTACTATAGCCAGCAAGCTGGATGTACTATAGCTTCCTAAATAAAAAAGGTCTGTGTTGCCATTAAGTTGATTTGATTTCAGTGCTAAGTAGAATATAAGACTCTGGATGAGACTTTGTGTCATCTTCGTTTCTCTTGATACACAGTAATACAGCTGAGGCTTTTACTCCAAGGTTAGGGTACAAGAAGTACAGTGTTCGTAGAGAAGGAAAGTCCCATTCCTGTGAGCTGTCTCTTTCAAGGGCTGTACATAGAGTGTGATTGTCATCAACATATGGGGATTATGGATATTTTTTAATTTGTGTGCTTTCTTAGTGTATTGTGTATAAGACCCAAATGCTTCAGGTAAGCAAAATAGTTCACGTGGATAATGTTCTCTTTTGCCATGTATGTGATCCAAGTTCAAGTAAAGCACTTATGATATTGAAGGAAATTCCAGTGCTATGGTTTCTTTCCTTCCCTTCCCTTGTCTCTCTTTTTCTGTCTGAAAAACTCATCCCAGAGTAGTGAAGCCCCATAAATGACAGGGAAAAAAAGTTAAAAAGAAAACCAAAGGAAAGAAACATTATTTCTACCCTGTTAACCTCTTCAGGAAATCAAGGACATAATCATAATCAAGGATACCCTTTCCAAAAACAAATATGCCATGCAAAAATCAGGCATCATTCAGTACATATCTATCTAGTTTCTAAGACAAGTTTATTCACCTAGCCTACTTTAACACCATTCAAATTTGACTGACAAATTGCAGTTAAGAGTTCAATATTCAGGAGCACTCCCTCTTCCTACTCTTCTTACAGCCTTGATCATAGTGATAAATTTGATATGTAGAACTGGGTTTCATGTAATATATGAAAAAAGACTGATATGAGGAAACCAGAGAATAAAGATAATTTTCCCCTGTTAAGCATAGTTTCTCCAATCTATACTACTGATATTTTGAGCTAGATGATTCCTTATTCTGGGTGATATCTGATGTATTATAGAATGTTCAGCAGCTGCAAGTAAGAGCCTCTTTTCCTTGTGGCAACCTAAACATTGCTAGATGTGCCATAGGGGCAGTGGCACCTTCTTTATTGAGAATCACTGCTATTTATGCCGGTGTCACATTTCAAAGACTATATGTAATTAGTGATTTATTATTGATTTACAAAATTAGGATATACAAATCCACACCATTCCTACCACTAGAGTTCTGTATCCTTATTCCCTCCACTGTAAGCTATAGCAGTTCTCCTAAGGTTGCAGATATGGGTTGACTTATTTTCTACAACTGTCTATATTTGCCCATTTTTTTCTATGGTTCCATCTTCTCTCTGTGTGTCCTGATGAAGACCATATTTTGTCATTGGGGCTTTACATCTGTAGGATGACATTTTGAGATATATTCAGAGAAATAGAGGGAGAAAGGGGAAAATACTATAGCACCAAAGGTTCCTCCAGTGCAGTGAAGATTCAGATTCAAACTTAGGTCTTTTGCATGACAAAGCAGCACACTATACAGGTAAACTATTTTACATGCTCAGACAGTTTTCTGAATGTAGTCTCAGAAAATATGGAATTTTTTTGTGATGATACAGCATTAAAAAAGCATCATAAATTAAGTTTTGACAACTGCTTAAAGCCATTGTTACAAACATTGCCACCTCCCTAATCACCAATCAACTTTTGTTTAACACTCAATATGAGTAGGGTTTTGATTATAGCAGGTATCCCTAAGGATAATTCCAGTCATCATTATGTTAAGAAATTATATAATTTTATGTGTCCCCAAAATATGGATTACAGATTTTCATGGATTAAATCCAACTTAATTTTTGTCTTTTATTTTCCTTTTGTCACCAAATAGTGTCTTTTTTTTTCATGTCAGACTGGTAATGTGCAGATGTTGTAACACGGTTTATGGATGGTACATTTCACATAGTCACGTGAAAATCCAATCATCACACTTATGAACTACAGAAAGATCATGTGTTTTATTTTTGAAGAGTCTACTTTAAGGAGATTGTTCTTTGTCTTTCTAATTAACATTTCCCCTAGTTGACTTGTTTGTGACTTTCGTGTATATGGCATATTTGCTATAATACTGTACTCAAGAAAATGATCACATACTGAAAGTTTTAGTGAATTGAATAGCTTGAGAGCAGGTTTTTGTTTACCATGAAAAGTGCATCTACTTAGCTGAATGTTAGAAATAAATTAAACAATGTTAAAGGCAAAGGAAATGGACAGGAATGTAAGAAGAGATGATTCTTAAAATACTGTGGGGTGTTAAAAAGTATCTTGGTGTGACTGTGGGTTTTAACACTCACCTATATCCCTGCCACAGGAAGTCAAGCAACACTACCGTAAGTTGTAGGAGCCTGATCAAGAATTCAACAAAGAATAACACAGTGGGACTTATTGAGTATATACTTAAATCTTGAGAAACTCCTAACTTAGAAAATAAATTTTCAGTGGTCCAGACCTGTGGAACTATCACGTGGTTTAAATAATTCCTACCTCGATAACATATACAACCTATATAGAAAGTCTTAATTATATAATACATATGTATAATTTTTAAAATATATTTTTTAAAATTTTATTATCTTTATTGGCTTATTGGATAGAGACAGCCAGAAATTGAGAGGAGGGGCGATAGAGAGGGAGAGAGACAGAGGCACTTGCAGCACTGCTTCACCACTTGTGAAGATTTCCTCAAGCAGGTGGAGGCCGGGGACGGGAACTCAGGTCCTTGCACAGTGTAACATGTGCTCTCAACCAGGTGCACCACCACACAGCCCAAAACATATAATTTAAAATTTTTTGTAAAAAAAAATTTTTTTGTGAAAAAATTGTGTGAAGTTGTACCCCTCTTATCCTATCGTTTAGTTGATGTTTCCTTTTTATAAATAAAAATTAAAAAATATATTGTGCATTACTGCTGGTGCTATCTCCCATCACTGTTTATACTCTAAGATCACAACAAAATCTCCATAATCAAGGTATAAATCTATAAATTAATTTTTGACTTATCTTAATAGAAGTCCAAAGTAAATGTAACCATCCTTCATACATTATCCAAGTAAATTACTGTGAATGCAAGTGGAGCTGACCTTGTGTAAAATTAATACAGTGGAATTATAGAATCACAGAATATCAGAGCATATTGGACCAGATAGAAGGACTTTTCCTGAAGTTCCATGATCTTGACACAAATAAGACTCTAGACAAATTTCGCTGCCCCTTGACTGACTCACCAATTGACCTCAGAAAGGGTAGGTTTAGTCTATACTCTGCCTATATCCTCTTAAGTTTATTAAAATCAGTCATCATGGAATGACATGATCTTTTCTAATCAAAACAACACTGTGTTCTCTCTCTCTCTCTCTCTCTCAGAAGTGGCTGTGTCTTCAATGATATTTTTCAATTATGAAAAATAGAAACCCTATCACCTTTTTAAAAATAAAGTATGAGGGGGTCGGCTGGTAGTGCAGTGGGTTCAGCACACGTAGCGCCAAGCGCAAGGACCAGTGTAAGGATCCCAGTTCAAGCCCCCGGCTCCCCACCTGCAGGGGAGTCGCTTCACAGGTGGTAAAGCAGGTCTGCAGGTGTCTATCTTTCTCTCCCCCTCTCTGTCTTCCCTTCTCTCTGTCCTATCCAATGACGACAACATCAGTAACAACAACAATAATAAGTACAACAACAATAAAAAAAAAACAAGGGCAACAACAGGGGAAAAAATAAGGTATGAGTGGACACATTTTTCTTTTGAATATAAAGACTTCCTGAGGCCCCCCAAATCACCCCAAGTGCAAATTAACTCTTATGAAGCTGTGGAAACTGAAAATAAGCTCGAAAATATTCGTTTCTCCTCCATTTCCAAAAATTGCCATTATTTGCTTTATTTCTTTATTTTGTTTTTTCTTATTTTTACCTTATTAGTGATTTAATACTGATTAACAAGACTATAAGATATCAGGGATAAAATATCATACGGTTCCCACCACCAGAGTCCCATGCCCCATCTCCTTCACTGGAAATTTCCCTATTCTTTTCCTTCTGAGAGTATGGACCAAAATTATTTACGGGATACAGAAGGTGGAAGATCTGGTTTCTATAATTGCTTCTCCAATGAACATGGACATTAGTAGGTTGATCCATACCCCTAGCCTGTCTGTATCTTTCTCTAGTGGGGTAGGGCTCTCGAGAGCTGAGACTTTGGGACACATTGGTGAGGTTGTCTGCCCAGGGAAGTCAGGATGGGATCATGGTAGCATCTGCAATTTGGTGGCTGAAAGGTGATTAGATATAAAGCTGGACAGAATGTTAAATAAACAGGAACCAAAATGTAGGAATAGAGAAGATAGGGATCTTAGGGTAGAAAGAAGCTAGGAAATCTATTTAGCTATGCTCCAAGCAGCCTGTGACTTTAGTCATTTTTGCTTGAATTTGATAGCTAACTTAAAGGTGTACTAAAAATATTGTCTGGAGAGATTGTGTCAGAGTTGAGGATAGGACTGGAAAGCTGGATTAGGCCAGAGAGTAACTCCAAATCATGAGGAAAGTATATAATATTTCTCTCTATCCACCATCACTGGTCATTCTATCAGGAACATCTTCATTAAGCCCTCCTGTGGCCTCTCCAGGACCTTGTCATCTCTATGAAGAAGCAATGGTAGAGACTGCCCCATACTCCAGAGGGAGACTGGGTCATGCTACACTGCCACTTGAGGAAGACTAGTCCTGAAATGAGTATAGCCTAGAATGTTCCCTACTGTGTCCATGGACTATAAGCTCAGACTGACAGGGACTCAGACACTAGCCAGGCTCCTGTGAAAACTATGAATATAAATGGACCTTAGCTCAGATCGATGAAGTAAACAGTTAATTATATACTTTCCTTAGGTCCATAAAAAAAAGAGGAGAATGTTAATTCACTCATTTTTCCTTGTAAGGGCATGAATCCCATTGAGGGCTCTACTCTCATGACTTCTATTACATTTCCAATTATTTATTTATGTCTGTTAGGAGATGTTGTTTTTACAAGATTATTGTTGTCATATTTGTACAATTTCACATCTCCGCAAAATGTGTCAGATCAACAAAGTGACATTTCCCTCTGTTAGGTTACTTCATCCACTAACTCACTTTTTGCCCTCTCCCAACTTCTTTAGAATTCTTAGATGTGTTAAAATTACCCAAGGGTTAATTACATTTCACTTATATTTTTCCTTGCCCTGTTTTCTGAATCATATTTTTGAATGAGTAAATCTGGGCATGGAATTTTGTTTTGTCCATTCATCAGGTGATGGAAATTGGATTATTTCTCCCTTTAGGATACTATAAATAATGCTGTATTGAATGTTTGTATATATGTATTTGTTTAAATTCCTGTTGTTGATTATTTTGGATTTATAAGTAGAATTGTGGAACCACATGAAAATTATTTTTGTTGTTTTTTATTTGTTATTGATAGTATGATACAAGACTGTAAGATTACGATGTATAATCCCACACCACAGCCACCATTAAAGTTCTGTATTCCCACCACCCCATCTCTGAAAGATAACCACTATAATTCTCACAAGTCTTAGAAACAGTTTGCTTCTGTTTGCTTTTTTTAGTTCATTTGTGTCTGATCACTAAATTCCACATATTAGTTAAACCATCAGGTAGTTGTCTGTCATCTATTCACTTATTTTTCTAATCATAGTCACCTCCAATTCCAACCATTTTAACCCAAAGGGCATACTGTCATTTTTTTTTAAATTGCAGAATAGTATTCCATGTAATATATATGTCATAATTTCTTTAGCCAAAAATCTGTTGATGGGTCTTTAGGAAGCTTTCAGTATCTGACTATTGTAAGTAATGTTGCTGTAAACATAAAAGTGCATATATCCCTTCTAATTAGTGCTTGAGTGTCCATTGGATAAATGCCTAAGAGTGGTTTTGTTGGATCACAGTGTAATTCCATTATTATTTGTTTAAGGACATGCCATACTGTCTTCTAAAGGGGATGAAACAGTTTACATTGCCAATAACAGTGAAGCAGAGTTATTTTCCCTTTCTTATTAATTAATTAACTTATTTATTTTATTAGTGATTTGATAATGATCAACAAAATTATGGGATAAGAGGGGTACAATTCATACCATCAGAGTTCTGTATCCCATCTTCTCCATCGGAAGATGACCTCCATTGGTGAGGTCGTCTGTCTAGGGAAGTCAGGTTGGTGTCATAGTTGCATCAGCAACAGGGAAGCTGAAAATCACTAAGATATTCCATTATTACTTTAGGAGTATGAGCCAAAATTTTTTATGGAGTGCGGAAGGTGGAAGGTCTGGCTTCTGTAATTGCTGCTGTGCTGAACATGGGTGTTGACAAGTCAATCCATACTCCCAGCTTGTTGCAATATTTTTAGTGGGGTAAAGCTCTAGTAAGGTATGGTTCCAGAACACATTGGTAAGGTCATCTGCCCAAGGAAGTCAGGTTGGCATCATGGCAGTATCTGCAACATGGTAGCTGAAGAGCATTAAGATGTAAAGCAGAACAAATTGTTTAATAATCAGGAACCTAAAGGTAAGAATATAGCAGATGAGATTTGGTGTTTTCATGTTGGAAAAAGCTATGAAGTTTATTTTAGGTATATTCCAAGGGGCCCATGAATTTACTAATTTTTGCCTGGGCCTGAGAGCTAACATACAGGTGGGCTACAAGTGTTGTCTAGGAAGATGGTGTCAGAGTTGGAAATGGGACTAGAAAACTGGATCAGGGAAGAGAGTATCTCCCAAGTATGGGGAAAGTATATAAATATCTTTTAAAATTTATTTTATTTTAATTTATTTATAAAAAGGAAACACTGATAAAACCATAGGATAAGAGGGGTACAACTCCAGACTCCGTATCCCATCCCATCCCCTGATAGCTTTCCTATTCTTTAACCCTCTGGAGTATGGACCCAAGGTCATTGTGGGATGCAGAAGATGGAAGATCTGGCTTCTGTAATTGCTTCCCCACTGAACATGGGTGTTGACCAGTTAATCCATAGTCCCAGACTGCCTCTCTCTTTCCTTAGTGGGGCAGGGTTCTAGGGAATTGGAGCTCCAGGACATATTGGTGGGGTTGTCTGTCCAGGTAAGTCTAGTTGGCATCATGGTAGTACATGGAACCTGGTGGCTGAAAAGAGAGTTAATATATAAAGCCAAACAAGTTGTTGACTAATCATGAACCTAAAGGCTGGTGTAGTGCAGGTGAAGAGTTTAACGGTAAACCCCATCGATTTGACCGAGGGCCCACGTCTATTCATATTTAGCACAGAGGCCTGTGTAACTACTCTGTTGCTGTCAGTCTGAGCTCTCATTTCATGGTTGTAGCTAGGAACACTCCAAGCTGCACTCATTTCAGGACCAGTCTTCCTCGAGTAGAAGAGTATGTAGAGCAAACCTCCCTTTGGAGAATGAAGCAGTTTCTAGCATTTTTGTTCTACACTAAGGGCAAGTTCCTGTAGAGGTACACAAGAGAGTTTATGATGTTGTTACTGATGGAGATAACCAGTGACAGTGGATAAAGGGATCTGTTAGAGGTCTAGGCCCAAAACATATATGTGGAAATCCCAGGATTCCCTGACTAGGGCTCTGGATGATAGGGTGGCCTGATAGTGATCAAAAGGGCCATCATTCAAGTATGCTAGTCTCTTGCCCTTATCCAATTTTTGTAGTCTTTATCTGACATGGTTGTACTTAGAGTGATTGAGGGAAGTGAAATAGGAAGTAGATGAGGAGGATATCTAAATTTAAGTAGAAACTATTTGATTAAGTACTTTATGGTGTCTTTTTGGGATCTTTTTACTTGCTGCATTTCTTGAGTTACTATAGACTATATTTCCCCTAATTCATGCATACATGTGCACATGTGCCTTATCTTATGGGCTGTGTTGTATATGCAGGTTCTGTAACATTGTTAAGGAAGTGCACCACTCAAAATGCAACTTTCTATGAGTTAGAAAAGGTCTCACCAGGGTATTGGATGTAGAGGATTGACATCCTGGTCTGGCATCTCTGGACACATGTCAAGGTGGTACTAGTTACACTGATTTGTTTCAGAATAGCAGAAGCAGTATCAAATGGTATGGATCAAGGCAAGTATGAAGGAAAATAAGCAAAGCCCCCGAGATTCCAGGACTAGGAGAAATAACAGGTTTTATAAATAATGAGGAAGGTTCCTTGCTGTCTTAGAGTTTTAGAAGGCAATATATAATTATTATTATAATCATGTTATTTGGGAACTTGGTTTACTTTGAAAATCCTATGGTTAGGATTACTGTACCATACAAGACTGTACCATGATTTATGTCATTTAACGCTATTTAGAAATAACTATATCGTATATCTTAACAAAATAAGTTGCTTCAGATCTCCTTGATTTAAGATTATTGGTGATTTAATATTTCAAAAGAAGTTATCATTAGAAATGCATTAACAATTTAAGCCCAATGTTAAAATTCAGTTTATTAATTTGAAATCATAAGTGCTTACATTGAAAGAAAATATACTCAGAACTAAAGTCTATGCATTAAAAAGCTTGAGACATTCAACCTGTTTTCTCCTCTCATATTGATTAGTGATTTACAAGACTATAAATTAATAGAGATGTATATTAACATCATTCCTACTAGCAAAGGTCTGTGTCCCTCCCCCCAAACCCCCACCACTATAGTAGAGCTGAAAATCTACCCACCCTCCCTTACAGATTTCTTTTACTTTTGGTGTAACACTCCGAACTCAGTGAAATTCTGCTTTGAATTTGCTTTTTTATTCTCCTTCCTCTTCCTCTTCCTCTTCCTCTTCCTCTTCCTCTTCTTCTCCTTCTCCTCCTCCTCCTCCTCCTCCTTCTTCTTCTTCTCCTACTTCTTCTCCTTCTCCTTATTTTAAATATTTCATTATTTATCAATGAGAGGGATAGAAAGAGAGAGAGAGAGAAAGAACCAGACATCACTCTGGTACTGCTGGGGATTGAACTCAGGACCTCATGCTTGAGAGTCCAATGCTTTATCCATTGCACCACCTCCCAGACCACTTCTGTTCTTCTTTCTCGACTTGTGTTTAAGAGTGGGGTCATCCCATACTCATTTTTGTCTTTATGATGTATCTCACTTAAGATAGTTCTTTCTAGCTCTTGGGCACCTGGGTTGTTTTCGGGTTTAGGCTATTATGAATTGTGCTGCTATGTGTACATATATCATTTTGAATGCATGTGTTTGAGTCCTTAAGCTATATCCCTAGGAGAGGAATTATTAGGTCATAGGCAAAGTCTACTTGTAGCCTTCTGAGGGTTCTCCAGACTCTTTCTGCAAGGGTTGCACCAATTTACATTTCCACCAACAATACAGGAAGGTTCCTTTGCCTGCAGTACCACTCCAGCATTTGTTGTTGCTATTGTTTCTGATGTATATCATTCTCATAGGGGTGAAATGGCATCTAATTGTTGTCTTTATTTACATTTCTCTTACAATCAGTGACTTGGAGCAATGTTTCATATGTCTGTTGGCCTTCTATATTCCTTCTGTAGCAAATAGTCTGTACATATTCTCTCCCCACTTTAGGTGATTTGCTTTTATGTTGCTAAGTTTGGTGAGTTATTTGTATATTTTGGTTATTATCCTCTTTTCTGATGTATGGCATTTAAAGGTCTTTTCCCATTCTATAAGGGGTCTCTTTGTGTGATGGTTTCTTTTGTTGTGCAGTAGTCCCATTGGTTTATTTTTGTTTTAGTCTTACTTGGAATTGAGTCAGTATCATAAACAATGCCCTTGAGATATATATGGGGAAAAGCCCCCCCCCAATATTTTCCTCTAATTATTTGATAGTTATTTATCTTATATCCAGGTCCTTGATCCATTTGGTGTGTGCTTATTTCTGGTGACATCTGATGGTTCAGTTTCATTCTTCTGCACATTTCAACCTGATTTTATCAGCAACATTTATTAAAGAGATCCCCCTTTCTCCATCTAATAGTTTGGGCACCATTATCAAAAATTAGATATCCATAGGTGTGGGGGTATACTTATGAGCTTTCAGTTCTGTTCCACTGATCAGTGTATCTATTTTTGTTCTAATATGAGGCAGTTTTGATTATGATGACCTTATAATATAGTTTGAGATCTGGGAGTGTGATGCCTCCATTTGTTACTTTTTCTCAAGATTGTTTTCACAATTCTAGCTGTTTTCTGGTTCCAGATAACTGATGGTATTTTTTTTTGTTTTATTCTCTTAAAGAAAACTGTCAGGGGAGTCATGCTGGGCCTCTGGGGAAGTGTTATCTTCTGATTCTGATCTCAATTCTTGGGCCTGGGATATTTCATGACTGGGGTCTAAATAGTTCCTAATTAAATTCCACAAACTGAAAGTAGTAATGGAAACATTTAAAGTTCCCTCAGCAACATAATGGTCTTTCAACCTCTTTCCCACTTTTTCCTACATTTTGAAGTCTACAGTCCCTTCAGATGGGAATCAGGTTAATGGTGATAATGGACATCCATGTCTAGTCCCCAGTCTGAGGGGGAATGCTTTCAGCTTCCGCAAGGTGAATATGAAGTTGGAATAGTTTTGCTGTATATGGACTCCACTATCTTAAGGAATTTTCCATCTATTCCCATTTTTGTAGAGTATTGATCATGAATGAATGTTGGGTTTTGAGATATCTATTGAGATAATCATGTGGTTTTTGGTTTTGCTTTTATTGATGTGGTGAATTATTGATTTATTTATGCATATTGGACTAGCCTTGCATCCCCGGGATAAGCCCCATTTGATCATGATGAACAATCTTTTTAATATACTGATTTATCCAATTGGCTAGGTTCTTGTTCAATATTTTAGCATCTAAGTTCATCAGAGATATTGGTCTGTAGTTTTACTTTTTGTTGTGTCCCTGTCTCCTTTTGGTATCAGGGTGATGTTGGCTTCATAGAAGGTGGAAGGGAGTATTCTTGTGTCTTTAATCCTTCGGAATAGCTTTAGAAGTATGGGTATTATCAAATAATATTGCATCTACGGATCACAACCTAACCAACACAACTATTTCCACCTCAACATGCTTCAGCTCAGACTGTGTCCAGAGACTTCACGTGTGGAATGACAACCCTTCAGCTTCATTACTCGGGTAAGACCTTTCCTTTTATAGTATTCTCTAATTACATCCCAGGTGGTTCACTTTCTAACAAAGTCCCAAAACCTAGATATAGACCAGTTTCTGTGAGAGAGAGCATATGTTCACACGTATCCATAAACTAGTGCAAAATATATACCTGAAAGCAGAAGTACACTAGAGTTTGCAGGGAGTATCCCCCCTAACACTTCCTCTCCACTATTCCAAGCTTTGGATCCATGATTGTTCAACAATTTGTTTGGTTTTGTATGATAACTCTCTTTTCAGTCACCAGGTTCCAGATGCCATCAGGATGCCGGCCAGGCTTACTTGGACTGAAGACCCCACCAATGTGTCCTGAAGCTCTGCTTCCCCAGAGACCCACCCTACTAGGGAAAGAGAGAGGCAGACTGGGAGTATGGACCGACCAGTCAACGCCCAAGTTCAGTGGGGAAGCAATTACAGAAGCCAGACCTTCCACCTTCTGTAACCCACAATGACCCTGGGTCCATGCTCCCAGAGGGATAGAGAATGGGAAAGCTATCAGGGGAGGGGGTGGGATATGGATGGTGGTGGGAATTGTGTGGAGTTGTACCCCTCCTACCCTATGGTTTTGTTAATTAATCCTTTCTTAAATAAAAATAATTTTAAAAATTCTCAAACAGAAAAAAAAGAAGTATAGGTATTAACTGTTTCCTGAAGGTTTTGTAGACTTCATTTGTGAAGACATCTGGTCCTCAACTTTTATTACTGGAAGATTCTTAATAATTGTTTTGATTTCTCTGTCTGTGATTGGTCCATTTAGGTTTTGCAGTTCTCCCTGTTTCAGTTTTGGAAGGGTATATGTTTCCAGGAATTCTTCCATTTCATTCAGGTTCTCTAGCTTGATGGCATATAGTTGTTCATAGAAGCTTCACATAATTTTTTTGGATTTCTTTGGTCTCTGTTGTGATATGTCATCTATCATTTACAATTCTGTTTATCTGAGTCTTCTCCTTTTTTGTGTGAGTCTGTCTAAGTGATTGTCAACTTTCTTTAACTTTTTTCAAAGAACCAACATTGACTTCATTAATCTTTTGTATGGTTCTCTTATTTTCAATATTATTTATTTATTTCCTAATTTTGGTGATTTCAGTCCTTCTGGTTGCTTTAGGGTTCCTCTTCTTCTAGTCTTTAAGGCTTGCTGATCAGGCTGTCTATTTGACCTTTTCTTGTTTCCTAATGTGTGCTTGTACGAATGAATGCGAATTTTCCCTCTAAGTACTACTTTAGCTGTGTCTCAAATATTTGGATACCTTTTGTATTCATTTTCATTTGATTCTAGGGACATTTAAATTTCTTCCTTGAGTTCCTCACTGACACCATGGTTGTTAAGCAGTGTGTTGTTGAGTTTTCATATTTTGGGACTCTTACTAATTTTCTGTTTTTATCCTGTGTTCCTTTTTTCACAACTTTTCCAACACCTGTAATTTTCTGGTTTGCTGATGTAATCCATTCTTTCAGGTATGAGACGGTATCTCAGTGTAGTTTTAATTTGTAATTCTAAGGATATGTGAGGTGAAGCATTTCTTCATATGTCTGTGTTCCATGTGTATCTCTTACTGAGGAAACTATCTTTAATTCTTTTGTCCACTTTTTTTCACTTGGTTATTTTCACTTCCTTTGTAGATCTGTACCAATTCTGTATTTGATATCAGTTATTTGTTTGATGTGTGATGTGAAAATATCTTCTGCCATTTATTGGGTTGCTGATTATCCTTGTGTAGTTTGCTTTAAGTATGTAAAAGCTCTTTAGTTGTATGTGATCCCATTTTTTCTCTTGTTTTCATTTCCCATGCTCAGGGAGTTGAGTCTCCAAATACGTATTTGATGTGATGTTCCCGGAAGTGTTGCACCAGGTTAACTGCACATAGTACAAAGTGCAGGACTGTGCAAAAATCCCAGTTTGAGCTCCCAGTTCCCCACCTGCAGGGGGGTCACTTCACAATTGGTGAAGCAGGTTTTCAGGTGTCTTTCTCTCCCTCCCTCTTCCCCTTCCTCTCATAATTTCTCTCTGTCCTATCCTATAAAATTGGATTAAATGGCCTCTAGGTGAAGTGGATTTGTAGTGCTGGCACTGAGCCCCAGTGATAACCCTAGAGGCAAAATAAATAAATAAATAAATAAATACATTTTAGAGTTTCTGGTCTAGTATCTAGAACTTTAATCCATTTTGATTTGACCATGGTGTATTATTTAGGTGGTGGTCTATGTTCACTTACCTACATGTGGCTTTCCAATTTTCCCAGCACCATTTGTTGAAAAGAACTTCTTTATCCCACTAAATAGTTTTGGACTCTTAGTCAAATATTAAGTAGTTGTATATTTATGGACTCATTTCTGGGCTTCCATTTCTGCTCAGTTGTTCCAAGTGACCATTTTTATGCCAGTACCATGCTACTTTGAATACTATTGCTTTGATATATAACTGAAGTTGGGGAGTGTGATACCTCCACATTCTTCCTTTTCTCTCTGAAGTGCTTTGACACTTCTTTTTTTCCTGTGATTTCATACAAATTTTTGCACAAGTTGTTCAATGTCCTTAAAAATGCCATTGGGTTTTGATAGGGATTGTACTGAAATTGTAGATTTATTTTGATAGAATGTGCATTTTAATAAGGTTTGTTCTTCTAATCCAGAACAAGAAATGCTCTTCTACTTCTGTGTGTCCTTCTCTGTTTCTTTTAGCAATGCCCTATAGTTTCCACTGTAAAGGTCCTTCCTTTCCTTCATGAGATTCATCCCAAGGTCCTTTATCTTTGGGGGTTCAATTTTAAATAAGCTAGATTGATAGTTTTTTTTAAATTTCCATTTCCACTGACTCCTTCTTTTTATACAGAAATGTCACAGATTTATTTGTATTGATTTAGTCTCCTGCTATTTTACTGAATTTATTTATCACTTCCAGGAGTTTTTTGTTGAGTCTTTATAGTTCTCTAGGTATATTATCAAGAAATAGTGAGAGTTTGATTTCTTTCTTTACTATCTGTATAAATTTGTCATATATTTCTTGTCTGATTACACTGGTGAGGACCTTGAGGACTATGTTAAATAATAGGAGAGGTAGTGGTTATCTTTGTCTAGTTCTTTATCTTGGGGGAAGTGTCCATCTTTCCCCATTGAGAATTATGATAGATGTGGGTTTGTCAAAAATTTTCTTCATTGTATTGAGGAATTGTTTTTCTAGTCCCAATTCCTGGAGTGTCTTTTCCACAAATGGGTGTTGGATTTGTCAAATGCTTTTTCAGCATCAATTGATATGATCATGTGATTTTTATTTCTTTTTGTTGATATAATGAATTACACTGAATTACTTGCAGTTGTTAAACCATCCGTTTTTCTCAGGGATGAATTCCACTTGCTCTTGATGAATTATTTTCTTGATATGTTGTTGAATTCTATTTGCTAAGATAGTTTAGATAAAATAGTTGATAATTCAGCTATCTTGTCTTTTGTCTCTTTACTTTCATCATGTTTTAAGTTTATCCTCTCTCTTTTGGTGTACTCAAATCTCCTATATCCTTTTAGTGTTTCTTCTAATTTTGCACATTCAAGGAAAGCCCCTCAAACACTTTGAGGATTCACTTGGGAATTTTTTCTTCTCTGATTCTGATTTACTTTAATCATGCTTTCTTCTGGGCTTTCATTCTGATTAGTTGGTTAGGAAGGGGTGAAGTGAGGATTTTTTTTCTATCTCCCCATTCTAATAATAGCAGATCAAGAAGAGTCTTCAATAGTTGCTGAGATTCCACTGCAAAAATAGACCATGTCAAGATGTGTGTGCAGGTTGTGGCTGAAATTTTTGGCAAGAAACCCTTTCAGGTCAGGAGTGGCTGCTTGATACTCCAGAAAAGTTAGGAAAGTGACACCATGATATCCTATATGACAGTATAACTCAGAATCTGATGTTAATGTTCAGGTATGGAGCAAGGTGATCTCTGGGCTACTGATTTTAGGACTACTGCAGCTAGCAATCTTGTGATATATGTCAGGAGGGAGTAGTTTTGTTTTCCTGGAAGGTAACACCTCTGCCTTTGGTAGGTAAGAAGTAGGAAGGAGGTAGTTTATACAAAGGCAGGTGGGTCTCCTGTGTTCAGTTTGTAGAGAGAAACAGACAAATAGCACAACTACAAAAACAAATAACACTCACATACTATAAACAGTAAAATGAATACATGCAGTGGAGGAATAAATAGACTAACAGCACATGTACACACAAAGATAAAACAGCTAATGGAATATACAAAGCTATGAGGCACAAAAAAAAAACAAATACTCACATACACACATGCACATACACAAGTGGTAGTGGTGTTAGTGTGTAGAGGCCTTGTGGAAGTCAAGCAATAAACTAGTTCCCTTAATATCAATTGGGAGTACTCTTGATATGATAAAAGTTCTCCCAGTTCCTGACATTCCTACCTTTGCAAGTCTTTGCTGCAATGGTGAGTGGGTAGACTATAGACCTGGGTTGAGTGTGTGGGTACCTGGTTATTTCAGATGATGAACCAATGACCCACCTGATTGCCTCTGGTCTTCCCTGAACTTTCTCATCAAGGGAAAGCCACACATACTTGTATTGCACTTCTACACAGCAAGACTGGACTGAACGCAGGCTGTCCCTTTAGAAGATTCCTGTTCAGGTTTGTAACCAACCTACTTCCCATTGCCACTGGAGCTGTTCTTTGTTATCTGTAGGTTTTTGTTTTCTCTGGAGACAGCCTAGGCAATAATAGGACTAGAGTATGCTGGGCACACTTTGGGAGGTTAATCCCTTGGCTTTAGGTAGCCTAGTAATTCACTGGAATTTATTCCTCAGCCCTGATCATAGTTCACAACCCTCCCCAAATATTCACCCATCACCCAAATATTCTCCAGGGACCAAAACGCTTCTGTTGGCTAGCCAGGCTTTATTCTTTATTCAGCCTGCTTGAGCATATTCACACAAGAGGTATTATGTACCCTTATGCTTGTTTCTTGGGGCATTGCTGGCTTTAATACAGATTTCAACACCTTTTATCATTCTAGCAGCATAGGATTGCTCAAAGTAATATTTTTATTCTACTAGAACCTCCAGTGCACTTCTGGAATATGATCAGGAATGTTCTCAGTTGGAGTGCAATGCAGCCTACAAACACTTGATTCCCTGGATTCTATGATTTGAGGTAGGAGTGAGGCTAAAGATTCACTGGTCATACTTGCTCTGTTAAATATTCTTAGTTGTCCTACTGTTCATATATATTGCAGACTTCTTTTGTAGTTTCTTTGCATCCCCTTCTCTGATGTTCCTCATGTTTTCTGTAATCTCCTTTCTGGTCAGAAGATCATATTTCATGCAGCCGTCTTGGCTTGCTCCCTCTCATTTCTGTCCTTTCTAGTATATGACATTCTTACAGGTGTGAAGTGCTATGTCATTATTGCCTTTTTTTGCATTTCTCTGACAATTAGTGACTTTGAGTACTTTTTCATGTCCGTTGCACCTCTGGATCACTTTTGTGAAGATTCTGCCAGTGCTCTACCCCATTTATTATATTTTGTTGTTGTTGTTTGTTGTTTTCGCCGGGCTGGCTTCACGGGCAGGTAACAGACGACCCGGGACTCATGGCTGGGTTGTACGCAGTATCTTTTTATTCATGCGGGACGCAGCACAATCTATAACAAGCTAAGCTAAACTCAAAACTACAAACAATCTTGTCCTTATAAATATACTAGCCCAGTAGGGTGGGAACAGGATGTGACGCAGAGAGGGTGGAGAGAAAAGTGACTGGTGAAAATCAGGGTATGACAAGGAGAGGGGGCGGAGCAGGCAAGAATTCTACCACTGAAACACCAATACCCTGGAGGGAGGGTGGTGCTTGTTAACAGAGGTTATGTAAATAGAATACAGTGTTATGTAAATAGAATACAGGGGGGATTAAACCAAATGAAACAGAAGGGGTTTTTAAAAGCAGAATTAGAAGCATACCAATAGTTGTTCATGATAAGTTTTTGATTTCTTAATATATTTTGAGCTGATGTATGTTGGATAGAGATCATCTCGCATTTAGTATGGTGTCTTTCAGTTGGTGATCGTCCCCTTTGCTGTGTTGAACTTTTTCAGTTTGATGTAGTCCCATTGATTTATTTCTGTTTTTTTATGTCAATGCTGTTGGACTTCAATCTTTGAAGACATTTCTGAAGCACAGATAGTGAAGTATCCTGCCAGTGTTTTCTGTGTATTTGGTGGTTTCTGGTCTAATGTAATTTTGTAATATAAATAATGTAATTTTGTAATAATGTAATTTTTGGTCCATTTGTAGTTGATTTTTGTGTATAGTGACATGTGATGGTACAGATTCATTCTTCTTTATGTTTCCACCTAGTTTTCCCAACAACATCTGTTGAAGAGATTCTTCTTTCTTCATTTTATGGTTTGGGTTCCTTTGTCAAAAGCAGTTGTCCATAGGTATGGGAACATATATCCAGGCCTTCAATTATATTCTACTTTTTTCATTTTTTAAAATTTATTTGTAAAATAGAAAATATCGACAAAACCATAGAATAAGAGGGGTGAATGGCATACATCAAAAAGGACAGCAGCAACAAATGCTCGAGAGGATGTGGGGACAGAGGAACCCTTTTACATTGCTGGTGGGAATGTAAATTGGTACAGCCTCTGTGGAAAGCAGTCTGGAAAACTCTCAGAAGGCTAGACATGGACCTTCCATATGATCCAGTAATTCCTCTCCTGGGGTTATACCCCAAGGACTCCATAACACCCAACCAAAAAGAGATGTGTACTCATGTTCATAGCAGCACAATTCCTAATAGATAAAACCTGGAAGCAACCCAGGTGCCCAACAACAGATGAGTGGCTGAGAAAGCTTTGGTATATATACACAATGGAATACTATGCAGCTATAAAGAACAATGAGCCCACCTTCTCTGACCCATCTTGGACAGAGCTAGAAGGAATTATGTTAAGTGAGCTAAGTCAGAAAGATAAAATGAGTATGGGATGATCCCACTCATCAACAGAAATTGAGTAAGAAGATCTGAAAGGGAAACTAAAAGCAGGACCTGATCAAATTGTAAGTAGGGCACCAAAGTAAAAACCCTGTGCTGAGGGGTAAACATGCAGCTTCCTGGGCCAGTGGGGGGTGGGAGTGGGTGGGAGGGATGGGTCACAGTCTTTTGGTGGTGGGAATGGTGTTTATGTATACTCCTAGCAAAATGTAGACATATAAATCAGTAGTTAATTAATATGAAAGGGGGAAAATCAATTGTATGTCTCAAAGTTTTTCAAAACACAAACTGAATCTTTTTAATATATAGGCTGTATATTTGATATGCGGACTCTCTCAAAAGCCTAGACCAAGTAGATTAGAAGCATCCAATAACACAACTATATACAAGATACTGGATACTGTAAAGCAAACCATAACAAAAGGACTTTTCAAAGTTAACCCAATTACCAAAGAATGTGATGATAACATTAAGTATTGATTGTCTTTTTGAACCCTAAGACAGCAGGAACCTCACATCTCCACTATAGAGCCCCTACTTCGCCCAGTCCTGGAACCCTTGGATAGGGTCCACTTTCCAGTATGCCTCTCCCAATCCATACCAAATAATATTGCATCCGCCAATCACAACCTAACCAACACGATTGCCACCTCAACATGCTTCACCTCAGATTGTGTCCAGAGACTTCACGTGTGGAATGACAACCCTTCAGCTTCATTACTCGGGTGAAATCTTTCCTTTTATAGTACACTCTAATTTCATCTCAGGTGGTTCACTTTCTAACAAAGTCCCATAACCTAGATATACACCAGTTTCTGGGAGAGAGAGCTTATTTTCACACATATCCATAAACTACTGCAAAATATATACCTGAAAGCAGAGGTACACTAGAGTTTGCAGTGAGTACCTCCCTAACACTTCCTCTCCTCTATTCCAAGCTTTGGGTCCATGATTGTTCAACAATTTGTTTGGCTTCGTATGTTAACTGTCTTTTCAATCACCAGGTTCCAGATGCTACCAGGATGCTGGCCAGGCTTCCCTGGATTGAAGACCCCACCAATGTGTCCTGGAGCTCAGCTTCCCCAGAGACACACCCTACTAGGGAAAGAGAGAGGCAGACTGGGAGTATGGACCAACCAGTCAATGCCCACGTTCAGCAGGGAAGCAATTACAGAAGCCAGACCTTCTACCTTCTGCAACACTCAATGACCCTGGGTCCATGCTCCCAGAGAGATAGAGAATGGGAAAGCTATCAGGGGAGGGGGTGGGTTATGGAGATTGGGTGGTGGGAATTGTGTGGAGTTGTACCCCTCCTACCCTATGGTTTTGTTAATTAATCCTTTCTTAAATAAAAAATAAATAAAAAATAAATAATTAATAAAAAAGAATAAGAGGGGTGAAATTCCACACATTTCCCACCACCAGAGTTCCATATCCCATCCCATCCCCTGATAGCTTTCCTATTCTTTATCCCTCTGGGAACATGGACCCAGAGTCATTATGGGGTGCAGCAGGTGGGAGGTCTGCTTTCTGTAATTGCTTCTCTGATGGACATGGGCACTGACAGGTTGATCCATACTCCCAGCCTGTACCTATCTATACCTACTGGTGTAGGGCTCTGGAGAGGTGGGGTTCCAGGGTACACTGGTGAGGTCATTTGTCCAGGTGAGTCTGATTGACATCATGGTAGTTTCTGAAATGTGATGTTTGGAACATGTATTCCTTTGCTTCCTCCTTTCTTGTGGGACTCGGTTCAGTACTTCTTGTAAAGTGTGGTTAATTGTGGCAAATTCTTTTAGTTATTGAATATTTGAGAAAACCTTTATTTCTCCCTCATATTTGAAGGTTAATTTTGCAGGATACAGTATTCATGGCTGGAATTTCCTTTTCTTTAGCTCTTTGAATATGTCATTCCACTCTCTCCTTGCCTCTAGGGTTTGTGAAGAGAAATCTGATGAAAGACTTATGGCCCTTCGCTTGTATGTGACGTCTTTCCTTTCCCTAGTAGCCAAAAATTTTTTCCTTGTCATTGACTTGATAGTTTTATACTAGTGTGCCTTGGCATTGGTCTTTTTGTATTTATCAATCTGTGTGATCAATATGTCTCTTGAATGAGAATGTTCTGAGGGTTTCCTAAGTGAGGGAAGTTCTCAGTTAAAATTGCTCTGAAAATGGACTCTGGGCCTTTGGCCTTGTCCTCTTCAGATATACCTATCACTTTTATATTCAATCTTTTGATGGAGTCAGAAATTTCACAGCCAGTTGCTTCAGTTTTTCTAAATCATTCCTTTTCCTCATCTTTGAATTGAAAGAGTGGGCTGGCTGTATCTTCTGGATTGGAGATTATTTCTTCTGAATGTGTGGATCTACTTGCTAAGCCTTCTACCTGAGCATGGGATGCAGTTAGGTTGTCTTTTACTCCCTGGAGTTCTGACTGAAGTTCTTTCAAGATTTGAGGATTCTTAGTTATCTCTGTTATACGTTCCTCTCTCTTGTGTTTTAATTCCATAATAACATGCTCTCAATTCCTGCTTAATTTCTTAGAGAGTCCTCTTAATGAGCTCTGTGCAGTCTACTTATGAGAGTCTCCTAAATCTGTAATTCCTTGGATTTCCTCTGTTTCATTTCTGTCTGGCTGATATGACATAGTTGTCTGTTTAGTTCTGCTTCTTTGTTTGCACATCTTTTTGTGCTGGTGGCTAGCAGGTGGTGTGGTTGTTATCTCTAGGTTTCTCTTCTTTGTATGATCTGCAATGGGTGGGATGGGGTGGGGGTGGTTGGTTTGGGCTGTCTTGTCGTCACAAATGCCCTGTTTTATGTTGTGTCCTTGCCTTGAATTCAGAAGGCTAAAGCCCCCCTGAGTCAATGACTGAGCAGTTTTAAGTCCCTTTTCTTCACTTGCTTGCTGTGCTTAAAGTGAAATCACCAAAATGGCACAGCTCAGTGCCTGTGCCACCCAGAGCTGTGATTTGACTTTGCTGTTCTTCAGCCTGCATCTGCACCACTTTTCTCTCCAACCGAACATGAACACCCACCTAAAGCTGCAGAACTTTAGGCTGTAGATTATGACTTCAGTTGGGTCTCTTGTATTTATTTGTTGTTTTGGGAGGAAAGGTAATTATGTCTCAGTTATTCCATGGCCACACTTCCCAGAAGTCTTCTGTTCTACTTTTTCATATATCTTTTTGGTTCCATTTCAAGCAAGTTTGACTGCAGTAGCACTGTGGTGTAATTTGAAGTCAGGAAGTCTGATACCTGATGCTTCATCTTCTTTTTTTTTTCTTTCCTCAAGATAGCTTTGGCAATCCTACATATTTTCTTAGTTCCAGATAAACTTTTGTAACTTTTATTCTATTCCCTTGAATAAATTTGGTGGTACCTTGATAGGGATGATATTGATGATATTGAATCTATATATGGCTCTGGGTAAAATAAGCATTTTGAATTTGTTAATTTTTCCAAACCATAACCATGGGGTATCTTTCCATTTTTTTGGTATCTATTTTTATTTCTTTAAATAATGACTCATAATTTTTGGTATTTGGTACAAGTATTTCACTATTATCTTTTAATGCCTAGGTATTTAATTAATTAATTAATTTGCTGCTATAATAAAATGTATCAACTCTTGGATTGCAACTTCTAGTTTAGTGTTTGCACTAGAGGAATGTCAATGGTTTTTGTCTATTAATTTTGTAGCCTACCTCCTAACTATATTGTTTAACAATTCCCTGAAATTTCCAGTGGGTTATTTTACATTTTCTATGTATTCTATCACATCATCTGTGAATAGTGATGGTTTTACTTCTTATCTTTCTATCTGTGTCCCTTTCATTCATTTATATATCTTGCCTTGTTGCTATGGCTAGGACTTCCAAGACCAAGACTGTGTTAAATAGTAATGATGAGAGTGGAAAACCCTGTCTTGTACCTTACCATAGAACAAAAGCTTTCAATTTCTTACCATTGTGCATGATGTTGGCTGTGGTTATGCTATATATAGACCCAAGTTAATTGAAACATTTCCATTCTTTCTTTTCATTTTGATAATGAAAATATGTTAAGTCTCATTAAAAGCTTCTTATGAATCTAATGAAATAATCATATAATCACATTTTGCTGACTATATTTATTTACTTATATTGAATCAGCCTTGACTCTCTGGAATACAATTTATTTTTTCACTGTTTACATTTATGTTCAGATTTTGCTTTTTCTGGTTTGCTAGAACTTAATTCAGTACTTTGGCTTTGAATGTACTTGGTAGTATGTGTGAGTAGCAGGATAGGTAGCCTAAGATAGGTCACCAAGGGCCCCTGGGGTGAATAGCAACCCAGGAGTTACTTGCTAGACAAACCAAAATGTACTGGATTGGGGATGAACTTCAAAATGGTTGCCAAGAAAGGAAGAGTAAACAGGTGGGTAGGAATCACATTGGGCTATTGCTAAGAAAGGCTCTGATTACAGGGAGGACTCCAGCTGGAACTAAAGCTAACTTTGCTTCCATCAGAGTCCAATTGGCTGCCTGTGTTTTAAGTATTCCTGTGCGTGGAATGCAGGCATGCATACTTTTGAGCTTGATGAGTTCATATGCCATTCAATTGTTCTTTTCTCCTTTCTGAGTTTTTTGTGTTTCTCTTCCTTTACTTTTGGGTTTTCTGTGCTCAAGAACTATTTCTATATTAATTAGTTTATATAAGTTCCATACGGGTAGGTTTTTGTTGTCATAGATTTACAGAGAGAAATCCCAGAGCTGTTAGGCAGTCATTATTTTGCGTCTTCCTTGCTTACTCAATTGTTTTTTTCAAGATTGATTTATGTGATTTATATTTCTTACTTCCATATAAATTGGAGTATCAGAATTTCCATATCGACTTCACAAAAGGCTTTTAACACTTGGGAAAAGATTACAATTAACTTAAAGACCACTTTGGGAAGTGTTCCCATATTGATAACTTTATGTTATAATATATTTTATTAAACATACTATATAATATATTTAAAATTAATTATATTCTAGTTCATTTCTTTCAATGGTGTTTTCTAGTTTTCAATGTGAAACTCTTATATACCCTTGATTATATTCATTCTATGTATTTTACTTTATTTGGTACTATTGAATTTTTTAAACTTCATTTGCATAGTTTGCTCCTAGTATATAGGAATGAAACATAGTTTTTGCATGTTGATTTTGTACACTAGAAACCTCATTTTCTTGTCAGTAATAGTTGATTTGTGTATTCTTTTTAAATTTTATTTATTTTATGAGAGAAAGACCAGAGCACTGCTCAGCTCTGGCTTACGGTGGTGCTGGGGATCGAACCTAGGACCTTAGTGCCTCAGGTATGAGAGTCCATTGCATAACCATTATGCTATCTCCCCAGTCCTTAGGATTTTTCTATGTATAGCATCATGCCAAAAAAAAAAAAAAACACTGTGAAAAAAGTGTTTTACTATTTTTCCAATTTGGATGCCTTTTTAAATTTTTCTTATCTAATTGCTTTGAATAAAACTTTCAGTATAATGTTGAATAAAATTAAACTTAGTATATTTATTTTGTTCCAGATCCTAGGGTAAAAACTTTCAACGTTCCACAACTGAGTATGAAGTTGTTTGTAGATACTTCATAAATGCTAGTTATTAGATCACAAAGTTTATATTTATAGTTTTTAAAGGATTTTATCATGAAAGAATTTTTGTTCTTAGATTTTTTTCAAATGTTTTTATTCGCTAATAAAGTAATCATGAAGTATTTTCTTCATTCTACTAATTGAGTGCATTACACTGAATTTTTAAAACCAAACTCACTCTTCTAGGATAAGTTACATTTATTTGTAGTATATGAAAACTTAACTATGTTGTGAGAATTAGTTTGTTTAATTTTTGTGTGGGTTCACTGTTTTTTAAATTTATTTTACTTTTAAATTTTATTTATATAATAAAAAAAATCAACAAGGCCATAGGATAAGAGGGGTACAATTCCACACAATTCCCACTACCAGAGTTCTATTTCTCATCCCCTCCCCTGAAAGCTTTCCTATTCTTTATCCCTCTGGGAGCATGGACCCAGGATCATTATGGGGTGCAGAAAGTGGAACATCTGGCTTCTGTAATTGCCTCTTCTCTGGACATGGCTTTGGCAGGTCAGTCCAAACTCCCAGACTGCTTCTATCTTTCCATAGTGGAGCAGGGATCTGGAGTGGTGTGGTTCCAGGCTATATTGGTGAGGTCATCTGCCCAGGGAAGTCAGGTTTTCCTCATAGTAATATCTTCAACTCAGTGTCTAAAAAAGCATTAAGATATGAAGAAGATCAAATCATTTCATAATCAGGAACCTAAAGGCAAGAATAAAGAAGATGAAATTTAGGGTCTCTATTTTGGAAAAAGCTAGGAAGTCTATTTTAGGTGTATTCCAAGGGGCCCATAACTACTAAGTTTTGCCTGAGCTTGAAAGATAACATGTAGTTTGACCAAAGGTATTGTCTGGGGAGATGGTGTCAGAGTTGAAAATAGGACTAGAAAGCTGGATCAGGGAAGAGAGTAAATCCCAAATATGGGGAAAATAAATAAATATTGTTAACTACACTCCATCACTTTGATCTGGGGCCTATATTTAGTGTAGGTGCTTATGTAACTCCTGCATCCTCATAGGCCTGAGCTCACATTCTGTGGTCATAGCTAGGAACATTATAGGCTATGCTCACTGCTGGACCCATCTTCCTCGAGTGGTACAGTATTTTAGTCCATTTAGAGAATGGGGCTTTCCCTACCATTTTTGATCCATACTAAGGACAAGGTCCCGTAGGCCCCCACAAAGGGGTCCATTATGTTGTTCCAGATGGAGATGACCAGTGATAGTGGAGAGAGGGATCTGTTAGAGGTCTAGGCCCAGGAGGTGGGGCTACAGAGTAGCAGCAGCTGCCTTTTTCTCTTCTCCTCTCCCTGGTCAACTAGGAATATCAAAGAAGATTACCTGAGAATGCAACAAGGTAAGACTAGGAATACTTTGAGAATTCACCAAGTCACTGGTGAGTGCAGACACATGTGGCTCGTGGACAGGGAGGAGCTTAAGGAGAGATACCAGGAACTAGAGCCCATAACTACTCCCAAGTAGATGCTGACAGTCCTGTCCAGCAGTTTTCCAGTTGATGTGCAACCTCCAGTCTGTTTTTCCAACAAAAAGATTGCTGAAGGGAGAAGAGGATCCCTTAAGGCCCACCAAATGCAACTGTGAGTTTCCATTGCTACTGTTCCTTAGAGACTGGAGCAGCAGCGAGGAGGACCTGTGCTGACATTTGGGGCAGAGAACTGACCAGGAAACTCAGGAGAAGGTCTACACCCCGTTGGACTGGAGGTGGGACTGTGTAGTGGGTGCTTTTCCACATTGTTCTCCTGATGAATTGGGAGACATGGTGAATCATTGCTTCAGAGCTGATGGAGTACAAATGTGATTTTTTTACCCTGTTCTGATACTGTATTGGTTTGCTCAGCTACTTGTGCTATTAGCTCAGTTATTTCAGCTTTCAGTTCTCTGATTACGACAAGGTAGTGTTCTCTTTCGAAGTCTCATTTGATGTTTCCCCATTTCTGATGACATTACTTTCAAACTCTTTCCTCATTCCTGTGACTAATGCCTCAATTAGTGTTTGGATCTTGTCCTCATTCTTATGTACTTCTACCTTCTATGGACTTTTCTCTGGCCTTTTGGTCCTGGTTTATTTCTCCAATGTTTCTTCTTGATTTAACCATTGTATATAGTGTGTTATAAGGTCACTCTCTCAGCACTTTTTAATACACTAATCACACTTGCCTGGATTGACTTGTGTCTAAGTAAAGTGCTTAAAGAGTTCACAGTTGCGGAAATTCACAGTTGTTTCAATGTTATCTCAATCCCTGAGTTGAAGCACAGTGGCTGTTAAACTCCCTTTTGTTTTTTATCTTCCCTATAGACAATGGGAACCTGCAGGATTTTTAAAAATATTTATTTATTTACTTATTTATTTATTTTCCCTTTTGTTGCCCTTGTTGCTTTATTGTTGTTGTTGATATTGTTGTTGTTGGATAGGACAGAGAGAAATGGAGAGAGGAGGGGAAAACAGAGGGGGGGAGAAAGACAGACACCTGCAGAACTGCTTCACTGCCTGTGAAGCGATTCCCCTGCAGGTGGGTCTCCAACTGGGATCCTTACACAGGTCCTTGTGCTTTGTGCCTCCTGCGCTTAACCCGCTGTGCTACCGCCCAACTCCCACCTGCAGGATTTTTAACCATAAGTAGATTTTTTAGCTTAATTACTCCTAATCTAGAGATAAAACGGGGGGGGGGGAGATCACAGAGTTTATGCAAAGAGACTCCTGTACCCCAAGGGTCCAAAGCCCCAGGCCCAATCTGGCTTCTTTGTCAGAAGCTAGAGCCAAGCCTAGGGCTCTGTAAGTTTCTAAAAAAAATCCTATTTGTACTCCATGGGTTCTGAGACAATTATTCAACGTGTCTCCAAATTCTTTAGGAGAACAATGTGGAAAGGTTGCCACTATACAGCAACACTTCCAGACCACTGGGAGTGTATGTCTTCTCCTGAGTTTCCCATTCAATTCTCTTTCCCCAGTGTCAGCACAGGGCATTCTGACTGCTGTTCCGGCCTCCAACAGACAGTAGCAACAGAGACTCACAGTTGCATTTGGTGAGCCTTAGGGGATCCTTTCCTTCCTTCAGCAGTCTATCTGTTGATAAAATTCAGATTGGAGGTAATACCTCAACTGGAAAACTGCCAGACTATTACCAGTTGGTCCTGAGTAGATACAGGCTTTCAGCCCCAAGAATCTCTCCTTATGCTCCTCTCTGTCCATGAGCTACACGTGTTTGCACTCACTCATGACTTGGTGGGTTCCCAAAGTAATCTGAGTCTTTTATTGTTGTGTTCTCAGGTGATCTTCTCCCCTTTGGTGATTTCAACTCCACAGGTAGGTGGGCCTATTATTCTCTGCCTTATTTCCCCAAATCAGCCACTTCTGCCCAGAGGCTGGGTGTTGGGGGTTGGGTGACTCATGGTTTTGCTTCTTTTGTCCTTTAAGCTCCTTTTTCCTGGATTGCTGGCTTATAGATGATTTATAATTTTCCACTGTGGTTCCTTTTTGACCTCTCCTTTATAGTTTATCTCCTATAGACCTGAAAATCCTGTTTCTGCTTACAATTCCCAGAGTTTGAATCATTTATGGGGAGAGTTTGTCTCCTTGCTGGTATCAGGCATCCATCTTCAGTTTAAATTTTGTTCGGAATTTTTGCATCTATGTTAAGAAAGTGTATTGGTTTGTAGCTTTGTCTTGAATTCCTTACTTAGGTATCAGGATCATAGTAATCACTCTGTTGGGAATCAGTTAGAGGGATATTTGATTGCCTATGCTGCTAAATAAAGTAAGATGGATTTCTTCTTTATCTGACTTAGAGTTTTGCAAAGAGAAATGACACTAATTTTTATATTTTAGTTTTGTAAACTGCCACTTATGTTAGTTAATTTTCAGGAGCTTTCTGCTGGATTCTTTAGGATTATCTATGTATACTATCACATCATCTACAAATAGTGACTGAGTGACTTCTTTTTCAACCTTTTAAACCCTCTAATATCTTCCTCTTGCCTAGCTGCTATGGTTAAGAATTACAACACTATGTTGAATAGTAATGGCAATAGTTGACAGTGCTGTCTAGTGTCTGATGTAAGTGAAAAAAAAATTTTTTTTTGTCTCTTACTGTTGAGTATTAGTCTGGCTGTTAGTTTGTCTCTTACTGTTGAGTATTATTCTGGCTGTTATATATAGATTCAACTAGGTTTTGAAACTTTTTTATATATCTCTATATTTATAGTGTTTTAATTACGAAAGTGTTGGATTGCCAAAGGCTTTCTCTGCATCCGCGGAAATAATCATGTGTTTTTTGGTTTTCTGTTTGTTGATACGGTGGGTCATATTTATTGATTTATATATATTGATCTACCCTTGCATTCCTAAGATAAAACCCACTTGGTCATGGCATATTGTCTTTTTAATGCATTGCTGTATCTGATTGGCTAGAATTTATTCAATATATCAACATCTATGTTAATCAGTGAAAATAGTGTGTAGTTTTCTTTTTTGTGTGTTTGTTCCCTTTTGGTATCATGTTGGCTTCATAGAAGTTCCTTTGTATTTTGAAAGAACTTTGAAAAGTATAGATATTAGGCTTTGTAGAATTATGGATATTAGGCTTTGTAGACTTAATTTGTGAAGCCACCTGGGTCTGGACTTTTATTTTATAGGAATTCTTTTGATGATTGTTTCACATTTTTGGCTGTAATTGCTCTATTCATGTTTTCTAGCTCCTCCCAACTCAGTTTTAGAAGGTTACATGGTTCAGGAAACTTTTCTGTCTCTTTCAAGTAATCTACTTGGGGGCATAAACTTGTTCATAGAAATGTCATATGATACCTTTGATTTCTGCAATGACCATTGTTATATCTCCTCTTTAGTTTGCAATTCTATTTATTTGATTCTTCCCTTTTTTTAGCAAGTCTGACTATGGATTTGTTAATTTTGTTTTCCCTTTCAAACAGCCAGCACTTGTACTTATTAATCTTCTGTACAATATTTTTATTTTTAATATTATTTATGTAACTCTCATTTTTATTATTTCACTCCTGCTTGCTTTAGGTTTCCTTTTTCTAACATCCTTAAGGTGTACTGTCCGGTTGTTATTTATTTTTTTAATTTTCTAATGTGTGCTTGTATAGTTATGAATTTCCTTCTTAGTACTTCCTTAACTATGTCCCCAATATTCTAGTAATTCACTTCTTAATTTACATTTATTTTAACAAACATTATAATTTTCCCTTATTCCCCTCTTGACCCAGTAGTTGTTAAGCAATGTATCATAGAGTTTCCATATTTTGATATTTTTCTAATTTTCTGTTTTTTTAGTTTTTATTTGTGATGATAGTGGGTTATAAGATTTTAGGATTACAGGGTATAGTTACAGAGCACAACAACCATTAAAGTTCTGTGTCCCCAACCTCTACCTTCCAGAGATAATCACTATAATTTTTACCAGCCTTCGGAACAGTTTGCTTGTTTCTTTTGTTTTGTTTGCAAGTGCATATGAATCAGTTCTCTAGATACCACATAAGTGAAACCATCCAGTAGTTGTCTTTCATCTCTTTACTTATTTTCTAAGCATAATTACCTCCAGTTCCTTCCACTTATTCCCCAAGCATGAAATATTGTCTTTTTGATTGTAGAGTAATATTCCATGGACCATTTCCCTCATAACTTCATTAGCCAATCATTTGCTGATGGGCATGAGATTACTTATATTTTTTGGCCACTGTGAATAATGCAGCTATGGCAATGGGGTTACATATATCAATTTGATATATCTTTGTGTACCCTTTGGTTAAATGTCTAAGAGTGGCATTGCCAGGATACTGTAATTTCACCTTTCTTTATATAAGGACTCTCCATATGATCTTCCAAATGGGCTGCACCAGTGTGCATTCCCTCCAACAGTTCTGTAATGATAAGTGAAGTGGAGCATTAATTCATATGCCTGTGGACCATGTGTATCTGTTCATATGGATTGATGTCAGTGTAGTTCTTTGGTCCACTTTTTATTGGATTATTATTATTATTATTGAGCTGTACTAGTTGTTTATAGGTGTTTGATATTGCTTGTCTGATGTATGATGTGTAACTATCTTCTCCCAGTTACTGGGCTGCCTGATAATCCTTGTCTAGTTTGCTTCTATATTTAGAAACTTTTCAATTTGATATAGTCCAATTTATTCACTTTTGTTTTAATTTCATATGCCCATTGACTCGAGTCTTCACATATATAAAGATTCTGTAATTTTTAGCCTGCAGTTTCTTCTATATATTTTAAAGTTTCTGGTCTAATATTCAGATCTTTGGTCCATTTTTATCTGATCATGGTACTTGGTGTTAGATGACAGTCTAGTTTTATTTTTCTACACATGGCTATTCATTTGTTTCAGCACTATTTGTTCAAGAGGAATTTTTATTCTAACTCCAAGCTATTTTTTTCATTTGTTTGTAAAAGGATTAAGTTCTTGAACTCCTTATCTTCTAATGTTTCATTTGTATATAGAAAGTATATAGATTTATATGTGTTAATTTTCCATCCTGCTACTTTACTGGATGTAGTATTTCCAGTAATATATAGCAGTAGGTATATTATCATGTAAGAGGGAATAGTGATAGCTTGATTCTTCCTTCTAAGTATGTACACTTTGATATCTGTTTCTTTTCCTGGTTGCAATGGTGAGGACCTCTAGGACTATGTTGAATAATAATGGTGATAGTAGATATCCTTGTTTGGTTCCAGATTGTAGGGGGGAAACTTTCAGTTTTTCCCTGCTGAGGATGATGTTAGCTATGGGCTTATTATATATGGACTTTATTATGCTATAAAATTGTCCATCTCTTCCAAAGTTCTGGAAGGTCTATTATAAATGGATACTGTATCTTGTCAAATGCATTTTCTGCATCAATTGATGTAATCATGTAGTTATTACCTTTTTAAATTCATATATTAAAGATTAGATTAGACTGATTTGTGAATATTGAACCAGCCCTTTTTTCCCAGGGATGAAGTCCACATGGCTTTGGTGAATTATTCTCTTGATATATTATTGAACTCGATTTCCTAAGATTTTGTTGATCTTTGCATCAGTGCTCATCTATAGCTTTCTTTCTTCTTTTTTTGTATTTTATTGCCTTAGGGATTAATGTGATGTTAATCTCAAAGAATGTGTTTGGGAGTGGTTATCACTCTTCAATTATCTGGGATAATTTTCAAATGATTAGTGTTAGTTTTTCTTTAAAAGTCTAGTAGGCATGCTGAGCGGTGGCACAGTGGGTTAAGCGCATATGGAGGAAAGCACATGGATCAGGATCCTGGTTGAGCCCCCAGCTCCCCATCTGCAGGAGGGTGGCTTCACAGGCAGTGAAGCAGGTCTGCAGGTGTCTATCTTTCTCTTCCCCTCTCTATATTCCCCTCCTCTCTCGATTTCTCTCTGTCCTATTCAGCAATAACAACAATAATAACAACAACAACAGGATAATAAGGGCAACAAAAGGGGGGAAATTAAAAATATATAGTTTGTTAAAAAATTCTAATAGGATTCATTTATACAACCATCTGCACATGAATTTTTATTCTTTGGAAGACTTTTGATTACTGATTCAATGTGTATATTAGAGACTAGCCTGTTTAAGCTATCAACTTGCTCTTGGGCTAAGCATGGTAGGTGGTAAAACTTCAGTATAGCTGTTCCTGCCTTTTTTTCCTCGTTGTTTTAGAATACATTGTTCCATTCTGTCACTTGAAGTTTCTGTTTGCCTTTCTTTCATATGTGTGTTTCCTGGAGACATAAAATAGATGGATCTTACTTTGAATCCATTCAGTCACTTCGATTCTTTTATTTGGTGATTTAGACAGTTTACATTTAGGGTGGTTATATCTACAGCTATTTATTTTAGGGTGGCTTTTATTTATCAACATCTGGTTGTGTTACTCTTTTTTACTTTACCCTTAAATGTCTCTGTTCTTTTCATATATTGCTGCTTTTTGTCTTCATATTCCCAATATAGTTCTGATTGCCTCATTTAGTTGAGATTCCTTTGGTTATTTTCTTTTTTTTTCCCTTTGTGTGGATATTTACTTTATTTTCTTTCTTTATTTTTTTATTGGGAGATTAATGTTTTACAGTTGAAAATAAATATAATAATTTGTACATGCATAACAGTTCTCATTTTTACACACAACAATATAACCCCCACTAGGTGCTCTGCCATCCTTTTCCAGAACCTGGACTCTCCCCATCCCACTCCAGAGTCTTTGGTGCAATACACCAACTCTAGTCTTAAGTTCTGCTTAGTGTTATCCTCTGATCTTGTTTTCAACTTCTGTCTGTGAATGAGATCATCTCATATTCATCTTTCCATTTCTTACTTAGTTCATTTAACATGATTTATTCAAGCTCCATAAAAGATGGGCTGAAAACGGTGAAATAGCCATTTTTACTCTGAAAATGTCCAATAGTTCTAGTTTGTCTATCTCTTCATTTAGCTTCCTCGTTTCTTTGATTTTCTGCCTGGATGATCTGTCAAGCTGAGTGTTTCCTACTATTACTGTGCTGCTGTTAATATATTGCTGTACCTCTTTCAGTAGATGTTTGATGTATTTATAGGGCCTCTCCTTGAGTGCATAGATGCTGATAATCATTAAGTTGTCTTGAGTGATTGATCCTCTGAGCACTAAGTAATGTCCATCCCTATCTTTTTAAATTTTATTTATTTTATGGTCTATCATGTCAGATATGAGAATAAATGTTCCTGCCCTTTTTTGTGGTCCATTGGATGGTATGGTAGTTTTCCATTCTTTTGCTTTGAGTCTGTGTTTGTATTGTTGAGTCAGGTGGGATTCCTGCAGAGAAAAATGTTTAGGTTGTGTTTTCTGAGGCATCTTCCTATTATATGCCCTTTAATAGGTGAATTCAGGCCATTGCCATTTATTGATATTATAGATTGAGATATTTTAATGTCATTATTGTAGATTTTTAGAGTGTTCTGATATATGTACATAGTGATATGATTGTTTATACATTTTTAAAATATTTATTTATTCCTTTTGTTGCCCTTGTTTTATTGTTGTAGTTATTATTGCTGTTGTTGGATAGGAAAGAGAGAAATGGAGAGAGGAGGGGAAGACAGAGAGGGGAGAAAGAAAGACCTGCTTCACTACTGGTGAAACGATTTCCCTGCAGGTGGAGAGCTGGGGCTTGAACTGGGATCCTTTCCCAGTCCTTGCACTTTGCGCCATGTGTGCTTAACCCACTGCACTACTGCCCGACTCCTGATCTGATTGTTTATAGAAGACATTCAGAACTTCTTTGAGGGAAGGGCTGGTGATAGTTGATTCCTTCTACTGTTGCTTGGCAGAGTTTTTTATGCCTCCATTTTTCTGAATGACAGTCTAGCAGAATATAGTAGTCTTGGTTGAAAACCTTTCTCATTGAGCACTTGATAGATATCTGCCATTCTCTTCTTGCCTGTAGTGTTTGTATGGAGAAGTCTGCTGCTAATCTTAAGGGTTTTCCTCTGTAGGTGACTCTTTGTTTTAAACTTGTAGCCGTCAGGATCCTTTCTTTATCCTTATTCCTTTCTGTTCTAAATATGTGTCTTGGTGTCTGGGTTAATTCTGTTTGGGACCCTCTGAGCTTCTTCAACCTTTATGTCTTTTATGCTGTCGAGACTAGAGAAGTTCTCAGATATTATTTCCTGTAGAATGCTTTCTTCCCCTCCCTGTCTTTCTTCCTCTGGTATGCCTATAATGCGTATATTATTTCTTTTGAAGTCATCTCATAGGTCTGTTGTTTTTTTCAGTATCTCAGTCTCTTTTTGAAATCTCTTACTTCTTTCTTATTTATTTTTTTTGATGAATATCCACCCTCACCCTCCACCCAGGGTTTTTAATTTGGTGCCCTACCCCAAATTCAGTCAACTCCTGCTTTGAATTTCCCTTTCTGTTCTTCTTCCTCAACTCTGTTTATGAGTGAGATGATAGTTTTCTTTTATTTACCTTCAACCTTGCTAATTCTGTTTTCTGATTCATTTAATCTATTCTCTCTCCCTTCTCTTGTTTTCTGTAGTACAGGTGTTTTGTGACCCTGCTCTGATACTGTATTAGCTTGTTCAACTGGTTGTGCTCCTATCTCAGCTATTTCATCTTTTAGCTCTGTACCTCAGGATAGTGCTTTTTTTCAGAGTCTCACTTATTGTTTCTGCATTTCTGATGACAATTCAAACTCTTTCCTCACTTCTGTGACTAATTGCCCAATTAGTGTTTGGATGTTGATCTCATTCTTCTATGCTTCTACTTTTGGGGTCTTTTAGCTGGACTTTTGTCCTAATTCATTTCTCCAATGTTTCTCCTTGGTTTAACCATTATTATAATGTGTTATGAAGTCCTTCTCTCAGTACTGTTCAGTCCACTAATCACTCTTGCCTGGATTGAATTGTGTCTAACTAAGATACTTAAAGAGTTCACAGCTGTGGGAATTAGTAGTTGTTTCAATGTTATCTCAATCCCTGAGTTGCAGCACAGTGGCTGTTAAAGCCCCTTTTGTTCTTTTTCTTCCCTGTAGGCTATGGGAGCCTGAGGGTTTTTTTCCTATAAGTAGGTTTTTTAGCTTAATCACTTACTACTGACCAAGAAATACCACAGTGGTTATGCAAAGAGACTCTCATACCCCAAGGATAAAAAGCTAAGGGCTCAATTCAACTTTTCTCTACCAGCAGCCAGAGCAAGCTGGGCAGAACTGCTAGGTCCTATGATTTTCTAAACAAGTCTCGTTTATAGTCTGTAGGTTCTGAGGCAATTATTCACCATGTTCTCATCAGGAGAACAATGTGGAAAGGCACCAACTATACAGCCCCACTGCTAGACCACTGGGGTGTAGATCTTCTCTTGAGTTTCCTGATCAGTTCTCTGCCCTCACCCTTATTTCATTACAGCCCCCCACCCCCGCAACTGCTCTAGTTTCTGAGGGCAGTAGCAATGGAGACTCAAAGTTGCATTTTGTGAGTCTTAGGGGAGTCCTCTCCTTCCTTCATCAGTCTTTTTGTTGGTAAAAACAGACTAGAGGTGGCTTCTCCACTGGCAAACTGCCAGAATGTTACCAGTCTCTTGAGAGTAGATATGGGCTTTAGTCCCAGGAATCTCTCCTTAGGCTCCTCTCTCTCCATGAGCCACATATGTTTGCACTCACTGGTGACTTAGTGGGTTCTAAAGTAGTCTGTCTTGTCTTGTTGCAGTCTCAGGTGATCGTTGATATTTCTTGTTCTTTAGAGATGTTTCTCAGCTGGGTAGAACTGGAGGTCTGGGAAGAGTTGTGGTCTCTGGATGCTCTGGTGATTTGGTGGGTTCCCAAAGTAGTTCTAATCCTGTCTTGTTGCAGTTCTATGTAGTTTCTTTGATATTCCTAGTTGACCAGGATTGCTTATTATTTTCACATGGCACTCCTTTTAGTGATTCTTATAAGGCCGGGCTAGTGGTGGTGAATTCCTTTGGCTTCTGAATGTTTGAAAAGGTTTTGATTCTCCTTCATATGTAAATGATAATTTCACAGAATAGAGTTCTCACAGAAGACAGCTATTGTCTCTTATTTAACTGTATCATTCCATTTCTTCCTTGCCTCAAGAGTTTGAGTTGAAAAATCTGATGAAAGTCTGGTAGTCCCACATCTGTATGTCAGATTTGTCCTGGCCTTAGCAATCTGTAATATTTTTGCTTATTTATGTTTTTAGATGAATTTATTATAATGTGTCTTGATGTGGGAGATTTTGAATTTTGAAGCCTCGTTATTTGATCAGCTTCCTGGATTTCTATATTTTCAATACTGCCTAGGTGTGGAAGGATTTTTGTTATAACTTAATGGGGGTTGGGTGGTAGCAATCTGGATAAGTCCACATATTACTATGTGTAGGGAAACTGGGTTTGGACCCCATTCTCCACCTGTAGGGGGGAAGCTTCAGAAGCAGTGAACAGGTCCACAGGTGTCTATCTTTCCCCTTCTTCATCTCCCCTCCCTTCTACTCTCAATTTATCTGTATCTTATCAATTATAATTAAATTATTCTTTATCTCAGAGGGATAAAGAATATGGAAACTTCTAATGGAGGGGAGAATATTTGGAGCTCTTGTAGTAGGATTTGTATGGAAATGTACCCCTATTATCCTGAAATCTTGTTGATAATTATTAAATAACTAATAAAATAAAAACTGAGAAATAAGAGAAGTAGAAGAACACTAGATCAAAGCTTTTCCTGAAGGGTGTCATGTGCGTAATCAAGCAGGTTCACTATCCAGGTGAGCTATATTCCTGGCCCATACATAGTTCTTAAAAAATACTAGGTGCAAAGTGCAGGGACCAGTGTAAGGATCCCGGTTCGAGCCCCCGGCTCCCCACCTGCAGGGGAGTCACTTCACGGGCGGTGAAGGAGGTCTGCAGGTGTCTATCTTTCTCTCCCCCTCTCTCTGTCTTCCCCTCCTCTCTCCATTTCTCTCTGTCCTATCCAACAACAAGGCAACGTCAACAATGGCAATAATAACTGCAATGAGGCTGTAACAACTAGGGCAACAAAAATGGGGGAAAATGGCCTCCAGGAGCGGTGGATTCATGGTGCAGGCACCGAGCCCAGCAATAACTCTGGAGGAGAAAAAAAATACTAGGTGGGAACACAATAAATCTACATACATATACACATATAAATAATATGATTTTCAGAAAACTAAGTTTTGTGAGTTGTGTTCTTTTCATCAAAATGAAATAATTTTAAGAGTAAGAAAAAGAAATAAAAATGGCCACTGGGTTCAATACCCTGGCAGCAGAGAAAAGGAAAAGAAAAACATGTTATAATTTCTTTAAATATATTCTCTATTTCTTTTCCCTTATCTTCTTACTTATGTACTCCTATAATACTTAAAGTAATTTTTACTAATTGAGTCTTAAACTTCATTGAGGATTAATTTATTTATTCTAAACATTTCCTTTCCATCTTATTTGAATTCACTAATTATGGTGACTGTATCTTCTCACATGGATATTCTATCCTCAATGTGATTTAGTCTACTTTTTATTCTAGTTACCTGACACTGAGCTGTTTCTAAGGCATCCTTTAAATCTTGTAATTCTGTTCAGTTATTTTTCTTATGGTTTCTAAGTTTTCAGCAAATTATGTTTAGAACTTTTATATTTAGTAGCTCCTTAATAGAGTGGTCTCTGAATTTTTGGGCTTGTGTAAAAAAAAAAAAAAAAACCAGCAACAAAGGACCAACTGTGGGCTCAACTATAGAAATGACACTTTTAAACGATACGTGGGGGGGTTTCCAGAAGATGGTAGACTGAGAAGCTTCTAGTGGCTTGAGCTCTGATCACATATTCTGGAAATGGTAGGATTTTCTGCCTTTAGTAGGCCAGTCAATAAGGGGTCCTAGCGGTGACACCAAGGAGGTGACTATAACTTAATTTGGCTTAAGAATTAGAGTAAAGGTGGCACAGACTAGTGGGCGGGCTGCTCCAGACTTCCCAGGTGGTGGCGGGCAAGCCGGGTGCACCAGGCACTGTCCTCAGCCTAGGAAGGGGGCTCCTCCGCCGGTTGCAGAGTGCTGCTGGGCGACCGGCAGAGGACCGGGAGGGAGCACTGTAGCTCAGGGCTTTCTCTTGGGAGTCTCCGGGGACCACCGCGGCCCTGAGGGCGGAACCAAGGACTTCTTGAGTACAGCTCTCATTGGATCAAAAGGACTTGGAGCTAGTATTCATTTTTGAGAAATCCTTTAAAAAAGTCGGGATGGGGGGTTTCCTGGAAGATGGCAGACTGAGAAGCTGCTAGTGGCTGAGCTCCGACCACATCTCCTGGAAACAGTAGGATTTTCTGCCTTTACCAGGCCAGTCAATAAGGGGTCCTAGCGGTGACATCAAGGAGGTGACTATAACTTAATTTGGGTTAAGAATTAGAGTAGGGAAAAAAGGGGGAATTTTTTTTCTTCCTTTTAATTTTCAAGCATACCTCCTTCCCGCCCCCCCCATAAAGAATCCCTGGGGACCAGCTCCTAGCAGGATCCCCCACACAAAAATTACCACAGGGTAATTTTTTGAATTCACTGATAGACATTTGGGAATTTCCTTTCACAGCTCATTAATTACAGCTCTTTTTCTTATCTTCTCCCTTTTCTCTCTCTTGTCTCTCTCTCTCTTTTTTATCTTGTCATACACTTCTTCCATCTTTGCCTTTCAGAATTTGTGAATTATTTTGGGGAAGAAATCTGACTCAGAGTGGACTCTCTATATGTGTATCTCTGCTCTAGTTCCCTTTCCCCTCTTGTTACCCCTAGAATATACAGTGGATACTAGATTTGTATAACTGTCTATTCTTGCTATCCCTTCTTTCTTTTCTCTTTCTTCACTGGGATTTGGTTACTATTTTTTCACGAACTGGAGAAATTGTCTGGCTAACTGGTAACAAATAAACTACTTCAATACTTACTTCAGTTGCTACTGTAATTCCTGAGGTTGGTGAGTGCAATTGTCATAAAGGTATTTAGTACAGTGTTACTTGTACTAAAGACACAACAACTGAGGAACAACAGAGCATAAAAAAACACATAAATCAAAAAAATGGGTAGAGCAAAAACAAATAAAACTGTTACTCCAATGAATGAACACAAGAGCCCAGAAGGAACTACAAATCATCCAGAAGTAACCATAGATAATAAAATTATGCAAGCAATAATAAACTTATTAATCAGAAATGAAAACAACATTGGAGGCAAGGAATGGCAGTATTAGGGAAACAACATTTGAGACACCCAAGGAAAATACTGATTATCTTGAGGCAATTAGAGAACTGAAAGCTGAAATAGCTGTAATGAAGAAAGAAGCTGAGGCAAGGGAAAGCAGACTAACAGAAGCAGAAAACAGAATTAGTCAGACAGAGGATGAGTTAGATAAAACAAAGAAAGAGGTGAAAGAGCTTAAAAAGAGATTGAGAGACACTGAAAACAACAACAGAGACATATGGGATGATCTCAAAAGAAGTAACATTCGTATAATTGGCCTGCCAGAGGAAGAAAGAGAGGAAGGGGAAGCAAACATTCTAGAGGAAATAATAGAAGAAAACTTCCCAGACCGGAATAACAGAAAGGATATCAAGATTCAAGAGGCCCAGAGAGTACCAAACAGAATCACCCCAGACCTGAAGACACCAAGACACATCATAATCACAATGACAAGAAGTAAGGATAAAGAAAGGATCCTGAAGGCTGCAAGAGAGAAACAAAAAGTCACATACAAGAGAAAACCCATAAGATTATCTGCAGACTTCTCCACTCAAACTCTAAAAGCCAGAAGGGAGTGGCAAGATATCTATCGAGCCCTGAATGAAAAAGGGTTTCAACCAAGGATAATATATCCTGCTAGACTTTCATTCAAACGAAATGGAGGGATCAAAAACCTCTTTCATAAACAATAGTTAAAGGAGGCAACCATCACCATGCCGGCCCTGAAAGAGGTTCTAAAAGACCTCTTATAAACAAGAACATCACTATAATACTTGCAATATATCAGAGCAAACAAAAAAATTTTTTTGAACAATGGCATTACAATACATTAAATCCATAATATCAATAAATGTCAATGGATTAAACTCACCCATCAAAAGGCACAGGGTGGGGGGATGGATCAGAAAACATAACCCACCATATGCTGCTTGCAAGAATCCCATCTGTCACAACAAGATAAACACAGACTTAAAGTGAAAGGATGGAAAACTATCATACAGGCTAACGGACCACAAAAAAGGGCAGGAACAGTCATTCTCATCTCAGACACGATAGATTTTAAATTAAATAAAGTAATAAAAGATAGGCAAGGGCATTATATAATAATTAGAGGATCAATCAGCCAAGAAGACTTAACAATTATTAACATCTATGCACCCAACGAGGGACCATCTAAATACATTAAGCACCTACTGAAAGAATTTCAAAAATACATCAATAGTAATACAATAATAGTGAGAGACTTCAATACCCCACTCTCACACTTAGACAGATCAACAAAGCAGAGAACCAATAAAGATACAAGAGAATTGAATGAAGAGATCGACAGACTAGACCTCTTGGACATTTTCAGATCCTCCACCCCAAAAAACTGGAATACACCTTCTTTTCAAATCCACATAACACATACTCAAGGATAGACCACATGTTAGGCCACAAAGACAGCATCAATAAATTCAAGAGCATTGAAATCATCCCAAGTATCTTCTCAGACCACAGTGGAGTAAAACTAACATTTAACAACAAACAGAAAATTATTAAAAGACACAGAATTTGGAAACTAAACAACATACTCCATAAGAACCACTGGGTCAGAGACTCACTCAAGCAGGAAATTCAAATGTTACTGGAAACAAATGAAAATGAAGACACAACCTATCAAAATATTTGGGACACAGCTAAAGCAGTACTGAGAGGGAAACTTATAGCCATACAATCACATATTAAACACCAAGAAGAAGCTCAAATGAACAACCTTACTGCACACCTCAAGGACTTAGAGGAAGAGGAACAAAGGAACCCTAAAGCAACCAGAAGGTCAGAAATCACTAAAGTTAGAGCAGAAATAAACAACATCGAAAATAAAAGAACCATACAAAGATCAATGAAGCCAACTGTTGGTTCTTTGAAAGATTAAAAAAATTGACAAACCCCTAGCCAGACTCACCAAAAAAAAAGAGAGAAGACTCAAATTAATAGAATTGTAAACGATGGAGGAGATATCACAACTGACATCACAGAAATCCAGAGAATGCTGCGAAACTTCTATAAAGAACTATATGCCACCAAGCTAGAGAATCTGGAAGAAATGGAACAATACCTAGAAACCTATGCACTTCCAAAACAGAACCAAGAAGAACTACAAAATCTAAATGCACCAATCACAGACAAAGAAATTGAAACCGTTATTAAGAATCTACCCAACAACAAAAGTCATGGACCAGATGGCTTCACAAACGAATTCTACAAAACTTTCAGGAAACAGTTAATACCCATACTTCTTAAGCTAATCCATAAGATTGAAGAAACAGGAATACTCCCTTCCACCTTTTATGAAGGCAACATCACCCTGATACCAAAGGCTGATAGGGACAGAACAAAAAAGGAAAACTACAGACCAATATCTCTGATGAACATAGATGCCAAAATATTAAACAAGATCTTGGCCTACCAGATACAGCAACATATCAGAAAGAGTATTCATCATGACCAAGTGGGATTCAACCCAGGAATGCAAGGCTGGTTCAACATACGTAAGTCAATCAATGTCATTCACCACATCAATAAAAGAAAAGCCAAAAACCACATGATTATCTCAATAGATGCAGAGAAAGCCTTTGACAAAATCCAACACCCGTTCATGCTCAAAACTCTACAAAAAATGGGAATATATGGGAAATTCCTCAAGATTGTGGAGTCTATATATAGCAAACCTACAGCCAACATCATACTCAATGTACAGAAGCTGAAAGCATTCCCCCTCAGATCGGGGACTAGACAGGGCTGTCCACTGTCACCATTACTCTTCAACATAGTATTGGAAGTTATTGCCATAGCAATCAGGCAAGAGAAAGAAATCAAAGAAATACAGATTGGAAGGGAAGAAGTCAAGCTCTCACTATTTGCAGATGATATGATAGTATACATAGAAAGACCTACAGAATCGAGCAGAAAATTACTGGAAGTTATTAGGCAATATAGCAAGGTATCAGGCTACAAAATCAATGTACGAAAATCAGTGGCATTTCTTTATGCAAACATTAAATCTGAAGAAGAAGACATCCAGAAATCACTCCCATTTACTGTTTCAGCAAAATCAATCAAATACCTAGGAATAAAGTTGACCAAAGAAGTGAAAGACTTGTATGCTGAAAACTATGAGTCGCTACTCAAGGAAATAGAAACTGATACCAAGAAATGGAAAGATATCCTATGCTCATGGATTGGAAGAATAAATATCATCAAAATGAATATTCTCCCCAGAGCCATATACAAATTTATGCAATACCCATCAAAGTTCCACCAAGCTTCTTTAAGTGAATAGAACAAACACTACTATCATTTATCTGTAACCTGAAAACACCTAGAATTGCCATAACCATATTAAGGAAAAGAAACAGAATTGGAGGCATCACACTCGCTGACCTTAAACTATATTATAAAGCCATCATCATCAAAACAGCATGGTACTGGAACAAAAATAGGCACACAGACCAGTGGAACAGAATTGAAAGCCCAGAAGTAAATCCCAACACCTATGGGCATCTAATCTTTGATAAGGGAGCCCAAAGGATTAAATGGAAAAAGGAGGCTTTCTTGAATAAATGGTGCTGGGAAAACTGCGTTGAAACATGCAGAAGAATGAAATTGAACCACTTTATCTCACCAGAAACAAAAATCAACTCCAAATGGATCAAAGACCTAGATGTCAGACCAGAAACAATCAAATACTTAGAGAAAAAGATTGGTAAAACACTTACCCACATATACCTCAAGGACATCTTTGATGAATCAAACCCAATTGCAAGGAAGACTAAAGTAGAAACAAACCAATGGGACTACATGAAATTGAAAAGCTTCTGCACATCCAAAGAAACTATTAAATAAACAGAGAGACCCCTCACAGAATGGGAGAAGATATTCACATGCCAGACATCAGACAAGAAACTAATCACCAAAATATATAAAGAGCTCAGCAAACTTAGCACCAAACAAGCAAATGACCCCATCCAAAAATCGGCAGAGGATATGAACAAAACATTCACCGCAGAGGAGATCCAAAAGGCTAACAAACATATGAAAAACTGCTCTAGGTCACTGATTGTCAGAGAAATGCAAATTAAGACAACACTAAGATACCACCTCACACCTGTAAGAATGGCATACATCAAAAAGAACAGCAGCAACAAATGCTGGAGAGGATGTGGGGACAGAGGAACCCTTTTACATTGCTGGTGGGAATGTAAATTGGTACAGCCTCTGTGGAGAGCAGTCTGGAAAACTCTCACAAGGGTAGACATGGACCTTCCATATGATCCAGTAATTCCTCTCCTGGGCTTATACCCCAAGGACTCCATAACACCCAACCAAAAAGAGGTGTGTACTCCTATGTTCATAGCAGCACAATTCCTAATAGCTAAAACCTGGAAGTAACCCAGGGGCCCAACACCAGATGAGTGACTGAGAAAGCTGTGATATATACACAGTGGAATACTACGCAGCTATGAAGAACAATGAACCCATCTTCTCTGACCCATCTTGGACAGAGCTAGAAGGAATTATGTTAAGTGAACTAAGTCAGAAAGATAAAAATGAGTATGGGATGATCCCACTCATCAAGAGAAGTTGAGTAAGAAGATCTGAAAGGGAAACTAAATGCAGGTCCTGATCAAATTGTAGTAGGGCACCAAAGTAAAAAGCCTGTGGTGAGGGGTAAACATGCAGCTTCCCGGCCCAGTGGGGGGTGGGAGTGGGTGGGAGGGATGGGTCACTGTCTTTTGGTGGTGGGAATGGTGTTTATGTACACTCCTAGCAAAATCTAGATATATAAATCAGTAGTTAATTAATATGAGAGGGGGAAAATCAATTGTATGTCTCAAAGTTTCTCAAAACACAAACTGAATCTTTTTAATATATAGGCTGTGTATTTGATATGTGGACTCTCTCAAAAGCCTAGACCAAGTAGATTAGAAGCATCCAATAGCACAGCTATATACAAGATACTGGGTACTGTACAGCAAACCCTAACAAAAGGACTTTTCAAAGTTAACCCAATTACCAAATAATGTGATGATAACATTAACTATCATATGTCTTTTTGAATCCTAAGACAGCAGGAACCTCACATCTCCACTATAGAGCCCCTACTTCCCCCAGTCCTGGAACCCTTGGATAGGGTCCACTTTCCTGTATGCATCTCCCAATCCAAACCAAATAATATTGCATCCGCCAATCACAACCTAACCAATGCAACGATTGCCACCTCAACATGCTTCACCTCAGACTGTGTCCAGAGACTTCACGTGTGGAATGACAACCCTTCAGCTTCATTACTCGGGTGAGACCTTTCCTTTTATAGTACACTCTAATTTCATCTCAGGTGGTTCACTTTCTAACAAAGTCCCATAACCTAGATATACACCAGTTTCTGTGAGAGAGAGTTTATGTTCACACGTATCCATAAACTACTGCAAAATATATACCTGAAAGCAGAAGTACACTAGAGTTTGCAGTGAGTAGCTCCCTAACACTTCCTCTCCACTATTCCAAGCTTTGGGTCCATGATTGCTCAACAATTTGTTTGGCTTCGTATGTTAACTGTCTTTTCAATCACCAGGTTCCAGATGCCACCATGGATGCTGGCCAGGCTTCCGTGGATTGAAGACCCCACCAATGTGTCCTGGAGCTCAGCTTCCCCAGAGACACACCCTACTAGGGAAAGAGAGAGGTAGACTGGGAGTATGGACCGACCAGTCAACGCCCATGCTCAGCGGGGAAGCAATTACAGAAGCCAGACCTTCTACCTTCTGCAACCCTCAATGACTCTGGTTCCATGCTCCCAGAGGGATAGAGAATGGGAAAGCTATCAGGGGAGGGGGTAGGTTATGGAGATTGTGTGGTGGGAATTGTGTGGAGTTGTACCCCTCCTACCTTATGGTTTTGTTCATTTCTCCTTTCTTAAATAAAAAATTAAAAAAAAAGAAATGACACATTTTTATTTTAGTGATTTAATAATGATCAGCAGGATAACAAGATTATGGAATAAGTGAGGTACAATTCTTACCTCCAGAATTCTGTACCCCACTCCTTTCATTGCAGCTTCCTTATTCTTTATCCCTCTTGGAATACGGATCAAAGATCTTTATGAGGAGCAGAAAGTGGATGGTCTGGATTCTGTAATTGCTTCTCTGCCAGACATGGCCATTGACAGGTCCATCCATATCCTCAGTCTGTTTTTGTCTTTCCCTAGTGAGACAGAGCTCTGGGGAGGTGGGGGTTCCAGGACACATTGGTGAGTTTGTTCACTCAGAGAATTCAGGTTGGCATCACAATAGCATCTGAAAATTGGTGACTGAAAAAAAAATTAAGATAAAAAATTAATAAAGTCGTGGGCCAAACCTTCCACCTTCTGCACCCCATAATGACCCTGGGTCCATACTCCCCCAGGATTTAAGAATAGGAAAGCTATCAGGGGATGGGATGGGATATGGAGCTTTGGTGCTGGGAATTGTATCCCTCTTATCTTATGGTCTTGTCAGTATTTCCATTTTATAAATAAATAAATTTTTAAAAAAGGAAAGCCATTGGGGGATATAAACCAGAACAAATTGTTTAATAATCAGGAATCTAAACGTAAAAATATAGCAGGTAAGATTTGGGATTTTCATGTTGGAAGAAGCTAGGAATTCTATTTTAAGTGCATAAAGTGTATTTTAAGTTGAGTGCATAAATCTAGACACATTTGTTTGATTTTATAATTCATTGTGAAGGACAGAGATTCTATGGTATGTTATAGAGGTGGGTAGGGGCCTGTGAATGAAGCATACAGTGTGCAGACATAGTTTTTTGTGTGTTTGTTCACTTTGCTTAAATAAAAAGTATTTTCTGTGGTCTAGGCTGACCCCATGATTTTATTCCTTGGAACTTTTATTCCCAGATATACTGGTGTGTGATTACTAGCAATTCAACCTCTTAATACCCCTGAATTCTTATATCAGACACCCCAAAATTTCTCCCTCCTCCCCATCATGGATATAGCTGGGGTTCAGTATCTGTTTTTGTAATTGAATTAGGTGAAAAGATGGAAAACTATCATACAAGCTAAAGGACAACAAAAGGGGTCAGGAATAGCTATTGTCATATCTGATACAATCATCTTTAAAATAAAGTAGTAAGGGGAAGTCAGGTGTTAGTGCAGCGGGTTAAGTGCACATGGCACAAAGTGCAAGGACTGGTGTGAGGATCCAGGTTCAAGCCCCCCCTCCACCGCTCTCCACCTGCAGGGGAGTAGCTTCACAGGTGGTGAAGCTGGTCTGCTAGTGTCTGTCTTTCTCTCCCCCCTCTGTCTTCCCGTCCTCTCTCCATTTCTCTCTGTCCTATCTAACAATGATGACATCAATAACAACAACAATAACTATAACAACAATGAAAACAATAGCAACAAAAAGAATTTAAATAAGTAAATATTTAAAAAATTAAAAATAAAGTAGTAAAAGGAGGGGTGGACATTACATATGCTCAAAGGATCAATCAACCAAGAGGACATAGCAATTGTTTACATCTGTGCACCCAATGAGGGGCTATTAAAATATTTCAAAGATATATTATTTGAGATAGCTGTGAAAATACACTGATAGCAACACAGTAATAGTAGGGGACTTTAATACCCTACTCTGTCAAACAGATCATCCAGACAGAGAATTAATAAAGATGCAAGAGAATTAAACAAAGATAGACTAGACCAATAGTACATCTCAGTGTATGTACTATGAATGCTCTTGGCAGCCATACTCCCCCCTTCCCCCTATTTTTCTTTGATAAGACAGACACTTCTGGGTTTTAGAGATTGTGTGGGAAAATGTTCTGATAATCTTATTAGCTTTCCTCTATATTTTACTTTTTGTTTTTCTTTTCAAGCCTTCAGGATCATTTCTTTTTTTTTTTTTTTAATCTTTGCAAATTTAATTATGATGTATATTGTGTTACATAGATCTGGGTCAATTCTGTTAGGGACTGTCTGAGGTTCTTGAATATTTAAGTCTTGCCTGTTGTTTAGTGTAGGGAGGTTTTCTATTACTAGCTCCTCTAGTATGTTTTCTTTTAAAATATTTTATTTATATACATTTGGATAGAGACAGAGAGAAATTGAGAGGAGAGGAGGAGTTAGAGGGGGAGAAAGACAGAGAGACACCTGCAGCTCTACTTCACCATTCATAAAGCTTTACCACTGCAGGTGGGGAACAAGAGCTTAAACCTACATCCTTTCACACTGTAATTTGAGCATTTAGCCAGCCATGTCACCATCTTTCCTCACCTCTAATATATATTTCTTTTTCTTCCTCTTTCTTCCTCTGGCTGACCAATAGTGGACATACTACTTCATTTGAGGTCACCCCACATTTCTCTGGTGTTAATTTTTTGTTTCCTTTTTAAAAATTTTATTTATTTATTTATTCCATTTTGTTGCCCTTGTTTTATTGTTGTAGTAATTATTGTTGTTGTTATTGATGTCATCATTGTTGGATAGGACAGAGAGAATTGGAGAGAGGAGGGAAAGACAGAGAGGGGGAGAGAAAGGCAAACACTAAAATATATCTGCTTATTTTTTTATTATTGTGGTAGTTATTATTGTTGTTATTGATTTTGTCATTAGGACAGAGAGAAATGGAGAGAGGAGGGCAAGACAGGGAGGGGGAGAGAAAGATAGACACCTGCAGATCTGCTTCACTGCCTGTGAAGCAACTCCCCTGCAGGTGGGGTCGAACCAGGATCCTTATGCCAGTCCTTGTGCTTTGCGCCACCTATGCTTAACCCGCTGCGCTACCACCCGAATCCCTAATTTTTTGTTTCTTAGTCTCTTTTTTAGTTATATTATTTTTTTAGTCTTCTATGAATCATCCCAAATCCTGATAATTTTCTCTCTGTATCATTTGTTCTTCTCAATTTTCTCAGATCTATTCCTTAGTTCTCCTATTGTTTTACCTAGATTAGTTATTGTATTAACTTGTTCAGGTAGCCTTGGTTTAACTGAACTACTTCAGCTTTTAGTTCTCTGTTTATCTGTAGATGGTTCTTCCTTTCTCTCACAGTATCTTCTCCTGTTTCCCCATTTCTGTTACTGTTTCCATCAAAGGCTTTCCTCACTGATATTTTTCTAATTGATTAATATCTGGATTTTTTCATCATTATTATTTGCTTCTAGTTCATTAGAATTTTTTTCAGGTCTTCTGTCTTTTCACTAATACAAAAGGTTCTTTTTCTGTATTACCATTATATCTGGTGTCTTTTAAAACCTGTGTCCTGGGGGTTTTCCTATGTAAGTTTGCAGAGATATTCCCTGTAATTCATTTGACTCTTTCAGGATGTGTGGGGTCTACTTCCTCCGAAGATACAGTTGAAGCCCAGGGAAGAATTCTTTGGGAAACCCACAAAGATTATGTAGCTAGGGCTATGCTCTACTTGAGACAAAGGTGTGATAAGTCAGAGTCCCTCTGGAGAAGTAGGTCATTCCAAGTGAGCAACTCCTAAGTATAAAAATATTAAACCCCACTCCACAGGTTTCTCTGAAAATGCACCAGTCATATAGCAGTTTCTACTGAGCCTGTGTCAGATGTTTAGATTCTGTGTAGGCACAGTGGCAGTGGCTGAGATTGCACTACAAATGTAGACCATTTTAGGGTATAGACACTTGCTGTGGCTGAAACTTCTGGCAAGTGGCCCTTGTCATTTCTAATATAAGACATTTTCACAGATGTGAAGTGGTATCTTCTTGATTTTTCTTGCGTTTCTTTGTGAATTGGCAACTCTGAGCATGATTTAATATGTCTACTATCCATATAAATTTCTTCTTTGGTAATGACTCTGTTCACATCCTCCTTTCTCTCTCTCTCTCTTCCCTTCCCTTCCCTTCCCTTCCCTTCCCTTCCCTTCCCTTCCCTTCCCTTCCCTTCCCTTCCCTTCCCTTCCCTTCCCTTCCCTTCCCTTCCCTTCCCTTCCCTTCCCTTCCCTTCCCTTCCCTTCCCCTCCCCTCCCCTCCCCTCCCCTCCCCTCCCCTCCCCTCCCCTCCCCTCCCCTCCCCTCCTCTTCTCTCTCTCTCTCTCTCTCCTACCCCAACCAAGGTCATCTTCCTCCATCATACACCTGAAGCCTAAAACTCCTGCTTTCCAATTCCTTTATCTCTTCTAGAGTACAGTGATTTGGTGTAGTACACCATACCTAGTCCAAGTTTCACCTAATTATTTCCCTTACTGTCCTTATTTCTTAAGTTCCAATTATGAGTGAGACCATACTGTATTAGTCCTTCTATTTCTAGCTTATTTTTCTCTTTATGATTCATTTAAATTCTGCCCAATATATGACAAAGGAGATGACTTCATTACTTTTAATAGCTGCATATTATTCTATTATGTATACATACTACTATATTCTTAACCACTTATATGCCATTGGGTATCTGAGTTGTTTCCAAGTTTGTGCTATTGCAAACTGTGCTTCTATAAACATAGATGTGCATAGGTTTTTTTCTGATGGGTGTCTTTGTTTCATTTGGGTATATCAGCAGAAGAGAAATTGATGGGTGCTAAGATAGGTCCACTTCAAGCATTCTGTTAAATCTGTGTACTTGTTTCCAAAGGGTTGACAAATTTATATACCCATCAGCAACATAGCAGTGTCTTTCATGGTAATGATGAAGAACTATTAAACAAACCACCAAGGCATCATGAACAAATTTTGTACATATTTTCATGTAATTATTATTTTTGTTTTTTCTGTTTGAAGTCTCTGTGCAAATATTGTCTTCATTTAGAAGCTGAGTTGATATTTCCTTTCCCACTAATATTTGATATTATTTATCAATTATATTTTCTAATGATTTTCTGCCTATTTGTACCAGTTCTTTTTATATATTTTCCAGTTTTCCTAAAGAGGAAGAGTTATAATACTGATGAAGTTCAATATTGTCTTATATGAATTTCCATTTTGGCATTGCATCCAATAAAATTTTATCTAAGACATTTTAATTTTTAAAATTTTATTATTGGATGTTAATAAATCACAACACATTTGTTTATAGGTGTGTTATATTTCCCCCATTCTGCATCCCCATTAAAAACTCTCATGCCCCACTAAGGACCCCATACCTCCAGGCACCCTATTGTATTCCTTCCTCACAATCTCTTTCTTTGATGTAGTACACCATCCCCAATCCAAGTTTCATCCTGTGTTCTCCCTTTCTGACGCTGCCTCTCAAGTTCTACCTACATGTGGAGTCATTCAGTATCATCTCCCTCTTCCTGACTCATCCCACTCAATAATTTTCTTTCAGGTTCTAGTGAAAGTAATGCAAAGATTGGAATATTAAAGTTTCTGTCCTGATGTCTAGGTCTTTCTTTGACAGTTAGACATGATTCATTGACATTGGTCATATCTCAGTCCGTACTATGCTTTATTACACTCCATTTCTAATCTACCATAGATTACCTCATTTAGAATTAGAGTTCTTTTACTTTTTTCCTGTAGGTCTCCATTCAGTAATTTTTGCAAGGCATGGCTGGTAGTGGTGAGTTCCTACAGTTTCTGTATGTTTGGGAAGTTTCTAGTTTCTCCTTGATATGTGAAGACTAGTTTTACAAGATAGAGTATTCATGGCTGGTAATTTGTATCTCTTAATACCATAAAAATGTTAGTGGCTACAACCATGGAAAGTGACCTTAGAACAAACAAGGAATGCAGAGGTTACACAGGCTCCTGTGCTAAATACGAATAGATACGGGACTTAGGTCAGATCGATGGGACTTAGTTAATGGTATTTATATACTTTCCTTATTTTGGAGCTACTCTTTACCCTACTCCAGTTTTCCAGTCTTACTTTAAATTCTGACATTTTGACTGAGAAGATAATTAAAGGAGTCTGTTGTGTTCTTCCTGATAGAGATGACTGGTAATATTTGGGAGAGGGATTTATTCGAGGTCTAGGCCCATCATGTCTGTTTGGGAATTTCAGGACTCCCCGATGAGGGCCCCAGCTGATGGGGTGGCCTGGTAGTGACTAAAGAGTCATTGTTAAAGTATACCAGTCTCTTGCCCTTATTCAGCTTTTGCAGTCCTTGTTTTGATTAAGGTTAGCTTTGGAGTGAGTGAGGGAAGTGTAATAGGAAGTAGGTGAGGAGGGTATCTAAGTCTAAGTAGACACTATTTCATTATAAACTTTATACTGACTCACTACAGACTATTGTGTATTTTTGCTTTCAGTTATATATTTTTCCCTAATTTATGGATACACATGAACATATGCCCTATCTCATGGGACCTGGTCTATACCTGCTGTACTTTTTTGGGAGGCCTCTTCTCAGGCACAGACTCCTGGAGTACCTGCCATGTTTCATGCCAGGTGCAGGGGCCTGGGAGAATGTTCTGAAGCAGAAGAGATACAGCTGTACAGGACTTTCTCAGTGCCAGCAGCTAGCAGCATGGCAAGAGATGACCCAGAGACTTGTCTGATGGACTCTCTGTTTATTAAACAGAAAAGAAGGGTTTATAAGGGGTTGTAGGAGGAGTAAGTTATCAATTCCATATATGGTTTGGGAGAAAATGGGCAAAGAGAGAGGTAAGGGGTTGGGAAAAGGTCAGAGCATTTATAGCAAATGTTGAGCAAGGGGTTTAATTGATCAAAGGAACGAGGAAAATAGGGTTATCAATAATCAGTAGACAGAGAGGGGTCTTAAGGGCAGAGAGAAGATAGATCATGTAAGATTAAAAGGACCGGAGGTGGTGGAGTAGTAAGAATGCTCCTAGTTACTGTTTGACGGAGCAGAACAATGATATATGGGTCATATGTGATCAAAGAAGATGAACTTCTATTAACCTCTGAGTAAACAAACCATCTGGTTTGGGAACAAGGAAATGGGCTGAGTGCAAAGTCTTTCTGAGGTAGGGAGACTGACAGAGGGGACATTTCCTGGTGGTCATTTTCCTCCATACTTGATCTCAGGCAGAGAGAGACTAATAGGAAGGTTGTGCCATCCAGGCCCCCATCTTTCAATAGGAGGTCCCACACCATGCACAACCATATCCTCACAATCTTCCTACATATATCTAGGTTTTAGGACTTTGTTAAGAAGTGAACCACCTGGAGTTGAATTAGAGAATCCTATGAAAGGAAATGTCTCACCTTAGTAATGAGGCTGAAGGGTTGACATTCCACGCCTGACATCTCTGGACACAGTCTGAAGTGAGGCATGCTTAAGTGATACTCGTTGTGTTGATTATTTTGAGATCAGTGGATGCAATATCATTTGGTATGAATTGAGAGAAGCATGTAGGAAAGTGACCCCACCCTAGGGGTTTCAGGACTGGGGGAAATATAGGCTCTATAGAGGAAGCAGGAGGTTCCTGCTGTCTTAGGGTTTAAGAAGGCAATAGATAGTTAACGGATCAAATGGATGGGGTTTACAATCAATAATATTTGTACACCTTTCCCATATTTGGGAGCTATTCTTCCCTGTTCTAACTTTCTGGTCCTTTTTCCAGCCATAACATCATCTCTCCAGACAATAACTTTGATCCACCTGCATATCAGATTTTATGTTCGGGGGGGCAAACTAGTAAAGTCACAGTCCCTTTGGAATATCACTAAAATAGACCTTCTTGGAGTCGGGCAGTAGTGCAGTAGGTTAAGCTCAAGTGGCACAAAGCACAAAGTCCTGTATAAGGATCCCAGTTCGAGCCCCCGGCTCCCCACCTGCAGGGGAGTCACTTCACAAGAGGCGAAGCAGGTCTGCAGGTCTCTCCCGTTCTGTCTTCCCCTCCTCTCTCCTTTTCTCTCTGTCCTATCCAACAATGATGGCATCAATAACAACAATAATAATATCTACAACAATAAAACAAGGGCAACAAAAGGGAACAAATAAATATTTTTTAAAAATCTCTTTAAAAATAGGCCTACTACGCTATCTACAAAACAGATGCCCTCCCCCAACTCTTCATCTGCTCGATTCCAACCTATAGGTTCATGATTAGTCAACAATTTGTTTGGCTTTATATGTTAACTCTCTTTTCAGCCACCAGGTTCCACATGCTACCATGATGACAACCAGACTACTTTGGACAGACAACCCCACCAATGTGTCCTGGAGCCCCACTTCCCAGAGTCCCACCCCACTAGGGAAAGAGAGAGACAGGTTGGGAGAACGGAACTGTCAATGCCCATGTTCAGTGGGGAAGCAATTACAGAAGCCAGACCTTCCACCTTCTTCACCCCACAATGACCATAGGTCCATACTCCCAGAGGGCTAAAGTATAGGAAAGCTATCAGGGGAAGTGATGGGATACGGAGTTCTGATGGTGGGAACTGTGTGGAGTTGTACCCTCTTATCCTATGGTTTTGTCAATGTTTCTTTTTTATAAATAAAAAATAAAGATAAATTATAAAAAGAATATACCAAAAATAGATTCCCTAGATTCTTCCAATATCTAATCTGCTATATTCTTACCTTTAGGTTCCTGATCATTAAACAATTTGTTCTGTTTTATATCTTAGTGCTTTTCAGCCACCAAGCTGCAGATACTATCATGATGCTGCCCTGACTTCCCTGTGCATAAGACCTCACTAATGAGTCCTGGGACCTTACCTCTCCTAGCTGTACTTCACTAGGGGAAGATAGAAACATGCTGGGGTATGGATTGACTTGTCAACCCCCATATCCAGTGGAGAAGGAATTACAGAAACCAGACCTCCCACCTTCAGCATCCCATAAAAATCTTTGGTCCATACTCCTAGAGGGATAAAGACTAGAGACCCTTCCAGTGGAGTGAAAGTTATGTGGAACTCTGGTAGTGGTAATTGTATGGGATTGCACCCCTCTTATCCTACAATCTTGTTGATTATTGTTAATTCACTAATAAAAGTTAAAAAACCATTCAATCCCTTCTTGCTTCTCAACTTTGTGTTGTGAAATCTTGTTAAAGCCTAATGGTTTTGCCTTTGAATATCTCATTTCACCTTTTCCCTTGAAGCCTGAAATACTTCTCCCTTGTCCTTAATTTTGGAAAGTGTTATTATGTGTCTTAGTGTTAACTGGCGTAATTGGGATTCAGGATTTTGGGTTTTCATTCAACTTTCTCAATATTTATATTTTGAACATTGCCCAAATGTGGGAAAATTTTCTTTAATAATTTCTTTGAATATGCTTTCTGCTTCTCTTGATTTACTTCACTCTTATGCACCCCAATAATTATCATATTATTTTCTTTTGGTGGAGTCTGCTATTTCAAAAATTGCTTCATTTTTCATAAATCTTTCCTCTTCAGCAGCTTTGTACTTTGAGAGACTGGTAATTTTGTCTTCTAGTAATTGTAGTATCTCCTCAAGATCATTTATTTATCCTGTTGGGTACTGTCTGAGGTCCTTAAATCCTTAAATCCATGTTGTTTAGTGTGGGGAAGTTTTCTGATCTTATATAAGCCCTAGTCCTATCTAGGACTTCCTTCAGGTATTTCCTCTAAGAGTACTCTTTGTGTAATTTTTACCACTTTGATGATGTGATCTCTGAGATTCTTAATTTATGACTGTATGTTATGGTTGAATTGCCTTTATAATAATCTTTATGAATTAAAACTCAGATTTTTTTCCCTAGTCTTTGTGTGCCATGGAAAACATATAGTTTTGTATGTGTCCATGTTTTGGTTGATTATGGTTTCTGCTGTTCAACCAACAGGTGGCATTGTGGCTATATTGTTTATCTGTTGTGTTATAGTAGGGGAAGGGAGAGTTCTCTGCTCTACTCTGGTCTGATTTGGATAAAATCAGAACTGTAGCTGGAGGTAGGAGTGTTGCAACTCACTTCTCAGGGCCCAACAACATTGATCTGTTTCAGGCTTCACTCTGACTCCTGGCCATCTTCTGCTGCCACTCATTCAGTCTGGCTGCATCTAAAACATTTTTGCAAATATATTCAGATTTATTCTAAAATTTTTAAAGCTCTATGCTTTAAATTCATGTCTATAGGCTATTTAAAGATAAAAATTTATATATAGAATGAAATACAAAATGGAGTGTTTTTTTGCATGTAGCTATTCAGTTTTATCCTCTAAAATTTTTGACACTCATCTGTTGATTTCTTTTTGAAGTTTTGTTAAAACATAATTGAATATGTATGTGTGGATATACATCTTGGTTTTCCATTATGCTGCCTTATCAGTATATCCATACTTACATTGATAGGACATTATTGAATATTTAAATGTATAAAGACTTCTTATTTTAGTGATTTAACATATTTTTATAGTTTCACATCCATTCATAGTATTGTAAATTGACACACTCTCTACCAATGTTCTGTTATCTGATAATCTTCGATAACCACAAAATTTAGACAGTTTAGTTACAACTTTTTTTGGCAAGTTCCTTTGTCATTTGCATTCCACCTATGGGAAAAAACATTCTGATAGTTTTCCTTACCTCCAATTTTATTTAATGGTCATAACTGGGAATGAATTGCATTAGGTTTATGTAAGAAAAATCAGTCATAGACACCCCAGATTTGTAGAGATATGTTTAGGTAATGTTTTCATAGATTTAAAGTAACTAGTAACCAAATAATTATATGGGAAATATAAAAAAGTAGCAGAATGCTTCTGTATAGTAGTTCTATGTCTTACGCTTACCATAATTGGTGTTATTCTGTGATTTTCAGGCTTAATCTATTCTATACCTATTTAGAAAACAGCTACTAGAATGGTACCAAAACAAATCTTCATCTTCAAAGCCACATAATGAGAACCTTTAGAAACATAATTTATCTTTAATTTAGATCCCTAACATTGGATTTAATTTGAATTATTTTTGATCAAACCTTTCATAAATTTTATATAGAAAATGATTTTATAAATTTTGTTAGAAGTATACCTTATCACAGGATCATCTAAAAAATATTAATGTGATTTACATAAAGGTGCTAACAGCAATGGGGACCTCATTACCTTTGGGGAGACTGCCTGTTCTCCTAAAAGTGAATTTAGAGAACTTACAGACACCCTGATCCAAACATATTAAAGTGTAAATATACAAATTTCTAGAGGTGTGGTCATGGAATAGCAGCATGTAGTCACTCTGCAAAACAATTTGAAAAATCAATGAAAGAAAAACCCAGTCTCATCAAACCACAACTGGGAGTTCTGAAGAAACATACTCACAGGTGGGTCCATACACTTACGACCAGTGTGTGGAAAAGGGGAAGCAAGTGAGTTTCAGTATGGAAGATGTTTTGTGTGCTGAAACAAGACAATTTGTTACCTTGACAACTATGCAGAGGAATATAGCTTCAGCCATGGGAAAGCAAGAACATTTGTTCTCTTAATCCATGATATCAATGCCATCAGACATTGAATATTTGAAAGGATTCACAAGTATGGCAGGAAAGTAACAAATAACCTTATGATAAAGAAAATCATATTTTGTACGTGACCCAAGGGAGATTTTTAGGACATTAAACAGACCCAGTCTATGCTGGCTTCTCGTTGTAAAGTGTGTCTTGCTTTTTTGAAACACTCCAAAAAAAATTCTTAAACATCCATTTCTCAGAGATCTGAGTACAGGCAGAAACAAACTCTGAGAGATCACATTCTTTACAGGAATTGAAAGACCTAGTGACATACTGGAAAATCTCACCACACAAAGTGTATATGTATATACAGAAACCCAGAACTGTAGGCAAAGTATCACCAGCTGCATTAATAGCAGAAACCATTCTGTGCAAAAGAAGAGGCATACTATTCATATATGAGCCTTAGTCATGGCATAAATTACAGAAACACAACAGAAGAACTATAGGAATATACAGAACTGCAGGACACATTAAAGAAATAATTTGGAAAGAAAATATTGTGAATATGATAAAAAAAATCTATAACATGCAGAAACACATTTAAGAACTAAATGTTTATTTCAATAAGAAAACATGAAAAAAAGAAACCTTCCAAACTTCACTAAGGAGCTAGAAAGGATAAAAAAAAAACAACAACTAAACGAACCAAACAAACAAATACCCTCAAAATGAAGTTACAGAGTGTGAAGGATTCTGTACAAATGAGTATATACTTTCACATATGGAAAGTAGACTCTATCACAAAGAAGAGAGAATATCAGAGCTAGAAGATATAATGAAGACACACTGCTTATTCAAAGATGATGAAGAAGAATTATTTAAGGGGTTGGGGTGGTGGAGTACTTGATCGAGGTCACATGTCACAGTGTGCAAGGAGCCAGGTTCAAGCCCTGCAGTTCCCACCTGCAGGAGGAATGTTTCATGAGTGGTGAAGCAGGTCTTCAGATGTCTCTCTGTCTCTCTTCCTCTCTATATCCTTCTCCCCTTTAAACTTCTGGCTGTCTCTATCCAATAAATAAAAATAAAAATAATATTTATGGCTCCTGACACATGTCTAACTAGCTTTTCTCTCCTATTTTCCCATAATGGTTTATATATACCTAATAAACCCACATTTTTATAAACCCTAAGCAAAAGTTCTTAGAAGTCTTTGTTTTTTACTATAGAAAATAACAGAGAAAGTTAAAATCAGTCCTTGTTCTGAAACTGAAATTCTTCTTCTTCTAGCATTTGCCCTTCTTCCGTAGCCAGTCAACAGCGTCAGGTTGAGCCTGATGTAAAGTTTCGAGACCTCCTTTGAATCTGGAGAGGTGGCAGTCGTTGACTATGTGGGTCATAGTCTGTCTGGAGCCGCAGGGGCAGTTCAGGTCATCTCTGGCTCCCCAGCGATGGAACATAGCAGCGCACCAGCCATGGCCTGTTCGATAGCGATTGAGGAGGGCCCAATCATAACGTGCTAGGTCAAAGCCGGGTTGATGCTTGCAGGGGTCTGTGATGAGGTGTTTTTTCTTTACCTCAGCTGACTGCCAACTCTGTTTCCAAGAGTCTGAAACAGAGAAGTTCAGTGTAGGCGTAGGGGACCAGATTGGGTGACGAGACGTCAAGCATTGGACAGGGTGGGCGAAGATATCCGCGTATATTGGCAGGTCCGGTCGAGCGTAGACGTGGGAAATGAACTTAGATGATGCCGCATCCCGACGAACATCTGGCGGGGATGTTGCTAAGAACTGGCAGCCATGGAACCGGGGTGGAACGGATGGTTCCAGAAATTATCCTCATGGAGGAATATAATTTGGAATCGACCAAGTGGACATGGGGGCTAAGGAACCATACTGGGGCACAGTATTCTGCAGTGGAATAGCATAATTCTAGAGATGATGATCGTAGTGTGGAAGCACTTGCGCCCCATGAGGAGCTGGCCAGTCTTGCAATGATGTTATTCCTCACGCCCACCTTTGCTGCAGTTTTTATGAGATGCTTGTGAAATGACAGAGTGCGATCGAGAGTAACGCCAAGATAGACTGGCTGGGCTTCATGCCGGATTCTCGTATCGCCAAGCTGCACATTAAGCTCACGTGAGGCCGAGGCATGGTGTAGATGGAAAACAGATCATACCATTTTTTCAGTGCTAGGGATTAGTCGCCATTTTTTACAGTAATCAGATATCAGAGACATATCTTTTGTGAGTGTTTCCTCAAGTATGTCGAACTTTGATGCCTGAGTTGCACAGCAGATGTCATCGGCGTAGATGAACTTCCTTGAAGAAGTTTCTGGGAGGTCATTGATGTAAATATTAAAAAGCGTAGGAGCCAGAACAGAGCCCTGGGGGAGGCCACTTGAGACAAGTCTCCATCTACTAGACTTGTCACCCAGATGCACCCGGAATCTTCTGTTTTAGAGAAGAAATGATATAGTGTTGGCCACCCATGGAGGCAGGCATCTTGAGATCTTGACTAGGAGACCACGGTGCCAGACCGTGTCATAGGCTGCTGTGAGATCAACAAAGACAGCACCCGTCTTTAAATTCTTCTGGAATCCATTTTCAAAGTAAGTTGAGAGGGCCAGGGCTTGTCTGCAGGTGTCTTATCTTTCTCTCCCCCTTTCTGTCTTCCCCTTTTCTCTTCATTTCTCTCTGTCCTATCCAACAACAATGACATCAATAATAACTGCAATAAAACAAGTGCAACAAAGGGCAATAAATAGATAAATATAAAAAGGAAATAAACCATACAAAAAGAAATACCCTCAAATATGGATATTAAATAATGTGACTCTGCATAATACCTGAGTCATTCAAGAGATCAAAAGAAAAGTTAATTATTATCTGGAAAACAATAAAATTGAAGAAACCATCTACCAGACCCTATAGGATGCAGTGAAAGTAATCCTAAGAAAGACATTTGTAGTAATACAGACTTACATTAATGCAAAAGAGAATTCTCAAATAAACTATGTAACATAACAAATGTGTCAACTAGAAGAGGAGCTAATGGGACCTAGAAATCAGCAATAGGACAGTAATATTTAAAATCAGAGTAGAAAATAATCTTATGTTTACATTCTAGTTAAGTGTTCATTCTTAACTTACATCTTCAAGGGAAAGTTGGTGTAGGAGTCCTAAAAGGAAGATTCAGCTGCATCAGTTCAGTTAAATTTGAAATCAAAAGTATAGTTAGTTGTCTCTTTTGCCTCCAGCATGTTAATTTTATTACATTCAAAGAAGTCACATATAATTTGCCTAATTTGTTACCGTTGGTTAAAGCCAGATGCCTATTTAAGTGGTCAGAAATATCATCTGGAAGACAATTAAACTACAGATTACTAGGTCCAAAACCAGATTTTATGATGCTCTAGACGAATTTCATTAATCTAATTAGATAATCTGAATATCTAGCAAGCTTCTGAATGATACTTTTGCTAGTGGTTGAGGACCATTGTTGGGATAGGACTATGCTTTGGCTCAATATTAACCTTAGACTGAAGCATGGGTTTTGCAGCTGACACCAATAATACTTTATGTAAATGATGTACTGCACCTGACAGACTCACTGATGCAGTTACTGACCTCACACACCTGGTGTAATAATGTCTGCACATGTGTAAGCCTACAGTATAAAAGGCTGGACTGAGAACAATGAACAGGGTTAGAGCTCTCTCTTTTTCTCTCCCTTCTTGGTTCCATGTTATTTATTTCAGATGCTAATGAAATAATCTTTCTGAACCCATCACATAAGCTCTCTGAGCATTGACACTTGAACTATCACTTGGCTTGACCTTTGGCCTGTAAACAATACTTTTGAGAACCATCAAGTTTAAGGAAAAGATAGAAAGTACAGGGAGACTATACACCTGATTGAGTGCACACACCACCATATGCAAGGACCTAGGTTCAAGCCTACATACAGGGAAGAAGCTTCACAAGTAGTGAAGCAGTATTACAGGTCTCTCTCTCTCTTTTTCCCCCCCCTCTCTCTCTCTCTGCCTCTATCTCTCTCTCTCCCTCCAATTCCTCCCCTTCTCAATTCCTCTGTAATATAAAATAAAATAACTAATAATGAACATTCAGTCTAACTTTCTAAGTTATGGATTACCTAAAAACAAATGCATATAAAATTTAATATTGATTTTTAAAATTATGAACTAAAAGTGGCATAATTCCACACTGTTGTGACCATCAGAGTTTTGTGTCTGTATTTTCTTGGAATCTGCTACTCACCTACTTCCTATTACACTTCCCTCAGTCACTCCAAAGCTAATCTTATCAAAGTAAGAACTACAAAAGCTGAATAAGGGCAAGAGGCTGGCATACTTTGATGATGATTATTTACTCACTACCAGGCCACTCCATCATCTGGGGCCCTAGTCAGGGAGTCCTGGTATTCCCACACAGACATGATGGGACTAGACCTCGAATGGATCCCTCTCTTGATTGTCATTGGTCATCTCCATCCAGAACAAAACAATGGACCCTATTGTGGGCCCCCATCAGACTTTGCCCTCTATGTGGATCAACAATGGTAAAAAATGTTCCATCATCCAAAGGGAGGCAGGATAACATACTTTATCTACCACCAGAGGAAGATGGGCCCTGAAATTGGGGCAGCTTGGAACATTCTTACTCATTATCACAGATGCGAGCTCAGACCTACAGGGATGCAGAGGTCACATAGGCTTCTATGCTGAATATGGGCCCCAGATCAAATCGATGGGGTTTACACTGAACAATATTTATACAACTTCCTCATATTAAGGAGCTACTCTCTTCCCTGATCCAGCTTTCTGGTACTTTTTTCAGCCATGATATCATCTCCCCAGACAACAACTTGAGTCCACCTGCATATAAGATGTCAGGCTCAGGAAAATCTAGTATAATCATGGGCCTTTTGAAATATAAATAAAATAGGCCTTCTAGCAATCTTCAAAATGAAAATCTCCAAATCTTCATCTGTAGTTTTCTAGTCTTTAGGTTCATGATTAGTCAACAATCTGTTTGGCTTTATATATTAACTCTTCTTTCAGCCACCAGGGTCCAATTGATACCTTGTGCCAACCGGGCTTCCCTGGGAAGCTAACCCCACCAATGTGTCCTGGAGCCCTGCTTCCCCAGAGTCCTGCCCCACTAGGGAAAGAGACAGACCAGCGGGGAGTATGAACTGACCTGCCGAAGTCCATGTTCAGTGGGGAAGAAATTACAGAAGCCAGACCTTCCACTTTCTGCATCACATAAGGACCCTGGGTCCATGACCCAAGAGGGATAAAGAATGGGGTAGCTGGGAGCATCTGCAGTTGTGTTTCTCTCCTCTTCTCTCACAGGTCAACTAGGAATATCAAAGGATGCCACCTGGGACCTCAACAAGGCAGGACTAGAACTACTTCAGGAACCCACCAAGCCACCAGTAAGTACAAACACCTGTGGCTCTTAGAGAGGGAGGAGCCTAAGGAGAGATTGAGTGGTTGGTAATAGTCTGGCAGTTTACCAGGTGAGGGACCAATTCCAGTCTGATTTAGCAATAAAAAGACTGCTGAAGAGAGGAGGGAACCCCTAAGACTCACCAAATGCAACTGTGAGGCTCCATTGCTACTGCACTCAGAGACTGGAGCAGCAGAGGGGAGGCCCTGTGCTGACAAATGGGAAAAGAGAACTGAAAAGGAATCCCAGGAGAAGAGCTACATCTCAGTGGCCTAGCAGTGGGGCTGTAGAGTGGGAACCTTTTCACATTGTTCTCCTGATGAGAACATGGTGTATAATGACCTCAGAACTTACAGACTATAAAATGGACTTGTTTAGAAAATCACAGGGCCAATAGACGGGCAGAACTGCAGCAGGTTAAGCACACATGGCACAAAGTGCAAGGACTGGGTAGGATCCCAATTCAAGCCTCCGGCTCCCCACCTGCAGGGAAATCACTTTGCAAGCAGTGAAGCAGGTCTGCAGGTGTCTCTCTGTCTCTCTTCCTCTCTATCTCCCCCTTCTCTCTCAATTTATCTCTGTCTCTATCCAATAACAAATAAATAAATAAATAAATTTTAAAAAGAGCTTTAAAACAATAAAAGAAAATCACTGGGCCCAGCAGTGCTGCCTGGCTTGGCTTTGGCTGCCTGGAGAGAAGCTGAATTGAGCCCTTAGCTTTGGATCCTTAGGGTGTGAGAGTCTCTTTGCATAACCACTATGCTATCTCTCCCCACCCTGCTTTATCTCTTGATCAGGAGTAAGGGATTAAGCTAAGAAGCCTACTTATAGTTAAAAGCCCTTGAGCTCCCATATCCAACAGGGAAGAAAAAGAACAAAAGAGGATTTTTTTAAATTTTATTTACTGGGGAATTAATGTTTTACATTCGACAGTAAATACAATAGTTTGTACATGCATAAAATTTCCCAGTTTTCCATATAACAATACAACCCCTACTAGGTCCTCTGTCATCCTCTTTGGACTTGTATTATCCCCACCCACCTACCCCAGAGTCTTTTACTTTGATGCAATATGCCAATTCTAGTTCAGGTTCTACTTGTGTTTTCTGTTCTGATCTTGATTTTCAACTTCTGCCTAAGAGTGAGATCACCCCATATTCATCTTTCTGTTTCTGACTTATTTCAATTAACATAATTTTTAAAGCTTCATCCAAGATCTGCTGAAAATAGTGAAGTCACTATTTTTAATAGCTGAGTAGTATTCCATTGTGTATATATGCCACAACTTGTTCAGCCACTCATCTGTAGTTGGATACCTGGGTTGCTTCCAGGTTTTGGCTACTACAAATTGTGCTGCTAAGAACTTACATATACACAAATCTTTTTGGGTGGGTGTGTTGGTTTCCTTAGGATATATCTCCAGGAGAGAAATTGCAGGATCATAGAGTAGGTCCATTTCTAGCCTTCTGAGAGTTCTTCAGACTGTTCTCCACAGAGTTTGTGCCAGGCTAGCATGAGGGTATTTCTTCCTGGACACATGCTCTCTGGGTTCGAGAGAACTCGACTGGAGCCAACCTGAGCTGCTGCTTACTCAGCGATGTGGGAGAGAGACCAGGAACTTGTGATGGAGCGGGAACGCAATTCTTTATTGATGTGGGAACACCCCAGAGTCAGGTGCGATCACAGCGGGTTAGGCCATGTGGCACTGGACCACAATGGTTGCCTCCTGCTCCGCATGACAGCCCTTATCCAGGTCGGGACGTGGGAGAGAAAATAGAGAGTGAAACCAGGAACAGAAGTGGGTTTTATGGGATAAAAAATGGAAGTGGCAAGTTGGAAATGGAAATGGCTAGGAGAGGGGGTGGAGAGAAGCAAAAGGCATGCTGGGAAGGTGGAAGCATCCTTAGCAACTGTTGTGATGGTTTTAACTGGCGGGAATTAGCAATACCATGAGAGGATAACGTGGTGGGTATCTTTCAGGCAAAACAATGATTATGTAAATAGACCATAGAGTCAGCATTGGAGGATGGAGCAGGGGGACTGCCCGACAAGGTTGAACCAATTTACATTCCCACCAGCAGTGCAGGAGGTTTCCTTTGGCACCACAACCTCTTCAGCATTTGCTACTGTTACTTTTTCTGATGTATGACATTCTCACAGGAGTGAAGTGGCATCTCACTGTTGTCTTTATTTGTATATATCTGACAATCAAAGACTAGGAGATTTTTTTTCATGTGTTTCTCGGCCTTTTTGGTTTCTTCTGTGGTGAATATTCTGTCTATGTCCTCTCCCCATTTTTGGAGGGGGTTATTTATTTTCTTGTTATTGAGTTTGACAAGCTCTTTATATATTTTGGTTATCAGCCTCTTGTCTGATGTATGGCATGTAAAGATCTTCTCTCATTCTGTGAGGGGTCTCTTTGCTTGAGAATTTGTTTCTTTTGCTGAGAAAAGAGGCTTTTAACAGCCTCTGTGCTCCAACTCAGGAACTGAAATTATATTGAAACAACTGTTAATTTCCACAACTGTGAACTCTTTAAGTGCCTTACTTAGACACAAGTCAATCCAGGCAAGAGTGATCAGTAATAAAAAAAAAAAAAAAAAGTACTGAGAGAGGGACCTCATAACACACTATATAGCATGGTTAAACCAACAAGAAGAAATATTGGAGAAATGAACTAGGACAAGAGTCCAGCTAAAAGCTCCCCAAAGGTTGAAGCACAAAATAATGAGGTCAACACCCAAATACTAGTTAAATAAATAATAACAGGAGTGAGTAAAGAGTTTGAAAGCATTGTCATCAGAAATGCAGGAACAAAAAATGAGATTCTGGAAGAAAACACTAATTATCTCAAGGTTATTAGAGGGCTTAAAGATGCAATAGCTGTGCTAAGAACACAACTAGCTGAACAAGCTAATATAATATCAGAACAGTGTGACAAAACAGATGAACTCCAGAAAACAGTGAAGGGGAGAGGATAGAAAAAATGAGGCTGAAGACAGAATTAGCAAGATCGAGGATGAATTAGAGACTAAAACTAAAAAATAAGTAAGAGATCTCAAAAAGAGATTAAGAGATACTGAAAACAACAACAGAGACCTATGGGATGACTTCAAAATAAATAATATACGCATTATTGGCTTACCAGAGTAAGAAAGAGAGGGGGAGAAGAAAAAATTCTCCAGGACGTAATAGCTGAGAACTTCTCTAGTCTAGACAACATCAAAGACATAAGGTTGAAGAAGTTCAGAGAGTCCCAAACAAAATTAACCCAGACTTAAAAACACCAAGACACATCATATTTAGAATGGAAAGGAATAAGGGTAAAGAAAGGACCCTGAAGACTGCAAGAGAAAAACAAAGAGTCACCTAAAGAAGAAAACCCATAAGATTAGCAGCAGACTTCTCCACATAAACACTACAGGCCAGAAGAGAATGGTAAGATATCTATCTAGTGCTCAATGAGAAAGGCTTTCAACCAAGACGACTGTATTCTGCTAGACTGTCATTAAGATTAGATGGAGGCATAAAAACTTTCTGTGCCAAGCAACAGTTGAAGGAATCAACTATCACCAAGCCTGCTGTGAAAGAACTTTTGAAAGGTCACCTATAAGCGTTCAGATCACCATAAACATGCCAAATATCAGAACACTCTAAAAAGCTATAAGAATGACATTAAAATATCTTCAATTTTTGATATTAATAAATGTCAATGGCCTGAATTCATTCACCTATTAAAAGGCACAGAGTAGGAAGGCAGATCAGAAAACACAACCCAACAATATGCTATCTACAGGAAACCCACCTAACTCAACAAGACAAACACAGACTCAAAGTGAAAGGATGGAAAACTACCAAGCAATCCAATGGCCCACAAAAAAGGGCAGGAACAGCTATTCTCATATCTGAAATGATAGACTTTAAAATAACTAAAATTAAAAAGACAGAGATGAACATAACTTAATTCTCAGAGGATTAGTCAACCAAGAGGACTTAACAATTTTTAACATCTATGTACCCAATGAGAAGCCATCTAAATACATCAAACATGTACTGAAAGAACTACTGCAATATTCTAACAGTAACCCAGTCATAGTAGAGTAATTTAACACCCCACTCTCTCAACTTGACAGATCACCCAGGCAGAAAATCAATAAAGAAATGAGGGAGCTAAATGAGGAGATATATAAACTAGAACTATTGGACATTTTTAGAATAATTCATCACAGTAAACTGGAATACATATTTTACTCAAGTTCACAAGGGTCATTCTCAAGGATAGACCATATATTAGGCCACAAAGACAGCACCAGCAGATTAAGAGCATTGAAAGCATCTTCTCAGACCACAGTGGAATTAAACAACACTTAACACTCAACAAAAGGTTAGTAATAGTCCCAAAATGTGGAAGCTCAACAGTACACCCCTTAACAACTACTGGGTTAAAGAGGAAATAAAGGAAGAAATCAAAATGTTTCAAGAGTTCAATGAAAATGAAGACACAAGCTGTGAAATATTTCAGCTAAGGCAGTACTGTGAGGGAAGTTCATAGCCATACAGGAACACATTAGGAAACAAGAAAAAGCACAAATAAACATCCTGATTGCACACCTTAAAGACCTAAAAGAACAAAGGAACCCTAAAGCAACCAGAAGAACAGAAATAATAACTAAAGTTAGGGGAGAAATAAATAACATTGAAAATAATGAAACCATGCAAGAGTTCAACAAAAGTAAATGCTGGTTCTTCAAAAGAGTGAACAAAATCGACAAACCTTTAGCCAGAGTTGAAATAAAACAGGATAAGACCCCAAAAATTAGATTATAAACACAAGAGGAGATTTCACAACAGAAATTCAACTTATCATGTGAGGCTTCTATGAACAAGTATATGACTGAAAGCTAGAGAACCTGGAAGAAATGGACAATTTCCTAGATACCTATGAACTTCCAAAATTAAATAAAGAGGAACTAGATAATATGAACAGGCCTATCATGTCATACTTTTGGGGGGGTGGGGGCCTCTTTCCCGGGCTCAGACCTCTGGCTTACCCGCTTTGTTGCACACCATATGTGGGGGGGGGGGTTGAAGTAATGTTACGGGGCAGCAGGGATGGAGCCATATGGTCTCTCTCTATACCCAATGCTAGTGTCATGGTGAGAGAAGACCCAGGGACTTGTCTCATGGGCAATCCGTTTATTGAACAGCAAAGTAGGATTTATAAGTGGTTGTAGGCGGAAGCAAGTTATCCATTCCATATATAGTTTTGGAGAAGAGGGACAAGGAGAAATGGGGGGGTTGAGAAAAGGTCAGAGCATCCCTAGTAAATGTTGAAGAAGGGGTTTAGTTGATCAAAGGAACGAAGGAAGTAGGCTTATCAATAACTAGCAAACAGAGATGAGCCTTAAGAGAGAAGATAGATCATGTAAGATTTGAAGGGCAAGAGGAGGTGAAGGAGTAAAGAGGATGTTCTTGGTTATAGTTTGACAGAGCAGAACAATGATGTGTGGGCCATTTATGATCAAAGAAGTTGGACTTCTATTAACTTCTGAGTAAAGGAACCAACTAGTTCGAGAACAAGGAAATGGGCTGCATACAGGGTCCTTTGTGAAGCATTGAGGCTTACAGAGGAGACATTTTCTGGTGGTCGTTTACCCTCCATGCTCAATCTCAAGTAGAGAGAGACTAACAGGAAAGGTTTCACCATCCAGACTCCCACTTTTTCAATAGAAGGTCCCATACCATGCTCAGCCATCTCTGCACAATTTCCCTACACTATTACAGCTAATGAAATTGAAACAGTTATCAAAAAGCTTCCCAAGAATAAAAGTCCTGGACGAAATAGTTTTACAAATGAATTCTACAAAACCTTCAAAGAAGAACTAATACCTCTACTTTTAAAAGTCTTCCAGAAGATTTAAGACACTGGAATACTCCCTTCCAGCTTCTATGAAGCCAACATCACTCTGATACCAAAAGCAGATAGGGACACAACCAAAAAACAAAACTACAGACCAATATCTTTGATGAACATAGATGCTAAAATATTGAACAAAATTCTAGCCAACCGGATACAGCAGTATATCAAAAAGATTGTTCATCATGACCAGGTGGGGTTTATCCCAGGGATGCAAGGTTGGTTTAATATATGTAAATCAATCAATGTGATCCACCACATCAATAAATGCAAAATCAAAAACCACATGCTCATATCAATAGATTCAGAGAAAGTCCTTGACAAAATAAAAACAGAGCTTTATGATGAAAACACTACAAAAATGGGAATAGATGGAAAATTCCTGAAGAGAGTGGAGTGTATATATAGCAAACCTATATATACAACTATATATAGTGAGACTCTACTGTATTTGACCTCACTATGTTTTGTGCCCTTTATGGGTATCTGCTAATCATATCTTAGGTAGTGAGAGAGCCTGATGGTTCTGGTTTATGTGGTGTAAAGTTGTAGGTAATCTAGATATTTGAAAAAAACAGGGGGTTGGGTGGTAGTGCAGCGGGTTAAGCACACATGGCACAAAGTGCAAGGACCAGCATAAGGATCCCAGTTTAAGCCCCAGGCCCCCCACCTGCAGGGGAGTTGCTTCACAGGCGGTGAATCAGGTCTCCAGGTGTCTTTCTCTCACCCTCTCTGTCTTCCCCTCCTCTCTCCATTTCTCTCTGTCTTAATGACAAAATCAATAACAACAATAAAAACTACAACACAATAAAAACTATATATGCAGATATATTTTTAGTGTTTCTTGCACAATTTAAGTCCAGTGTGGAATTTTATCTTAAGCATCTGAAGCATTAAATAATTTGGCTACAGAATATATGTATAGTTAGAGCTATCGTCTAGACAGTTAGAAGACTTGAATCATTAAATGCATTTCCCCCCGACATGCTATATTAGTTGTGATTTATGATACTATAGTTAATAGGATTATGATCTCACATGTTTCCCACCAGCAAAGGTCTGTGAACCCCTCTAACCCCACCTCCCTAGGTAACCACTGTAGTTTTCCAAAGTCAATATGTATTGACTTTTTGATTTTTTTCCTAAGTTTGATTCTCTAAATTCATATGCGTGAAACTATCCTGTAGTTGACTTTTACCTCCTTACTTACATCATTTAGCATAATCATCTCTAGTTTCATCCATTTATTCCAAAGAACACAATATCATCTTTTGTATTGTTGAGTATTACTTTGTTGAGTATATGTCCTATAACTTTTTAATTCCATTATCTGTTTGAAGGGAATTTTGGTTGCTTCCCTATTTTGGCTATTGTGAATAATGTAGCTATGAACATAGGAATGCACATATCCCTTCAATTAGTGTTATTATTTCTTTTTCTAAAAGAGACAATAGTGCGATTGCTGAATCATAAGGTTTTTACATTTGTTTTTGACTGATAATTATCCATTCTGTTCTCCGTAGTGGTTGTACAGGTTTGCATTTCCACCAGCAGTGTAGTAGAGATTCTCTCCACATCCTTTCTAATGCTTATCCTTTCCTGTTTAGTTGATGAAGGTCATTTTCACAGGTGTGAGGTAGTATCTCAATGTGCTTTTAATCTGCATTTCTCTGGTAATATTGCAGTATTTCTGCATATTTCTGTGGGTTATGGGTATCTATCTCTTCTTTAGAGAACTATTTATTTATATTTCTGTCCCATTTCTTTTTCTTTTTGTTGAGCTATATGATTTCTTTACAGGTGTGATATCAACAGCTTGTCTGGAGTATAGTATGCAAATATGTTCTCCCATTTACTAGATTTCACGTTTATCCTTGTGGAATTTTCTTTTGATGTGTAGAAGCTTTTTGATTTGATATAGTCTCTGTTTCCACTGCCCATGTGGTGGAGTCTCCAAAAACATCATTAGTGTAAACGCCATGAAATATTTCATCAATATATTATTATATGTATTTTATACTTTCAGGTCTAATACCCAGATCTTTGATCTATTTTGAGCTACTTTTGTTGCATGGTGTTAATTGGTTGTCTAGTTTCATTTTTCTGTGTGTGGTTGTCCAGTTCACTTAATATCATTTGTTAAAGAGACCTTCTTTTCTCTGCTGGGCAGTTTTGTCATATATAAGGTGCCTACATGTTTGTCTGTTTGGGGCTCTTTACCTTATTCCATTGGTGCAAATGTCTATTTTTTTCCTTCCAGTACAACAATGTTTTAACTAATATTGCTTTGTCACATAACCTGAAGTCGGTATTTTCTTCTTTTTCCTAAGGAGTGATTTTTTCATTTATGTGTTTCTAATAATTCCACATCAATTTTTGAATAAGTTGTTCAATTTCTTTGAAAGATGTCACTGGGGCTTTAATATGCATTGAATATATAGATTTTGCAGAGCTAAAAATTTAATGATGTTTACTCTTCCAGTCCATATACTGGGGATGTTTTTCCTTTTTTGTGTGTGTCATTCTACTTTTTTTAACAGTGTCTTAGAGTTTTCCTTGAAAATATCCTTCACTTCTTCTGTTAGAGATATTCCTACGTATTTTAAATTTTTGGTTTTGATTGTAAATTCCATCAATTCCCTTGTCTCTGGTCTTCCATTCATATACAGAAATACTTCTAAATTGTGGGTATTGATTTTGTGATCAAACTGATGGAGTTTACAATCAACAATATTTATATACCTTTCCTATATCTTGGAGATACTCTCTTCCCTTATCCAGCTTTCTAGCCCCTTTTCCAGCCATGAAATCATCTCCCCAGACAATAATTTGGCTCCACCTGCATATCAGATGTCAGGCTCAGGGAGAAAAATAACTAGTATAGTCATGGGCCCTTTGGAATATAACTAAAATAGGCCTACTATCTACAAAACAGAGACCCCCAACTCTTCATCTGAACTATTCTAGCCTTTAGATTCATGATTAGTCAACAATTTGTTTGGCTTTATATGTTAACTCTTTTTTTCAGCCACCAGGTTCCAGATACTAGCATAGTGCCAACTGGACTTCCCTGGGCAGACGACCCCACCAGTGTGTCCAGGAGCCCTGCTTCCCCAGAGTCCCACCCGACTAGGGAAAGAAAGAGAGAGACAGGCTGGGAGTATGGATTTACCTGTCATTGCCCATGTTCAGCGGAGAAGCAATTACAGAAGCCAGACCTTCCACCTTCTGCACCCCATAATGACCCTGGGTCCATACTCCAGGAGGGATAAAGAATAGGAAAGCTATCAGGGGAAGGGATGGACTACAGAGTTCTGGTGGTGGGAATTGTGTGGAGTTGTACATCTCTTATCCTATGATTTTTTGTCACTGTTTCCTTTTTATAAATAAAAATAAAAAAATCGGTGTTCAAGCCCCAGCTCCCCACCTACAGGGGGGGTCACTTCACAAGTGGTGAAGCAGATCTGCAGGTTTCTTTTTCTCCTCCTGTCCTCCTTACCCTACTCTCTCAGTTTCTCTTTGTCTTTTTTTGTTAATTTTTTTATATTTATTCCCTTGTGTTGCCCTTGTTGTTTTTTATTGTTGTAGTTATTGTTGTTTTTGATGTCATTGTTGTTGGATAGGACAGAGAGAAATGGAGAGGGTAGGGGAAGATGGAGAGAAAGACAGACTCCTGCAGACCTGCTTTAATGTCTGTGAAGCAACCCCTCTGCAATTGGGGAGCCAGAGCTCGAACCGGGATCCTTAAGCCGGGCCCTTGCGCTTTGTGCCACGTGTGCTTAACCCGCTGTGCCACTGTCCGACTCGCCAGTTTCTCTGTGTCTTATCCAACAACAACAACATCAGTAACAAGAATAATAATAGCCACAAAAATGATAAAACAATAAGGGCAACAAAAGAAAAAAAATAGTCTCCATGAGCAGTGGATTCATGGTGCAGGCACAGAGTCCCAGCAGTAACCCTGGAGGCAAAAAAAAAAAAAAAAGAATCTTTTAAAAAATCAGTTTTTCAGAGAGGTGACAGGGACATGTGTGGGTACCAGTTGGTGTGTTCCCTCTGGAGTGTGTATGAACGTGCCATCCTGGGTGGTTAGAGGTAGCGATGCAGTATGCCTGAGATGGTTTGCAAACACACAGTGGTCCAATGTGTAGACCCCATAGGGTTGGGTCCCACAGCCCATCTGTGTAAGCGTCTTACCGAAGCTCCTCCCTAAGGGCCTCCATGCCCACTCTCTCAGTGTGTGAGACTTTAGAACTTGCAGCCTGCACACCAAACCTACAATCCTCCTCCTACATGACCCCACCCTTTCAAAACAGCAGGCTTTCTGGTGAATTCTTAGCTCTTTATCACCCAAATATGATATGAGGGGTGGGTTGTGAAGAGAAACACATCATAAATCTGTCTCAAACGTGGAGACTTAAAAAAAAAGGAGGAAAGAGGGGTGAGGGGGGCGAGGTGGCTGCTGAGGGGTGACACTCTCCCACTCCGGAATGAAGTGCTTCCCAGGCTGGGGTCCAACCAAGTGTTTAGGGGAGATGCCTGCTACCCCCACCATTCTCCATGTCAAACAATCAGGAACAGATGTGTCCCACTTTGTAAATGCTGACCAGCTGGGGCATCTGCAGCTTGTGCCTACCCACAAAGCTCGCCCCAAACACAGAGGCCTGTGGAGCCTTCCCCCACCCCAAGAAGCCTGTGTGTGTGCGGGGGTCGGGGGGCTCCCTCACACCTTCAGGGGCCTGCTTGTTTCCAGAAACTTCCTTGGGCTTCTCCAACCTAGAGAGGTGTGTGAAAAGCATGATGGGAAACAAACATCTCTCTCTGTAGGTATCCCTACAACCACCATGGTGCTGTCCATCGAGAGATGAGATGCCAGCAGGGTCTTAGTGCAGAACCTTCTGCAAGGTGTGAGTTAGGGGCATGCAGGAAAGAGGTACATCCCATCCCTTCCTTTCTGTGGGGGCAGGGCTGCCGTTGCAGGTTCTGTGCTTGATTCCATCAGGAAGCTGAAAGGACTACTGGTAACCTTAAGCTAATTGATATTTCCTCTAGTCAGATAATAGGATATCTTGTGAGTCAATCTTGAGTAGTCTAATCTAGAAGTGAAGATTTAAATAACAGAGATTTACAGACCCTAATAGACTGAGTGGTCCTTCCATATATTTGCAAATCCGGAGGGCTCTGCACAGATCCAGGTAAAATAATTCTTAAGTTACTGTGCCTGATTGGAGAATGTAAGGGTATATATACATAAGTCAATAAATTAGTAAATTATATACCACATAAATAAAAGAGAAACAAAAAACTATGTATTATCTCAATAAAGGCAGAGAGAGCCTTTGTTTTTTTTTTATTATTTATTTAAGAAAGGAGACATTAACAAAACCGTAGGATAGGAGGGGTACAGTTCCACACAATTCCCACAACCCAATCTCCATATCCCATCCCCTCCCCTGATAGCTTTCCCATTCTCTATCTCTCTGGGAGTATGGACCCAGGGTCTTGTGGGTTGCTGAAGGTGGAAGGTCTGGCTTTTGTAATTGCTTCCCCCAGAGAGAGCCTTTGAAGAAACGCTACAAAAATAGTAATAAATGGAAATTTCTTTCTTTTCCTCTTTTCTTTTTAAAGATTTTATTTATTTATAGGGAAGACGGGAGGAGAGAGAAAGAACCAGACACCACTATGGCACATATGCTTCTGGGGATCTAACTCAGGACCTCATGCTTGAGAGTCCAAAGCTTTATCACTGTGCCACCTCCCGGACCACAATGGAAAATTCTTTGAGTGGAGTCCATATAGAGAAATCATACAGTCAAAATCATATTATTTGATTTGAAACAGAAAACATTCTCACTTACATCAATACTAGACAAGGTTTTCCACTATCACAGTTACTATTCAAAATAATGTTGGAAGTTCTTGCCACAGCAATCAAGCAAAAAAAAAGGAATTAAAGGGATACCTTAGAAGAGAAGTGATCAATCTGCCATTATTTGTAGATGATGTTATAGGGGACTTAGAAAACCCAAAGAATCCAGGAGGAAACTCCTAGAAATTATCAGGCAATATACTAAGGTATCAGGCTACAAAATTATACAAAAGTCAGTGGTGTTACTTTATGCTAACACTAAATCAGAAGTCATCCAGAAATCATTCCCATTCACTATAGGAGCAAAAAACAATGAATTATTTAGAATAAACCTAATAAAATAAGTGAAAGATTTGTATACTGAAAACTATGAGTCACTCACTATTCAAGAAAATATAAAAATATATGTATAAAGAAGTGCAAAGATATTCCATGTTCATGGATTGGAATAATTCACATCATCAAAATGAATATTTTACCTACAGTCATAAACAAATTTAGCACGATCACCATAAAGGTCCCAGAGTTTTTGTAAGGGAATAGAACAAATGCTACAAAGGTTTATGTTTTTTTTCTTATTTATTTATTTATTTATTTAACCAATCCTATCACAAAGCATCTGTATCCCCATCCTCACCCCATAGATAACCATTATAGTTCTCCCATAATCTTGGAAATTAGTTGAGATTTTTTTTCACATTTGAATACTCAATTGTCTATAGTCTGTATATGAATGAAAACATACTATAGCTGTCTTTTAACCTCCTTACTTACTTCATTAAGCATAATCTTTTCTACCAATTCATCCACTTTATTCCAAAGTATACAATATCTTCTTTTTATAGTTGAATACTCTGTTAATTATACATACATCCCATAACTTTTTCTATTCAGTCATCTGTTAAAGAGCAGTTTTGCTGTTTCCAGGGTTTTGCTATTGTGAAGAAAGCCATGGGGGAAGGGGTTTGCATATATCCCTTCAAATCACTGTTATAATATCTTTGGGGTTTATGCCTAGTTGTGGATTTGTTGAATCGTACAGGATTTCAATTTGTAACTGTTTAAGGATTATTCGAACTATTATGCATAGTGGTTATACCAGTTTTCATTCCCACCAACAATGTAATTGAGTTCCTCTCTCCCCATTTCCTCTTTAATATTTATAATCTTTTGTTTTATTGATGCAGCTGATTCTCACGGATGTGAGGATGAATCTCAATGTAATTTTGATTTGCATTTCTATTATGGTGAGCAAATTAGAACATTTCTGCATATGTCTGTTGGCCGTGAGTATATCTTCTTTAGAAAACTGCTAATCATATCTTCTGACTGCTTTTAATTGGATTGTTCTTTTTCTTTTTGTTGGCTGTATTCTTTATAGATGTCTGAAGTTCAGTGTGAAAATATATTTTCACTTTTGCTGGGTTTCCTGTTTATCTTTATGAAATTTTCTTTTGGTGTGTAAAAGCTTTTTCATTTGACATAGTCCTGTTTATTCATTTTTTACTTTGTTTCCCTTTCTCATGGGGTGGAGTTTCCAAATATGTCATTAATATTAAGTCCCTAGAATGTTTCACCAATGTATTCTAATATGTGTTTTATAGTTCCAGGTATTCAGATCTTTTATCCATTTTGTGTCCTTATAGGTGCTTGGTGTTTGGTGGTAATCTAGTTTAATTTTTCTGCAGATTGTTATCCAGTTCACCCAACACTTGTTAAAGAAGCATTCTTTTCCTCACTGGGCAGTTTAAGCCTTTTTTAAAATTTTTATTTTAATTTTATTTTTTAATATTTATTTATGTATTTTCCCTTTTGTTGCCCTTGTTGTTATTTTTTATTGTTGTTGTAGTTATTATTGTTGTTGTTATTGATGTAGTCGTTGCTAGATAGGACAGAAAGAAATTGAGAGAGGAGGGAAGGGGGAAGATGGCAGACTGAGAAGCTTCTAACAGCAAGTGCTCTGATTACATTGTCTGGCAACAGTAGGATTTTCTGCCTTTAGCAGGCCAGTCAATAAGGGGTGACACCAAAGAGGTGATTATAATTTAATTTGGGTTAATAATTAGAGTAAAGGTGACACGGACTAGTGAGGCTCCAGACTTCCCAGGCGGCGCCGGGCAAGGCGAGTGCGCCGGGCATTGTCCTCCGCCCGGGAAGGCAGCTCCTCCGCCAGCCGGTTGCAGAGCGCTGCTGGGCGTCCGGCAGAGGACCCGGAGAGAGCACTTTAGCTCGGGGGCTTTCTCTTGGGAGTCTCCAGGGTCCACTGCGACCCTGAGGGCGGATCCAAAGACTTCTTGAGTACAGCTCTCATTGGATCAAAGGACTTGGAGCTAGTTTTCATTTTCGAGAAATCCTTTAAAAAAGTCTGGAGGGGGGGTTTCCCAGAAGATGGTGGACAGAGAAGCTGCTAGCCTCTGAGCTCCAAACACATTCCCAAGAGACAATAGGATTTTCTGTCTTTAGCAGGCCAGCCAATAAGGTGTCAGAGCAGTGACAAGGAGATGACTATAACTTAATTAGGGATAAGAATTAGAGTAGGGGGGAAAAATTCTTCTTTCTTCCTTTTAATTTTCAAGCATACATCTTTCCCGTCCCCCCCCCCCATAAGTAGTCCCTGGGGACCAGCTCCTAGCAGGATACCCCATACCACCAAACAGGGTGTTTTTTTTTTTGAATTCACTGATACGCATTTGGGAAGTTCCTTGCAATGCTCTTTAATTGCAACTCTTTTTCTTATCTTCTCCCTTTTCTCTCTCTTGTCTCTCTCTCTCCCTCTCTCTTTTTTTTTAATCTCGTCATACACTTCTTCTTTCTTCTTTGCCTTTATGAATTTGTGAATTACTTTAGGGAAGAAATCTGACTCGTAGTGGACTCTCTATGTGTGTATCTCTGCTCTAGTTCTCTTTCCCCTCTTGTTACCCCTAGAATATACAGTGGATAGTAGATTTGCATAACTGTCTATTCTTGCTATCCTCTCTTTCTTTTCTCTTTCTTCACTGGGACTTGGTTACTATTTTTTCACGGACTGGAGAAATTGTTTGGCTTACTGGTAATGATTAAACTACTTCAATACTTACTTCAGTTGCTACTGTAATTCCGGAGGTTGGTGAGTACAGTTGTCATAAAGGTATTTAGTACAGTGTTACTTGTACTAAAGACACAACAACTGAGGAACAACAGAGCATAAAAAAGAGAAACACATAAATAAAAAAATGGGTAGATTAAAAACAAATAAAACTGCTACTCCAATGAATGAACACAAGAGCCCAGAAGAAACTACAAATCAGCCAGAAGTAACCATAGATAAGAAAAGTATGCAAGCAATAGTAAACTTATTAATCACAGAAATGAAAACAACGTTAGAGGAAAGGAATGGCAGTATTAGGGAAACAACAGTTGAGACCTCCAAGGAAAATACTGATTATCTTGAGGCAATCAGAGAACTGAAAGCTGAAATAGCTGTAATGAAGAAAGAAGCTGAGGCAAGGGAAAGCAGACTAACAGAAGCAGAAAACAGAATTAGTCAGACAGAGGATGAGTTAGAGAAAACTAAGAAAGAGGTGAAAGAGCTTAAAAAGAGATTGAGAGACACTGAAAATAACAACAGAGACATATGGGATGATCTCAAAAGAAGTAACATTCGTATAATTGGCCTGCCAGAGGAAGAAAGAGAGGAAGGGGAAGCAAACATTCTAGAGGAAATAATACAAGAAAACTTCTCAGACCTGAATAACAGAAAGGATATCAAGGTTCAAGAGGCCCAGAGAGTACCAAACAGAATCAACCCAGACCTGAAGACACCAAGACACATCATAGTCACAATGAGAAGAAGTAAGGATAAAGAAAGGATCCTAAAGGCTGCAAGAGAGAAACAAAAAGTCACATACAAGGGAAAACCCATAAGATTATCTGCAGACTTCTCCACTCAAAAGCCAGAAGGGAGTGGCAAGATATCTATCGAGCCCTGAATGAAAAAGGGTTTCAACCAAGATAATATATCCTGCTAGACTTTCATTCAAACTAGATGGAGGGATCAAAACCTTCTTAGATAAACAACAGTTAAAGGAGGCAACCATCACCAAGCCGGCCCTGAAAGAGGTACTAAAAGACCTCTTATAAACAAGAATATCACTATAATACTTGCAATATATCAGAGTAAACAAATTTTTTTCTTAGAACAATGGCACTACAATACATTAAATCCATAATATCAATAAATGTCAATGGCTTAAACTCACCCATCAAAAGGAACAGGGATTCTTGCAACCATATGCTGCTTGCAAGAATCCCATCTCTCACAACAAGATAAACACAGACTTAAAGTGAAAGGAAAACTATCATACAGACTAACGGTCCACAAAAAAGGTCAGGAACAGCCATTCTCATCTCAGACACGATAGATTTTAAATTAAATAAAGTAATAAAAGATAGGCAAGGACATTACATAATGATTAGAGGATCAATCAACCAAGAAGACTTAACAATTATTAACATCTATGCACCCAACGAGGGACCATCTAAATACATTAAGCATCTACTGAAAGAATTTCAAAAATACATCAATAGTAATACAATAATAGTGGGAGACTTCAATACCCCACTCTCACACTTAGACAGATCAACAAAGCAGAGAACCAATAAAGATACAAGAGAATTGAATGAAGAGATTGACAGACTAGACCTCTTGGACATTTTCAGACTCCTCCACCCCAAAAAACTGGAATACACCTTCTTTTCAAATCCACATAACACATACTCAAGGATAGACCACATGTTAGGCCACAAAGACAGCATCAATAAATTAAAGAGCATTGAAATCATCCCAAGTATCTTCTCAGACCACAGTGGAGTAAAACTAACATTTAACAACAAACGGAAAATTATTAAAAGACATAGAATTTGGAAACTAAACAACATGCTCCTTAAGAACCACTGGGTCAGAGACTCACTCAAACAGGAAATTCAAATGTTCCTGGAAACTAATGGAAATGAAGACACAACCTATCAAAATATTTGGGACACAGCTAAAGCAGTACTGAGAGGGAAACTTATAGCCATACAGTCACATATTAAACACCAAGAAGAAGCTCAAATGAACGACTTTACTGCACACCGCAAGGACTTAGAGGAAGAGGAACAAAGGAACCCTAAAGCAACCAGAAGGACAGAAATCACTAAAGTTAGAGCAGAAATAAACAACATCGAAAATAAAAGAACCATACAAAAGATCAATGAAGCCAAATGTTAGTCCTTTGAAAGATTAAACAAAATTGACAAACCCCTAGCCAGACTCACCAAACAAAAAAGAGAGAAGACTCAAATTAATAGAATTGTAAACGATGCAGGAGATATCACAACTGACACCACAGAAATCCAGAGAATCCTGCGAAACTTCTATAAAGAACTATATGCCACCAAGCTAGAGAATCTGGAAGAGATGGAACAATTCCTAGAAACCTATGGACTTCCAAAACTGAACCAAGAAGAACTATAAAATCTAAATGCACCAATCACAGACAAAGAAATTGAAACCGTTATTAAGAACCGTTATTAAGGACCAGATGGCTTCACAAACGAATTCTACAAAACTTTCAGGAAACAGTTAATACCCATACTTCTTAAGCTAATCCATAAGATTGAAGAAACAGGAATACTCCCTTCCACCTTTTATGAAGCCAACATCACCCTAATACCAAAAGCTGATAGGGACAGAACAAAAAAGGAAAACTACAGACCAATATCTCTGATGAACATAGATACCAAAATATTAAACAAGATCTTGGCCAACCAGATACAGCAACACATCAAAAAGATTGTTCATCATGACCAAGTGGGATTCATCCCAGGAATGCAAGGCTGGTTCAACATCCGTAAGTCAATCAATGTCATTCACCACATCAATAAAAGCAAAGCCAAAAACCACATGATTATCTCAATAGATGCAGAGAAAGCCTTTGACAAAATACAACACACATTCATGCATTCCCCCTCAGATCGGGGACTAGACAGGGCTGTCCACTGTCACCGCTACTCTTCAACATAGTATTGGAAGTTCTTGCCATAGCAATCAGGCAAGAGAAAGAAATCAAAGGGATACAGATTGGAAGGGAAGAAGTCAAGCTCTCACTATTTGCAGATGATATGATAATATACATAGAAAGACCTAAAGAATCCAGTAGAAAATTACTGGAAGTTATTATGCAATATAGCAAGGTATCAGGGTACAAAATCAATGTACAAAAATCAGTGGCATTTCTTTATGCAAACAATAAATCTGAAGAAGACATCCAGAAATCACTCCCATTTACTGTTTCAGCAAAATCAATCAAATACCTAGGAATAAAGTTGACCAAAGAAGTGAAAGACTTGTATGCTGAAAACTATGAGTTGCTACTCAAGGAAATAGAAACTGATACCAAGAATGGAAAGATATCCCATGCTCATGGATTGGGAGAATAAATATCATAAAAATGAATATTCTCCCCAGAGACATATACAAATTTAATGCAATACCCATTAAATTTCCACCAAGCTTCTTTAAGAGAATAGAACAAACACTACAATCATTTATCTGGAACCTGAAAACACCTAGAATTGCCAAAACCATATTAAGGAAAAGAAACAGAAATGGAGGCATCACACTCCCTGACCTTAAACTATATTATAAAGCCATCATCATCAAAACAGCATGGTACTGGAACAAAAATAGGCACACAGACCAGTGGAACAGAATTGAAAGCCCAGAAGTAAATCCCAACACCTATGGGCATCTAATCTTTGATAAGGGAGCCCAAAGGATTAAATGGAAAAAGGAGGCTCTCTTCAATAAATGGTGCTGGGAAAATTGGGTTGAAAAATGCAGAAGAATGAAATTGAACCACTTTATCTCACCAGAAACAAAAATCAACTCCAAATGGATCAAAGACCTAGATGTCAGACCAGAAACAATCAAATACTTAGAGGAAAACATTGGTAAAACACTTACCCACATATACCTCAAGGACATCTTTGATGAATCAAATCCAATTGCAAGGAAGACTAAAGCAGAAACAAACCAATGGGACTACATCAAATTGAAAAGCTTCTGCACATCCAAAGAAACTATTAAATAAACAGAGAGACCCCTCACAGAATGGGAGAAGATATTCACATGCCATACATCAGATAAGAAACTAATCACCAAAATATATAAAGAGCTCACCAAACTTAGCACTAAAAAAGCAAATGACCCCATCCAAAAATTGGCAGAGGATATGAACAAAACATTCACCTCAGATGAGATCCAAAAGGCTAACAAACATATGAAAAACTACTCTAGGTCACTGATTGTCAGAGAAAAGCAAATTAAGACAACAATAAGATACCACCTCACTCCTGTAAGAATGGCATACATCAAAAAGGACAGCAGCATCAAATGCTGGAGAGGATGTGGGGACAGGGGAACCCTTTTACATTGCTGGTGGGAATGTAAATTGGTACAGCCTCTGTGGAGAGCAGTCTGGAAAACTCTCAGAAGGCTAGACATGGACCTTCCATATGAACCAGTAATTCCTCTCCTGGGGTTATACCCCAAGGACTCCATAACTCCCAACCAAAAAGAGGTGTGTACTCCTATGTTCATAGCAGCACAATTCATAATAGCTAAAACCTGGAAGCAACCCAGGTGCCCAACAACAGATGAGTGGCTGAGAAAGCTGTGGTATATATACACAATGGAATACTATGCAGCTATCAAGAACAATGAACCCACCTTCTCTGACCCATCTTGGACAAAGCTAAAAGGAATTATGTTAAGTGAACTAAGTCAGAAAGATAAAGATGAGTATGGGATGATCCCACTCATCAACAGAAGCTAAGAAGATCTGAAAGGGAAACTAAAAGCAGGACCTGATCAAATTATAAGTAGGGCACCAAAGTAAAAACCCAGTGGTGAGGGGTAGACATGCAGCTTCCTGGGCCAGTGGGGGGTGGGAGTGGGTGGGAGGGATGGGTCACAGTCCTTTGGTGGTGGGAATGGTGTTTAGGTACACTCCTAGCAAAATGTAGACATATAAATCAGTAGTTAATTAATATGAAAGGCGGAAAATCAATTGTATGTCTCAAAGTTTCTCAAAACACAAACTGAATTCTTTTAATATATAGGCTGTGTATTTGATATGCGGACTCTCTCAAAAGCCTAGACCAAGTAGATTAGAAGCATCCAATAGCACAGCTATATACAAGATCCGGATACTGTACAGCAAACCGTAACAAAGGGACTTTTCAAAGTTAACCCAATTAACAAATAATGTGATGATAACATTAACTATCAATTGTCTTTTTGAACCGTAAGACAGCAGGAACCTCACATCTCCACTATAGAGCCCCTACTTCCCCCAGTCCTGGAACCCTTGGATAGGGCCCACTTTCCTGTATGCATCTCCCAACCCAAACCATATAATATTGCATCCGCCGATCACAACCTAACCAACGCAACGATTGCCACCTCAACATTCTTCACCTCAGACTGTATCCAGAGACTTCACATGTGGAATGACAACACTTCAGCTTCATTACTCGGGTGAGACCTTTCCTTTTATAGTACACTCTAATTTCATCTCAGGTAGTTCACTTTCTAACAAAGTCCCATAACCTAGATATACACCAGTTTCTGTGAGAGAGAGCTTATGTGCACACGTATCCATAAAATACTGCAAAATATATACCTGAAAGCAGACGTACACTAGAGTTTGCAGTTCCAGATGCCACCAGGATGCTGGCCAGGCTTCCCTGGATTGAAGACCCCTCCAATGTGTCCTGGAGCTCAGCTTCCCCAGAGACACACCTTACTAGGGAAAGAGAGAGGCAGACTGGGAGTATGGACTGACCAGTCAACGCCCATGTTCAGCGGGGAAGCAATTACAGAAGCCAGACCTTCTACCTTCTGCAACCCTCAACGACCATGGGTCCATGCTCCCAGAGGGCTAGAGAATGGGAAAGCTATCATGGGAGGGGGTGGGTTATGGGGATTGGGTGGTGGGAATTGTGTGTACTTGTACCCCTCCTACCTTATGTTTTTGTTCATTAATCCTTTCTTAATAAAAAATTTAAAAAAATAAGAAAGAAAAGAAATTGAGAGAGTAGGGGAAGACAGAGGGGGAGAGAAAGACAGACACCTGCAGACCTGCTTCACCGCCTGTGAAGTGACTCCCTGGTAGGTGGAGAGTCAGGGGCTCAAACCGTGATCCTTCCACCAGTTCTTGCGCTTTGGGCCACGTACACTAACCCGCTGCACTACTGCCCGACTCCCAGTTTTAGCTTTTTTATTGTTTAATATATTTATTTAGTTCTGGTCTTTCTATCCTGTTCTGTTGGTCCATATGTCCATATTTGTTCAAATAACGCACTGATTTATCTTCTACTGCTTTATAATATAAACTGAAACCAGGAACTGTTATGCTTTCATTTTTCTTCTTTTTCCTCAGAAAGATTATGCTATTTGTGATATATATATATATGATATATATATGTATATGTGTGTATATATATATGTATATGTATATATATGATATATATATATATGTGATATATATATATGCAATTTTGATTAAGTTGTTCAATTTCTTTGAAATATATCATTGGAATTTTAATATGGATTGCATTGAATCTATAGATTGTTATAGGCAAGGTTGCCATTTAATGATACTTATTTTTACAATTCATATCAAGGATATTCTTCAGTTTCTTTAGGACATCCTTTATTTATTTATTGATTGATTGATGATCAACAAGACCTTAGGATAAGAAGGGTACAGTTCCCACCAACAGCATTGCATATCCCATCCCCTCCACTGGAAGCTTTTATATTCTTTATCTCTAATGGAACATGGATCCATGGTCATTATGGGGTGCAGAAAGTGGAAGATCTGGCTTCAGTAATTGCTTCTCCACTGGATGTGGGCATTGGCAGGTTGATCCATTCTCTCAGACTGTTTCTATCTTTCCCTAGTAGGGGAGGGTTTTGGAGAGGTGAGGTTCCAGGACACATTGGTGAGGTCATCTATCTTGGGATATTTATCCCTATCCTGGAACCTCTGGAGCTTGGCTCATTTTCTTTCATGCTTCTCTAGATCCATACTATTTTATACTTCATCTGCTGATCAAAACCAAATCGATGCAACCAGTAGTACCTTGACATGTTTCACTTTGGACTGTATCTAGAGACACCAGGAGGTAGATATTAGGCCTTCAGCTCCATTACTCTGGTGAGACCCATTCTCTATTCTTTTAACGTCTTATAGTTTTCATTGAAAAGGTCCTTCACCTCCTTTTTTAAAAGATTTATTCATGTTTTTTTTTATTATTGATTAAATGATGATAGAGAAAAACATAGGAAAAGGGGATAGAATTCCACACTGTTCTCACCACTAGAGTTCCACATCCCATCCCCACCAGTGGAAGCTTTCCTATTCTTTATCCCTATGGGAGTATAGACCTAGTATCATATGAGGTGCAAAAGGTCTGGCCTCTGTAATTGTTTCTCCCTTGGACATGGACATTGGCATGTTGATATAAACCCCTAGTCTGTTTCTAACTTTGACTACTGGGGCATGACTCTAGAGAGGTAGGATTCCAAGACACATTGTTGAGGTCATCTGCTCAGGGAAGTCAGGGTGGTGTCATGGTAGCATCTGTAACTTGGTGGCTTAAAAAGCATTAAGATACAAAGCAGAACAATTTGTTTAATAATCAGGAACCTAAAAATAAGAATATAGCAGATGAGATATGGGGTCTCCATTTTGAAAAGAGCTAGAAAGTCAATTTTAGATATTGGGCCCATGGCTTTACCAATTTTTGCTTGAGGCTGACAACTAACATGCAGGTGGGCTAAAGGTATTTTCTGGAGAGGTGGTGTCAGAGTTGGAAATAGAACAAGAGAGCTGGATATGGGCAGAGAGAAGCTCCCAAATATGGGAAAAGTATGCAAATGTGATTATATGTAAACCCCATGGATCTGATATGGGGCCCATATTCAGTACAGGAGCCTGTGTAACATCAACATCTTTTTAAGCCTGAGCTCACGTTTCATGGTCATAGGAAGGATCATTTTAAGCTACACTTATTTCAGGACATGTCTTCTTCAAGTGGCAGATTATATTGACCCAAACTCCCTTCTGAGCGTGTCACAGTCCCAACCATTGTTGTTCCACATTGAGGGCAAGGTCTTGTAGAGGACCACAACAGGGTCCATGAGGCTGTTCCTGATAAAGATGATCAACTATGGTGGGGAGAGTGATCTGTTAAAGGTCTAGGCCCATCATATCTTTGTGGGAATCCCAGGATTCGTAGACTAGAACCCTCGGTGATGGGGTGGCTTGGTAGTGACCAAGGGAGCCATCATTAATGTATGCTGATTTCTTGAACTTATCCAGATTTTGTAGTCCTTATTTTATCTCACAAGATTAGCCCTAGAGTGATTGAGGGAAGTAAAATAGGAAGTAGGTGAGGATAGTATCTAGGTCTAAGTAGAAACTATTTGATTAAGTACTTTATGGTGTCATTCTTAAGAATGTCTACCTGATTGCTCCATTTATTGAGTCACTGCAAATTACGGTGTGTACTTTTATTTTAAAGTCTATATTTTCCCCTAACTTAAGGATACATGAGCACATGTGTTCTATCTCATGGGCCCCAGTCTCTATCTAGATTCTATGGCTTTGCCAGGAAGTGGACCACCCAAAATGGAATTAGGGAATCTTATGAGCTAGGAAAGTTCTCACCAGAGTAATGGAGCTGAAGGGTTGACATCCCTTGACTGACGTCTGTGGACACAATCCAAAGTGAAACATATTGTGGTGGTACGGGTTTCATTAATTTGGGTGAGATCAGCAGATGCAATATCAAACGGTATAGATTGAGAGAAGCCTGAAGGAAAGTGAGACAAGGCTCAGAGGCTCCAGGACTTGGAGAAAATATGGGTACTTTTTAGAAAATAGTAAAGGTTTCTGCTTTCTTAGAGTTTAAGAAGGTAAGAAATAGTATTGTAACCAAGTTATTTGGGAATTTGTTTTTCTTTGAAAATCCCATTGTTAGGATATGCTGTATCATACAAGACTTCACTATTATTTTTATCATTTAATACTATTTACATACAGATATATCTTATATAGAGACACAATGAGTTGCTTCTTTTTTTTAGAGGAAAAATATTTTCATTTAAAATTGTAGTTAAACATATTGCAATACTTTATTTCATTATTTTTTAGCTTTTTAATGTATTTATTTATAAAATAGAAACACTAGTCTAAGATTATAAGTGATTTGCTATTTCAAAGAAATAGCAATTACTAAAAATATATTCACAATTTAAATCCACTGTTAAAATTCAGTCAGGTTACCAATTTGAAACCTTAAGTGCTTATATTGAACTGGGATCTGTGCATCAAAAATTTCAAAACATTCAATCTATTTTCCCTTTCATATGGATTAAACAGTGATTTATAAGACTATAAGTTAATAGGAATATAAATTAACACCATTCCTATAACCAAAGTTCTGTGTCCCTACTCCCACCTCTCTATAGTGAAGCTTAAAATCTACCCTCACCATCCACACAGAGTTTTTTACTTTAATGCAATAATCCAAATTCAGTTTCTGCTTTGTGTTTCCTGTTCTGTTCTTATTTCTCAACATTTTTTCATAAGTAGGATCATCCCATTGTGCTGTTTCTTTCTAACTTATCTCACTTAACATAATTCCTTCTAGCTCCATCCAAGATTATTCTTAATAGCTGAGTAGTATTCCACTGTATATATACCATAGCTTTTGCAGCCATTCATCTGTTGTTGGACACCTGGGTTGCTTCCAGATTTTCGATATTATGAATTGTGCTGCTGTGAACATAGGTGTGCATATACCTTTTTGGATGCATGTGATAGAGTCCTTAGGATATATTCCTAGGAGAGAAAGTACTGGTTCATAATGAAGGTCCATTTCTAGTCTTGTGAGTGTTTTCCATATTGTTCTCCACAGGGGTTAGACCAATGTACATTCCCACCAACAGTGTAAGAGTGTTCCTTTTTCCCTACAACCTTTCCATCATTTGTTGCTGCTACCTTTACTGTATTTATTAATGATTTCCAGTAGCTTTTTGGCAGGTTTCTGGGGTCCTCTAGGTACACCAGCATATCATCTGCAAATAATGATTATTTAACTTCAACCTTCCTAACTTGGATTCCTATATCTCTTCCTTGCCTGATTGTAATGGTGAGGACTTCTAAGACCATCTTGAGTAGAAGAGGTGAGAGTGAACATTCTTGCCTATTTCCTGATTTTAAGGGAAACACTTTCAATTTTTCACTGTTGAGGATGATGTTAGCCTTGTGTTTGTCATATATGGCCTTTATTATGCTGAGGAATTTTCTTTCCACTCCCTGTTTCTTGAAGGATTTATCATAAATGAGTGAGAGACCTTGGCAAGTGGTTGTTTTTTTTTTTTTTTTTTTTGCATCAGTTGATAAGAACATGTGATTTTGATGTTTCTTTTTGTTGATATGTTGGATTATATTGACTGACTTGTGGATGTTGAACCATCACTATTTCCCAGGGATGAATAACATTTCATCTTGGTGGATTATTCTCTTAATATGTTGTTTGATTTGATTAGTCAAGATTTCGTTGAGGATTTTTCTATCAGTGTTCATCAAGGATAGAGATCTATAATGTTCTTTATTGGTGGAGTCCTTTCTTGCTTTGGGGATCAGAGTGATATTAGCCTCGTAAAATGTGTGAGTATTCTGTCTTCCTCAGGAATTCCTATAACTCTTACATTCAACTTTCTTATAGATCTTTAATTTCTTATGGATCTTTAATTTAACTTTCTTATGGATCTTTAATTTCACATGAAGAGTCACTTAATTTTTTCTAAACCTTTCCTTTTCCTCATTTTCAAATAGAAACTGTGATCAAATTGTATCTTCTAGATTGGATATTCTTTTTTCTGACAGAGTCTATTTCCTAAGCCTCCTACCTGAGCTTGGATGGTACTCAAAGTGTCTTTCACTACCTGCAATTCTTTGTGAATTTTTTAAAATGCTTCCTAACTGATTAATGAACTCTGATTAAATTTCTTCTTTCATGTTTTTTAATTTCTTGGAGAACTCTGATTAAAGTTCTTCATTTATGTTTTCTAGTATATTAGAAAAGTTTGTTTGAAGCTTTTATTTTGTGTTTCCTAATTCCTTAGTGAAATATTCTTTTAACTCTTGAATATGCTTCTCCATTCTAAGTTTATATTATTGGAGAGTCCTCATAATGAGCTGTCTGTAGTCCTTCTCTGATAGTTCCTTTATGTTTTTATTTTCTTGGATTTCTTCTATTGCATTTCTGTCTCAATTGGCATGCTTTGTTTGTTACTGAAGTATTTCTGTTTATGCATTTATTGTACTGGTTATTGTTGGTCAGCAGGTGGTGCTATTGTTGTGGTCTCTAAACTCTTTTTATTTATTATTTTATTATTTATTTTTCCTTTTGTTGCCCTTGTTTTATTGTTGTTGTAGTTATTATTGTTGTTGTTGATGATGTTGTTGTTGTTGGATAGGACAGAGAGAAATGGAGATAGGAGGGGAAGACAGAGAGGTGGAGAGAAAGATAGACACCTGCAGAGCTGCTTCACTTCCTGTGAAATGACTCCCCTGCAAGTGGGGAGCCAAGGTTTGAACCAGGATCCTTACGCCATGCTCTTCTTGCCACATGCACTTAACGCACTGTGCTACTGCCTGACACCCTCACATTATATATATATATATATATATATATATATATATATATATATATATATATTGCAATGTAGAGGGTTTGGGGGCTATGGTAAGGCTTTTTTTTTTAATTACTTCTGTGCTTACCGTGGTGTGTGTATATGGTTTCTCTGTATGTTTTTGCTTTGTAATAAGTCCTCAGGTTTTGCTGCTAGGCTGCAGCTATGTTCATAGAAACAGGGCAAAATGCTTGTAACTGGTTATCTACTGTCAGCTGCTGCATAATACCTTCATATTTGGGTGACAGTCTGGACTTCTTTTGGTCACAAATTCCCACTGCTTTTTTGGTGTGTCAGTAAGCTAACCCTCAACCCCTGACCCCCCACTGAATTCAGGGATAAACAGTTATTTTCTCTTACCACAGGCTTTTCCAGAGCACTAAATTCTTGTGTTTGGCTTCATTCCCATGCCCTTCTTATTCCAACCATGTGCACAAGCACCCACCTGAGGCTGTGGTACTTCTGCAGATGTCTCTGATGTAGTTGGTGAGTTTTTTAGTTAGATAACACTAAATTTTTTGGGGGGGGGCTGCTCTTTGCTTCATTGATTTTCTGTATGTTTCTCTTCTTTTTTATATTGTTTGTTTCTGTCATAATTTTAGCTATTTATGTTCTTCCGGTTACAAAAGGGTACCTTTGTTCTTCTTTTTCTAAGTCCTTAAAGTGTATAGTCTGGTTGTTTATCTGAGGATTTTCTTGTTTTCTAATATGAGCCTGTATTGGGTATGGATTTTCTTTTTACTACTGTTTTAGCTGTGTCCCAAATATTTTGATAGGTTGTGTCTTCATTTTCATTTGATTTTATGAACATTGAAATTTCTTACTTAGTTTATTCTTTGACCCAGTAGTTGTTAAGTAGTGTGTTGTAGAGTTCCCATATTTTGGGACATTTACCAAGTTTCTGTTTGCTGGTAAGTGTTAGTTAAATTCCATTGTGGTCTGTGAAGTTGTTTGGGATTATCTAAATGGCTTTGAATTTGTTGACACTGTCTTTGTGGCCTAACATATGGTCTATTCTTGAGAATGTCACATGTGGATACACATAGAATTTGTATTCCTATTTCTTGGGGTGAAGGGCTCTGAAAATGTCCAGCAAGTCTATTATATATAGCTCTTCATTTAATCCACTTGTTTTTCTGGTAATTCCCTGTCTAGATGATTTTTCAATTTGAGAAAGTGGGCTGTTAAAGTATCCTACTCTTACGGTGTTGCTATTGTTATATTTTCATTCTTTCAGTATATGCTTGATATATTTTGATGGCCCCTCTTTGGGTGCATAGATGGTAATAACTGTCAAATACTCAGAATGATTCTCTGAGCACTACGTAATGTTCACCCATATCTTTTGTAACTTTATTTATTTTAAACTTTATTGTGTTAAGTATGAGAATAGCTATTCCTGTCATTTTAATTTTTGTTATTCATTATCCTGTATGATAGTTTTCTATTCTTTTACTTTGCATCTGTGTTTTTCCTGTTGAGTTTGGTGGGATTCCTTCAGACAACATATGGTTGGGTTTTGCTTTCTGATCTATCTCCCTATTCTGTTTCTTTTAATGGGAAAATTCAGACCATTGACATTTATTGAAATTATGGATTTAAGATATTTCAGTGTCATTATTCTAAACTCTTCTGAATGTCCTGATATATGGAATGTTTTTATGATGTTACAGTTTATAGAAAACATTTTAGAACTTCTTGAAGAGCCTGTTTAATGACAGCTGATTCCTTCAACTGTTGCTTTTATGAGGTTTTTATGCCTCCATCTAGTCTGAATGACATTATAGCAGAATAGAGTATTCTTGGTTGTAAGCCCTTCTCATTGATCACTCAATATATACCTTGCCATTCTCTTCTGGTTACTGGAGTTTGTATGGAGAAATATGAAGATAATATTGTGGGTTTTCCTATGTATGTGAATGTTTGTTTTTCACTTACAACCTTCAGAAACCTCTCTTTATCCTTACTCTTTTCCTTATTAACTACAATGTGCCTTGGTGTCTATAGGTCTGGGTTGATTATATTTGGGACTCTGTCTTGTTTCTTGGATATTTATGTACTTTCATTGTTTAGAGTAAGGAAGTTTTCTTCTATTAGCTCCTGTATTATGCTTTCTTCCCCTTCCTCTCGTTCTTTTTCTGGCAAGCTAATAATGTGTATATTAATTGTTTTAAGATCATCCTATATGTCTCTGTGTTATTTCAGTGTCTCATAATCTCCTTTTTAGTTCTTTTGCTTCTTTCTGAGTTTTCTCTAATTCATCCTGAACCTTGCTAATTCTGTTTTCTACTCAGCTATTCTGTTCTCTCTTCCTTCAGCTGTTTTCTCTAGTTCAACTAATATTTACCCTGTTCAGTTACTGTGTTTGCTTGTTCTGTTAGTTATATTGCTATCAGCTATTTCAGCTTTTAGCTCTCTAATGACCTAAAGAAAGTTTGTTTTCTTTAAGCATCTCATTTGTTGTTTCCCTATTTCTGATATTTCCTTCAAAAGCTTTCCTCATTACTGTGATGAGTGCATCAGTTAGTATTTGGATGTTTTTCTAATTCTTATTTGCTTCTGACTTGTTGATATTTCTTTTCTAGTCTTCTTTCCTGGTTCATTTCTGCTATTTTTCTTTTTGTTTTAACATTTTATTTGATAACTTTTGGAATTTTGTCCTGGTGGCTGCAATGCATATATGGTGTGATGTGGCCTCTGGTCTTTGTTTCCTGGACCTCTGAAGTCAGTCACCTTTGGCGTGTCTCAGTAATGGGTGGAACTATTATTCTAATGGTGACATAAATGAAAGATAAGGTTTTGTGTTCAAATTGAGGAGATAAGTAGATTACTGGAACCAAAAGATGGTGCCTTCATATGCTGAGCATGGTTTCTTGAATCTTGAAGCTTCCCCATGTTACTTTCTTTCAGTCTACTGAAGACACTTGTCTGGATTTACTTGTGTCTATGTGAGTTACTTAAGAGTCCCCAGTTGTAAATTTTAAGGTTTTTTTTTGTTGTTGTTGTTGTTTGTTTGTTTCACTTCAAATTCTGGGGTAAACTATGGGCTAAATTCTGGGGTAAACTATACCTTTGTTATGCTGCAGGGAATTTGGCTATGATCTATCTTCCCTAAATGCCTTGAGGGCTTTTTTTTTACTATATGTATATTTTCAAGTAATCCCTAACTTGTGATTAAATAGATGGAGATAAGTTAAGAATGAGGAGATAATATAGGAAAAAAAGAAGGCATATTAGAAGAGAAGAAACAGGCACTCAAAAAGGAAAATGTATTGGAAGTAACAAATTGGGAGTGTACCCCAAATTCTATATTCAACCAAGTATTAGATTGACCATCAGTGGTCTTGGAGAAACAAGCTCCAGTGAAGAATTAGAGTGGTAGCCATGGTATTCCCCCACCCCAGTTTATGTGTCCCATTGTTTAA